>NC_064628.1:418171519-418543185 GCF_023864275.1 Schistocerca cancellata | reverse complement strand
AGTTGGAGAGACGCGTGTGGGGTGGACGGGGCGGGGCGGATGGACATCGGCTTATAGATACATTTTATTTTGCCTCGCTCCCTCTGCGCCTACCGTGGTTGTGACATTATGTGTTAGGCACGTTCGGTGTATCTATGTAACAGGCGTACAATAAGCAATTCAAAACATATTTTTCTCGGCGAATTTCGATTGAGAAAATGTGGAATTTGTTGTGGGACATCCTGGAAGATTCCCCCTTCAGCCCCTATAGTTTGCTGAAATTCCTATGGGTGGTGAGGCTATACGTAGCATTCAAAATGGATCCTTAATGGAGGTACGTTCCAAACAGACAGCTGTCATTGACTTTTTTTTTTTTTTTTGCCGGAAAACCAGATCGTCGCAGGATATTCATAGGTGCTTGCAGATGTCTACGGAGACCTGGATGTGAACAACAGCACTGTGATTCGTTGGGCGAGGCGTCCGTCATCGGCGTAACAAGGTTGCGCAAACCTGTCCGATCTCCAGTGTGACGGCACGCCGCACACGGCTATGACTCCTGCAGTGTTGGAACGTGCGGACACTCTCATTCGATGTGTTTGACGGATCACAATCAAACACCTAGATGCACAGGTTGGTGTGTCTGTTTGTAGTGCTGACACACCCGTCCACCAGTTGGAATTCTCAAAAGTATGTGCCCACTGGGAGACAAAAGACGCGTCACAAGGCTGATCATGACAAATTTTTGTTGAACATCTTCACAGGAAATGAAATATGGGTTCATTACTTCGATCTGTAAACAAAACGGCAGTCCATGGAATGGCGCCACACAACCTCTCCTCCGAAGAAAAAGCCCCCCTGCGGACCTGGGGGTTAAAATAGACCCGAGGTATTCCTGCCTGTTGTAAGAGGCGACTAAAAGGAGTCTCACACCTTTCGGCCTTAATGTGATGGTCCCTGTGGGGTTTGAACTCCATTTTTCAAAATTTTCCCGAAAAGCGACCCAATTTGGGAAGGGCACCTTACATAGTGCATCATTTCCATCGTGCACTGCAGTCCTACTCATCCTCCATCTCTTGGGTGCGTTTTCCTCCACCCACTATGCAGTGTCGTTTTCTGAGCCGACGATGACCATGGAATTCTTTGCACCTCATATCCAGCACAGTAGCCAATCTGTTGTAGTGTGGCCACCATGTACCCTGTTGATTGTAGCCCCCTGACTACACAGGGAGCATTCTGTTTATGCCTGCGCCGTTAACTTCTCACGTATGCCAAGGAGTAGATGCCCATCACCCTGGAGCATCAGGACTTCCAGCAATGCCATCCTACCAGGTGGCCTTTGCTGCGGCAGGGGGGCGTCTATGGGGAGGGCCCCTGGTCGGAGTGGGTCGCATCAGGACGGATGAGGGGTGAAGTGTACCATAACATTACTTGATGGTGATCAAACTCAAGCAGTCTCTAAGCGTTCCTTCTCAGTACAGTGCAAGGAAGCATCATCCTAAATCGTTCCCCTCTCTGGCCACACTGTGGGAGGAATGCCATTCTAAGGATGGCAGCAAACCTTATTCGCCCCAGTACATCGTAAGTATGAGAGCTGCTGGGGACTCCTTTGTCTCGACGAAGCCTCAGTTTTTTTGTAGAGCATTTAGAGGAAAAGTTTGGGGTGGTGGAGGGTTTGTCCAAAATGCAGTTAGGGTCAGTCTTGATAAAAATTGCATCCTCTGCCCGGTCATGGTCATTACTCGCTTGTGACAATCTGGGGGATGTTTCCATTACCATCACACCTCATAAGAGCTTAAATATGGTCCAGAGTATTATATTCCACAGGGACTTTCTTTTGCAGTTTGATGAAGAGCTGCACGCCAACTTAGAGTGACGAGGAGTTCATTTTGTCTGGTGCATCCATTGGGGTCAGAGGGATAATCAGGTTGCCACCAGTGCCTTCATCTTGGCCTTCGAGGGTGACACATTACCTGAGAAGGTCAAGGTGATGGTCTACTGCTGGGATGTCAAGTCACATATCCCTCCCCAATGCGGTGCTTTAAGTGCTGGAAGTTCGGCCATATGTCTTCCCTCTTTACTTCCAGCATCACATGTCCAGATTGTGGATGTCCATCCCATCCCAAAACTCCCTGTGCCCCATCTCCCATCTGTGTCAACTGCAGAGAGCATGATTCCCTTTGCTCACCAGACTGCAGGATTTTACAGTAAGAAAGAAAAATCATGGAATACAAGACCCTGGACCGACTGGCCTACAATGAGGCCAAGAGGAAATTTGAACACCTACATCCTGTGGCTATGACCTCCTTTTATGTCGCTGCTACAAGAACAGTTGTAGCCCCATCAGTTCCATGAGTTCCAGTCAGCTCTCAGAGCCAGGAGTCTTCTTCGGCTCCTCTCACTAGAAAGGGGTCCCTTGGATTATTCCCTTCCCAGGTTTCTGATAGTGGGAAAGATGACACCTACCAGTCGCTGAAGTGCCCAAAAGCAGCTGGTCGTAGGGCTTCACGATCATCCTCCGTCCTGTAGGTGGAATCAGCGAAGCCCTCCCAGCCAGGGAAACCCAAGGATCAGCGAGAGAAATCCAGAAATAAGACCTTCAAAGCCTAGGGAACTCCGGTAGCACCCACACCACCACTGCCTACAAGCTCTGTGTCTGAGGATGAGCTGAAGATTCTGGCGTCCGCTGAGGAGATAGATCTCACCCGACCCTCAGACACAATGGATATAGTCTGTTCAGGAAATAAGTCGGTGGCTGCAGGTGACCCTGAGGCGTGGACTGCCTCATTGAGTGTTTCATGCCTTCCCAGTGTCACGATCACGTCATTCTCCAGAGGAAATGCGGCTGTTTTTTCCACCACCTGGATAAGCTACAGCAACTGTTAACCTTTACACCTGCTTTCTGCGTCGCCCTCCAGGAAACCTGGTTCCCGACAATGTGGACCCCTGCCCTTTGCAGCTACAGGGGATATTACAAGAACTGTAGTGAATATAATAGTCTCAGGTGGAGTTTGTGTTTATTTCCTGGACTCGGTACGTAGTGAACGTGTGCCCCTTCAAACTCCTCTTGAATCTGTGGCTGTCAGGATATGGAGGATGCAGGAAATAACTGTCTGCAACATATATCTCCCTCCAGATGGTGTGGTACCTCTAAATGTATTGGTTGTACTAATTGATAAACTCCCTAAACCATTCCTACTTCTAGAAGATTTTAACGCTCATAACCCCTTGTGGGTAGTACCATGCTTACTGGCTGTGGCAGAGATGTCGAAAATTTACTGCTCCAACTCTACCTCTGCCTCTTAACTACTGGAGCCGCCACACATTTCAGTGTAGTTCATGGTAGTTATTCAGCCATTGATTTATCAAATTGCAGCCCAGGACTTCTCCCATCTATCCACTGAAGAGCACATGATGACCTGTGTGGTAGTGACCACTTCCCCATCTTCCTGTCACTCCCCCAGCTCAGATGGTTCAAATGGCTCTAAACACTGTGGGACTTAACATCTGAGGTCATCAGTCCCCTAGACTTAGAACCACTTAAACCTGACTAACCTAAGGACATCACACACATCCATGGCCAAGGCAGGATTCGAACCTGCGACCATAGCAGCAGAATGGCTCCAGACTGGAGCACCTAGAACCGCTTGGCCACAACAGCTGGCACTCCCCCATCGTCATGCCCATTGACGCCTACCCAGATGGGCTGTAAACAAGGCAGACTGGGTAGCCTTCACATCTGCTGTCAACGTTGAAACTCCCCCACATGGTGCCATCGATGTTGTGATTGAGCAGGTCACTGCAACGACCGTTTCTGCAGCGGAAAACGCGATCCCTCGTTCTCTAGAGTGCCCCCGGCGAAAGACAGTCCCTTGGTGGTCGCCGAAAGTCGCTGAGGCAATTAAAGAGCGTTGGCGAGCTCTACAGCGACATAAACAGCACCCTTCCATAGAGCTCCTAATACCCTTTAAGCAGCTGTGTGCCCGTGTTTGCCTGCTTACGGAACGACAGAAACAGGAGTGTTGGGAGAGGTACGTGTCGACCATTGGGTGCCATACGTCACCTACCCAAGCCTGGATGAAGATCAGACGTCTATTTGGCTACCAGGCCCCAACAGGTGTCCCTGGCGTTAACATAAATGGCCTGCTCTCTACCGCTGCAAACGCGATTGCCGAGCACTTTGCTGAGGTCTGTGCTCGAGCCTCTGTGTCGCAGAACTACCATCCCTCAAACCCGGCGGATGAAAAGGAAAGTCCTCTCGTTCACTACACGCCACAGTGAACCCTATAACGCCCCCTTTACAGAGTGGGCGATCCTCAGCGCCCTTGCACATTGCCCCGACACAGGTCCTGGGCTGGATCGTATCCACAGTCAGGTGATTAAACATCTATCGTCTGACTACAAGTGATATATCCTCGTCATCTTCAACCAGATCTGGTGCGATGACGTCTCTCCATCGCAATGGCGGAAAAGCACCATCATACCGGTGTTGAAACCCGGTAAAAATCCGCTTGATGTGGATAGCTATCGTCCCATCAACATCACCAACGTTCTGTGTAAGCAACTGGAATGTATGGTGTGTCGGCAGTTGAGTTGGATCCTGGAGTCACGTGGCCTACTGTCTCCATTTCAGGGCGGCTTCCACCAGGGTCCCTCTACCACTGATAATCTTGTGTCCCTCGAGTCTGCCATCCGAACAGCCTTTTCCAGATGCCAACACCTGGTTGCCATCTTTTTTGACTTACATAAAGCATATGACACGACCTGGCGATATCATATCCCTGCCACATTGTATGAGTGGGGTCACCGGTGTCCGCTTCCGATTTTTATCCAAAACTTCCTTTCGCTCCCTACTTTCCATGTTCAAGTTAGTGCCTCCCATAGTTCCCCACGTATTCAGGAAAATGGCGTTCCACAGGGCTCCGTATTGAGTGTATCTCTATTTTTAGTGCTCATTAACAGCCTAGCATCAGCTGTATGACCGTCGGTCCCCCCACCTTCTCTGTGTGCGGATGACTTCTGCATTTCGTATTGCTCCTCCAGTACTTGTGTTGCTGAGCAGCGCCTGTAGGGAGCCACTCACAAGGCGCCGTCATGGGCTCTAGCCCACGGCTTCCAGTTTTCAGCCTCGAACTCGTGTGTTATGCACTTCTGTCAGCGTCGTACCGTTCATCCGGAACCTGAACTTTATCTTAAATACGATTCACTCACTTTAGTGGAGACATATCGATTCTTAGGGCTGGTTTTCGACGTCCGATTGACTTGGCTACCTCTCCTTCGTTAGCTTAAGCGGAAGTGCTGGCAGCATCTCAATGCTCTCCACTGCCCGAGCAATACCAACTGGGGTGCAGATCGCTCTACGCTACTGCAGCTCTGCAGAGCCCTTGTGCAAATCCCGCGTTGACTATGGGAGTCAGGTTTATGGTTCGGCGGCGCCTTCAGCGTTGCGTTTACTCGACCCAGTGCACCACTGTGGCGTTCGCCTAGGGACAGGAGTTAGAACGAGTCCGGTGTCCAGTGTCCTGGTGGAGGCCAGAGTCCCTCCATTGCGGATCCGACATGCGCAACTGTTCGCCAATTACCTTGCACACATTCGTAGTTCTCCTGAGCGTTCGAGTTACCGGCTCCTTTTCCCACCTATGGCAGTTCATCTCCCGCATGGGCGGCCCAGATCAGGGCTGACGATTGCGGTTCGCGTGAGATCCCTTCTCTCCGAACTGGAGTACTTCCCTTTACCACCTCTACCTGAGGTCCATTCACGTATACCTTCTTGGTGTACACGTCGGCCGAAGCTTTGTCTGAACCTCTTGCATGGCCCAAGCGACTGCGTTAACCCCGCTGATCTCCACTGCCACTTATTCTTGATTCTTGAACGTGTTCTGGGGCTCTGAAGTTGTTTATACTGACAGTTCGACAGGCTGATGGAAATGTTGGCTTCGCCAATGATCACAGAGGCCATATCGAAGATAATTCCTTGCCCACTGGCTGCAGTGTATTCACTGAAGAGCTTGTGGCCATATCTCGTGCACTTCAGTACATCCGTTCCTGTACTGGTGAGTCGTTTCTTCTTTGTTCTGGGTCCCCGAGAAGCTTACAAGCTATCGATCAGTGCTACCCTCGCCGCTGGGCAGCCGGAGTGACCGTGCGGTTCTAGGCGCTACAGTCTGGAGCCGAGCGTCCGCTGCGGTCGCAGGTTCGAATCCTGCCTCGGGCATGGATGAGTTCAAATGGCTCTGAGCACTATGGGACTTAACAGCTGTGGTCATCAGTCCCCTAGAATTTAGAACTACATAAACCTAACTAACCTAAGGACATCACACACATCCATGCCCGAGGCAGGATTCGAACCTGCGACCGTAGCAGTCGCGCTGTTCCGGACTGCGCGCCTAGAACCGCGAGACCACCGCGGCCGGCAATGGGCATGGATGTGTGTGAAGTCCTTAGGTTAGTTAGGTTTAATTAGGTCTAAGTTCTAGGCGAAGTTAAGTCGCATAGTGCTCAGAGCCATTTTTTTGCTACCCTCGCCATCCTTTGGTAGCGAACATCCAAGAGTCCATCTCTGCCCTGGAACGAACCAGTCGTTCAGGGGTGTTTGTCTGGACCCCAGGACACATCGGAATCCCAAGCAACGAACTTGCTGACAGGTTGGCCAAACAGGCTACCCAGAAACCACTCCTGGAGATGGGCATCTCTGAAATTGACCTGCGCTCTGTCTTATGCTGCAAGGTTTTTCGGCTTTGGGAGATGGAGTGGCATAACAGTATGCACAACAAACTGCGAGTCATTAAGGAGACTACGAATGAGTGGAAGTCTTCCCTGCGGGCTTCTCTCAGGGAATCATTTGTCCTTTGTCGTCTCTGCATTGGCCGCACGTGGCTCACACATGGTTACCTCTTCCGTCGCGAGGACCCACCTCAGTATCGCTGTTAGTCCCAAATGACTGTCGTCCACCTCTTTCTGGACTGTCCACTTTTAGCCGCTTTGCGGCGGACTTTTAACTTTCCCAGCATCCTACCTTCGGTGTTGGGTAACAATGCCTCAACAGCAGCTGCAGTTTTACGTTTTGTTCGTGAGGGTGGGTTTTATCATTTGATCTGAGCTTTAGCGCATGTCCTTTGTCCCTCTGTGTCCTCCACCATATGACTTTTAGGATGGAGGTTTTAATGTATTGCAGAGTTGCTAGCTTCTCCTTTTTTATTCTCATGGTCAGCCAGCCATGGTAATCTGCTTTCTTGTTTTTAATCTCTTCTCCCTGGTTTTTGCCTCTCTCTGTGGTTTTTTTGTCCTGTTTTGTCCATTGTAGTGTTTGTTGTCCTTCTGTCGTTCTTCTGGTTCTTCCTCTCTCTTGTTATTGGGCCCTACATCTTCTTTGTTTTCTTCTTTCCCTTGGGTAATTATTCGACTGGGAACATGGGACTGATGACCTCACAGTTTGGTCCCTCCCCCCCCCCCCCTTTTAAGCCAACCAACCAACCAACTGAAGGAAAAGTTCGAAGCTGCATCTCAGCCGGTAAAGTCATGGCGACAGTATTCTGGGACTATGGAGAGTTATTTTGTTTGATGTCCTCCCTCATGGTGCGACGATCAACTGTGAAATGTGTTTTGCTTCCTTCATTCATCTTTGAAATTGAAAACATGTCCATTCAACAATCTAAGGGATATTCGAGGTGCAGACTGGGAGGCCATACTTTGGAATTATGTTCATATATTCGAAATTATTGAAATTATATTAAAATATTATGTGCTTTATTCAAGCTGACTATGTGCTACATTCGGTCTGTTCTATGTACATAACAGACTAAAAGAAACTATAAATAAATAAATAATAATCCTCAGGAAACTGAAGGAACAACTTCAGCAAGAACGTTGGCACAAACATGCAAACGTATTTATCTTTCTCCATAACAAAGCAAGGTTTCTTACAAGTCTGAGCACACTAGATGACCGCACAAATCTTCATTGGACAATTCTTCCTCACCCACTCTACAGTCCAACTTCCACCTGTTTGGCTCAATGAAGGACGCACTCCACAAAAAACAGTACGTCGATGATATGGATGTTATTGATGCAGCAAGACGTTGACTCTGACGTCGTCCAGTAGAGTGGTACTGTGCGGGCATACGGGCTCTCCCCTCAAGGTGGCATAAGGACTGAACGGAGATTATGTTGAACAATAGGGCTTTGTAGCCAGAGGATTGGGAATAATAGGATGTATTGGAATTCTGAATAAAACCAACCTGCTTTCAGAAAAAAGGGTTTCGTTGCGTACTGAGCGTCCCTCGTATGTATCCTTATGGTATGTCCCCCATTCCACCCCATACTTATTAGTCACACTTCCGTCATTTTCTTGGAACGGACCTTAGTCTACTGCATCGCTAAAAATTCTAGCAAAAGCCGTATATATTTGGTCGGACACGGCAGTAAAATCCGGGACATGTCCGGCTACAGCCGGACTCCTGGCAAACCTAGTGGCGTAGCCTATTAGTTGGAATGCGAGTTGGCGCAATGTGGGAAGGCTTGCCCCCATCTGGTCTGTACGGTAGTTTCTCGTTGTCGTCAAGCGTCACTTGTATAGCAGAATGGTGCCCTACTTAGTTCGTGGAAGTATTTTACAAAGTGCGATAGCAATGAAGTACAAAGCTCCAAATCCATTAAAATGTTAAAAAAGCGACGAGGCACAACATACTTGCGGCATCATATAAAGAGAAAACATTCTCAAAGCGCCTTGGAAGAGAAGGTAAATTTGATTGATGTGCCTAACATTTGTTTGAATGACATGCTGTGAACTTTGGGTAATAACTGAACCCTTAATTGTGCGGTTGCTCCAGGGTGAAAAATTCATGCCATCCAAAAGTGACGATGCAGGGAAGTCAGTCAACTTGTGATCGTTCGCTCTCGCTGTCACCGCGCCCATCTCTTTCACCTTCGCAATCTTTGTACTCCTTCATCTTCATTAGACCAGTACAATCTTTGTTCGAAGTCTACATTTGTTACTGGAAGTAATAGCAATTGAAAACTGAAAATCGGTTATTTCAGAAACCGCTTATTTTGAGCGGCTTCAACAGTCAGGTTAAACTGGAAACGAAAAGAACCGGTATAACCAAAAACCGCTAGTTTCATCGATAACCGTCAAACCTAGCACGTACCCAGCAGGACCTGCGTTAAATTACCCGTCCGGGTGTTTCCGTCGATTCTCTAAGTCATTTAATGTTAATGTTGGTGTGGTCCTTTTAGAAATAACACGACCGATTTCCTTCCAATTAGAGCTTGTGCTTCTTCTCCGCTGACCGCGACTTCAAAGATCCGTTAATGTCTAACTTCCATCCTTCCCACCTTCCCGTTGGTGCCTTTGAATAAATGAACTGGGCCAATGGCGCTTTAGTTAGAATTTACGTCTAGCCTTCGATTACTATTGCCTGTGTGACGACGATTGGCTCTCAGCCTAAGGCAAACGGTATCCCCAAGT
Source organism: Schistocerca cancellata (assembly GCF_023864275.1). Classification (NCBI taxonomy): domain Eukaryota; kingdom Metazoa; phylum Arthropoda; class Insecta; order Orthoptera; family Acrididae; genus Schistocerca; species Schistocerca cancellata. The sequence continues at coordinate 418,533,743 of NC_064628.1, read as the reverse complement.
TGCGTCGGGACCGTATAACAGTTTGTGTACAAGCAGAAAATGTATGATTTGCTGTAAAGAGTAGAATCCTGTGGCGAAAAAGAAACAGGGACATGCAAATAATGCACTCTTACTGAATACACACTAAACGATTGACACAATATCCACAATTTATATTAGATGTCCGTTCCAACTAAATTCGACAAGAAGAAACTAACGCAATGTGTGTTTTACCTAATATCAGTTCTCTGTCACTCGATAAAAACTAAATTTAAACTTAATGAAATATAAAACTAAACGCAGGCTCGGTTTGACATCCATCGGCAGAAACGTGATTCATAAATGGCGTTGATGTCACGGACAAGAAACTAGATGATACGCAATCTCATGAATTCAAATCGACCTCAAATCTTTGATTGTTAATTACATTATCCGTTTGTCACATAAGAACGCTACAGTTGATGAAATACAGAATAATTTACGACAGGAATACGTCACACCACAACATGGGTCTTCATTTTCTGCTGAAATTTCATTTCAGTGTTCAAGTACACCAACGCGAGCACTTCTTTAGACAGCTTTCACTCGTTACAGTACAATGAAGTAAGCAATTGGGAAAAGACATCGCAATTGAGGCCATTTATAGAGAAAATGTAAGAGACCACTGTGTTGCCACGTACGCAAATGGAAATTTCTAATTTCGTTCTCTATGGTGACTGTAGGATTATTGTTTACCTGAATACTATTAATCATGAAAACCAGACACTTGCCACAACGGGACCATAGACTGGTTCTATTCAAATTAATGACTACACGCATTAAGACATTTATCCCACTGGAAGACGGGATGATCAATATCTGTTTCGTAGAACACGGACGGTCGCTGACGGATGCACGCCCACACCCACTGTTTAACGTCCACGTACGACTGAAACTAACGTCCATGCATATCTTTCTTCAGGTCGCCAAAGATGTGAAAATTACACGATGAAAGATCAGGCCTGTGTGGAGGACGTTACAGTGTTTCCCAACCAAATCGCTGAAGCGCAGCCTTCGTTCGACTGGCAGTGTGGGGGCGAGCGTTATCGTGTAATAGGAGGATTTTGTCCTACATCATTCCGGAAGCCCGGGGGAAAACACCAAAGCAGTCAGTGGAAAAGCCCCACATCCCCCTCTCCCTCCCTCCACAAAAAATCTAAAGCTGATCACACAAATTCCGGTATGGTCATCATGACCTCCTTCTTCGATTGAAAGGGCACTCTACTCGTAGAATTCGTTGGGCTTGGAACCACAATCAATACGCAGCGCTATGAAGACACTGTTCGGAAACTGTGACGTATCATAAAGTCAAAACCACCAGGAATGCTGTCCGACGGAATCACTCTGTTGTAAAATAACCCCCCCCCCCCCCACACACACACACACTGCCAATCGGACGAAGGCTACGCTTCAGCGATTTGATTGGGAAACACTACAACATACTCCATACACTCCGATTCTTTCACAATGTGATTTGCAGATCTTTGGCTTTTTTGAATGGAACCATATCGTGGTCCCACTGCTGTCGGTGTTCGGTATTAATTTGATGCTCCTTACATTACACAGGATTCTTCAGTAGATCTGTTCACCTCAAATTTTTCACGTCTCTAATGAGCTCGTTGTCGATGGGACGTTAAACTCTAATCTCCCTTTCTTCCTCCAAATATTTCCGGAATGTACGAGATATCGTAACTCTGCTTTCAAACAGATTAATTGTGAAAATTCCTTAATAAACTGCGTATAATGTTTTCGTAGCTGTATGAAATACAGAGATATGGTAGCAGCTTCGTAGGTATAGTAATACCTGCTTCTAGTATCCTAGTCGCAAAGGGACGATTTCGCCAGCGCTTCACTCTTAAAAATCCGTTTATTAGTTTCGGGGTAGTTACCATATTTAGAATTTAGGTTTCATCTGCTTAGAAAACAAAACCTATTACTTTCTCACGCGGAAGTTCGTGATTTCATCCTCAAATAAGGATATATGTCACGTCGAGTAAGGAGGAAACAGTGTTTTGAACCTCAGCGATACTACTATTAAAGGAACACGGAGGAAACGTACCTTTCTTTTGTATGTATCGTTCACGTGTGCCGAGTGGAGGCTGTTTCGAAAAAATAAATGTCATTCGCAAAAAAGAGAAAATAAATATGTCGTTTCTTTACAGAGAATGCAGAAGGAATGCGAAGAGAACATTTCAGATGTATGTACAGAGGCACATCGACAGATGGTGTCAAAGAAGGGTGACAATTCAGTGAATGTGCAAAAACTGATATTGGAAGGGCACTAGAAGGCTACGTAGAAGGTAAGGAGAGAGCCTGCAACGAGCGAAGCAAACGAAATAAAAGTTCTGGCACTTGTTGCTCATCATACACTTGTTAACTCCAGAGAAACTGTTAGTGGCTCTGAGCTAAGTCAGCCAGAGTTGTTCGCATTTTCGCGCAAATAGTTTCCATCCTTACCACGAGTCAAATGGTTCAAATGTCTCTGAGCACTATGGGACTTAATATCTGAGGTCATCAGTCCCTTAGACTTAAAACTACTTAAACCTAACTAACGTAAGGACATCACACACATCCATGCCCGAGGCAGGATTCAAATCTGCGACCGTAGCAGCAGGGCGGGTCCGGACTGAATATCACGAGTCACCTCACCAGCAGATTAACCAGAGGGATTGCAGAGGATGCACGCACTTCTTTCAAGCTTTCACGTGGTTCTGATGCGGCATCCCGACAAAAGGTACGTTCTTTCAGAAACTGTCTTTCCCAATAAAGCCACCTTTACAGATCATGGACAGCTGGGAGTAAGAAACATGCATTATTAGACCGTTGATATCCGCTCTGGCTGAGCAAGATGAACGTCAGAGACAGTACAGTGTGGACCTTTGGAACGGGCTTACTGGAGACTTCCTTACTTCCCTGAAGAAACCCCCACGGGTATCGGATACGAGCAGTTTCTTGTGAAAATGCTGCGGGCTGTCCTAGAGGAAGTACCACTTGATAAACGTAGATGTATAGGGTACCATCACGATGTGTGCCAGGCTCACTAATCGCTTGTGGCTAGAAAAGTGCACACCCAGCTCTTTCCCGGTCGGTGGACAGGACGTGACGTCTTTATCAGTTGGCCTAGACGTTTGGCTGCTTACGCCACCGGATTTATTTCTCTTTGTTAAACGCAAAGATGAAGTATACGCATAACTTCTAAAGATATAAAAGATCACATTGTTCCAGTACGTGCAATGATATCGAAATGAATCTCTTCAGTCTATCCAGAATTGCTTCCGTCAGCTACTGCAGATGTCTAATGTAGTAGACGATGGGCATTTCGAGCACTTAATGACGTAATGGTTTTTAAGGAAGTTTTTATCACAGCATTCTTTTGCGACTTGCTTTTCGTTGTCGTTGTTGATGTAATTTTGCACTGCAAGAGTTCATCATTAAATTAAATTCGTGTCCGCAGCTTGTTGTATAGTGGCTAGCTGGCACCGTAACTAAGTATGTTCGGTCAGAGGGTTAGCTGCCCTCTGTAAAAAAACTGAATGAATGGATCAACAAAGAACTTGAACTGTGTTATGGGACATCCGCCCCGAACAACTGTAACGAACGATAACGAACAAAATGAGATTTAAAAAAGTGGCTAGCGTTGCTGCTTCTCGATCACGGGGTCCCGGGTTCGATTCCCGGCCGGGTTGGGGATTTTCTCTGCCCGGGGACTGGGTGTTTGTGTTGGCCTCATCATGTCATCATCATCATTCGTGACAGTGGCTAGATTGGATTGTGTAAAAATTGGATTGTGTAAAAGTGGGGACATTGTAAGGGCGCTGATGACCGCGCAGTTGAGGGCCCCACAAACCAAATATCATCAATAAACAACATTAAATTCATACATGAAGTTATTTATTAACGATCTTCATTGCTCAGTTTCTTGCTTTACGAAATCACTCTTCTTTTAACGTACGCCTTTCTTTCAAGATTATCGCAGAAACAAGACATAACTGTTATTAACTGGTGAATCATTCTTAGATGTCAAGTCCACTGCTTTCCAATTAGTGTGTCCGTGCTCAGGCATGTAAGGACTTGTAATTAGTATTAGTTTTAAACTACACTTTTCTCCACTGTTCCGCATTTGTAAGTATAAGGGACACTCAAATGAATACGAGACGGAAGGAAAAAAGTAAATACACTGTTTCAAAAAACATGTTCAAATGTGTGTGAAATCTTATGGGACTTAACTGCTAAGGTCATCAGTCCCTAAGCTTACACACTACTTAACCTAAATTATCCTAAGTACAAACACACACACCCATGCCCGAGGGAGGACTCGAACCTCCGCCGGGACCAGCCACACAGTCCATGGCTGCAGCGCCTTCGACCGCTCGGCTAATCCCTCGCGGCCAAATATACTGTTTATTATTTCAAAAGAAATCGCCGTAACCATTAACACATATATCCCACTGCGAGGCAAGACGGTCAGTGCCTTCATGGAAAAGTGTTTGCGACTGCCTACGAAACCATGACGGTACCCAAGCGTGCACCTCTTCGTCGGAAGGAAATCGACGGTGAAGAATTTCTTCAGAGCTCCAAAAATGCGGACATCGCATGGGGAGAGATCGGGACTGTAAAAGAAGATCTGTAAGGGCTTCCCAGCGTAGTCTAAATAGCCTTGGCAGCATGTGGGCGGCCATTATCTTGCAAGGAAATGATGCCTTCTGTCAAAATTCCCGGGCGTTTGGAATTGATGATGTGCTTCACGTGGACACTTTGTAGAAACTGAAACGCGCCATCTAGTCCAAACACCCAGGAAATTGACGGGTGACATCACTCTGTTGCACGATAATACCCGCCCAGATATGCGTTCAGATATAGTGGCGGTGTTTTTTGACTAACGTGCAGAAGTTCCTCTGGGAAGCCCTTACACATCCTTCGTATACGGTCCCGATCTCTCGCCATGCGATTTACATATTTTTGGGGGTCTGAAGAAGGACATAAGTGACAGTCGATTTGCTTCGGAGGAAGAGGTGTATGCCTGTTCCGTAGACGGCCCCAAATATTTTCTATAAAGACACTGTCTGTGTTGTCTTAAAGTGGGATAAACTAACTAACAATTATACCGGTTACTTTTGAAATAACAAGCAGTGTACTTGCTTTCTTCCATCTGTCTCGTTTTCAACTGACTGCTTCTTACACAGTCTCTTATTAGTTGCGTCACACTGAAGCATCCCATCAGCCTCGAATTTTCGCATAATACAGTAATCGGTTTCATATTCAAAACAGGTTCCTAAGTTCTAAATATTGTAATTTTTCTTAAACTACTAATCGGATTTTGGAGAAAGAAACACCACTGAATTCGTCTATTTTTAGAAACTGCAACGTTAACAGCACAAATTTCCATGATTCCATTTGAAAAAGCTAAACTCATACTTAGATCGCTGTAATTAATATACACTCCTGGAAATGGAAAAAAGAACACATTGACACCGGTGTGTCAGACCCACCATACTTGCTCCGGACACTGCGAGAGGGCTGTACAAGCAATGATCACACGCACGGCACAGCGGACACACCAGGAACCGCGGTGTTGGCCGTCGAATGGCGCTAGCTGCGCAGCATTTGTGCACCGCCGCCGTCAGTGTCAGCCAGTTTGCCGTGGCATACGGAGCTCCATCGCAGTCTTTAACATTGGTAGCATGCCGCGACAGCGTGGACGTGAACCGTATGTGCAGTTGACGGACTTTGAGCGAGGGCGTATAGTGGGCATGCGGGAGGCCGGGTGGACGTACCGCCGAATTGCTCAACACGTGGGGCGTGAGGTCTCCACAGTACATCGATGATGTCGCCAGTGGTCGGCGGAAGGTGCACGTGCCCGTCGACCTGGGACCGGACCGCAGCGACGCACGGATGCACGCCAAGACCGTAGTATCCTACGCAGTGCCGTAGGGGACCGCACCGCCACTTCCCAGCAAATTAGGGACACTGTTGCTCCTGGGGTATCGGCGAGGACCATTCGCAACCGTCTCCATGAAGCTGGGCTACGGTCCCGCACACCGTTAGGCCGTCTTCCGCTCACGCCCCAACATCGTGCAGCCCGCCTCCAGTGGTGTCGCGACAGGCGTGAATGGCGGGACGAATGGAGACGTGTCGTCTTCAGCAATGAGAGTCGCTTCTGCCTTGGTGCCAATGATGGTCGTATGCGTGTTTGGCGCCGTGCAGGTGAGCGCCACAATCAGGACTGCATACGACCGAGGCACACAGGGCCAACACCCGGCATCATGGTGTGGGGAGCGATCTCCTACACTGGCCGTACACCACTGGTGATCGTCGAGGGACACTGAATAGTGCACGGTACATCCAAACCGTCATCGAACCCATCGTTCTACCATTCCTAGACCGGCAAGGGAACTTGCTGTTCCAACAGGACAATGCACGTCCGCATGTATCCCGTGCCACCCAACGTGCTCTAGAAGGTGTAAGTCACCTACCCTGGCCAGCAAGATCTCCGGATCTGTCCCCCATTGAGCATGTTTGGGACTGGATGAAGCGCCGTCTCACGCGGTCTGCACGTCCAGCACGAACGCTGGTCCAACTGAGGCGCCAGGTGGAAATGGCATGGCAAGCCGTTCCACAGGACTACATCCAGCATCTCTACGATCGTCTCCATGGGAGAATAGCAGCCTGCATTGCTGCGAAAGGTGGATATACACTGTACTAGTGCCGACATTGTGCATGCTCTGTTGCCTGTGTCTATGTGCCTGTGGTTCTGTCAGTGTGATCATGTGATGTATCTGACCCCAGGAATGTGTCAATAAAGTTTCCCCTTCCTGGGACAATGAATTCACGGTGTTCTTATTTCAATTTCCAGGAGTGTATAAATGAAAAGAGACTTTACTTTTAACGAGAATTTTTTCATAACTAATTTTGATCAAAACACAATTACGAATTATAGTTCTGGAAATATTTTATTTGCACAGCTTAGAAGAATCACACTGTTTACTCTTCTTGTGTCACTAAAGTGGTCAAAACATACGATTCGGCTGCCGAAAGTAACGCTATATGTGTCTACAATGTCGACTTACAGTTCTCTTCATAGTTTCTTACGCAAATACGGAAGTGCTAATGTTACAAAGACCTAGGCATTTATTCTTGATGTGAAAACGGTAACCAGCATAGCCAGTCGTACAGAAACGTGACATTGATAGTGATCGATTCGAGAGCCGAAAGAAGAAGAGTGTTTAAAGTCCCGTTGACGACGAGAAGCAGAGCACAAGCACAAACTGAAAAAGGAAGTGGAAAAAAATCTGCCGCTGCATCAAAGCAACAAACTACTATACGTGGTTTAGAGAAAACGCAGAAAATCTAGACATATGCATCTAATTACACACCCTGCAAGCCATCATACGGTGCACAGCAAGGTGTACCTTCTATTATTGCTAGTCACACCCTTCCCTGTTCACTAACGAATGGAGCGAGGAGAAAATCATTGCCTACAGGCCTAGGCTACGGCACGACCCATCATTGCTCTTGTCTTCTCGATCCTGAAATGAGATGTGTCTCAGCGGCTGTTGTATCTTTCCGCAATCTGTCGCAAATGACGTTTCTCTAAACTTTCTCAATAGCGTTTCGCGAAAGGAACGTCTTCTTCCCTCCCGGGACTCTCATTTACGTTCGCGGAGTATTTTATCGATACTCGTGTGTTGATCGGATCTACCGGTAACAAGTCAAGCAGCAAGCCTCTGAAATTATTCGATGACTTCCTTTGATTCGACTTTGTTGGGATACAAAATACTCAAGTAGCCCTCAGGAACCTGTCGCAGAAGTTTCCTGTACACGATCTTTTTTATAGATGAGCTACACTTCCCCAGAATTCCTCCAATAAACGGAAGTCAACCACTCGCCTTCGACTCTGCCGGTGTTACACGCTCGTTCGTCATCGTGCCACTTTGCGGTATTACGCCTAGATATTTAATGGAGATGACTGTGGGAAGCAGCACACCACTGATAGTGTATTCGAACATTACATGATTGTTTTGCCCATTCGTCTGCGTTAACGTCCATCTTACACATTTAGAGCCAGATTCGACTCATAAAACTAAGTCAGCCTAGATCCTCAGACAGTTACTCAACGTTGACGCTTCCCGTACACAACAGCGTGAAAATTCAAACGCTCAGTCTAGTTACAGAGGGGTCAGTAACGTGAAATGGAAAGAAGACAAGGATTTCTGGCCAGGTAAACACAGGGTAATATCAATAGCAGCAGAAAATGGTATAACGGGGGCAGGATTCGTTATGAACAGAAAGTTAGAGCAGAGAGGGTGTTATTGTGAAGAGTTCAGTGATACGGTTGTTCTCATCAGAATCGATAGCAAACCAAAACTGACAACGATAGTTCAGATATACATTCCGACGTCGCAAGCCGAAGATGAAGAGGTAGAGAAAGTATATGAGGATACTGAACGGGTAATTCAATACGTAAACGGAGATGAAAATCGAATAATCATGTGGACTGGAATGCGATTGTAGGGAAGAAGCTGAAGAAAGGATACAGGAGAATGTGGGCCTGGTACTAGGAATGAGAAAGGAGAAAGACTAATTGAGTTTCTGCAATAAGGTTTCGGATAGTAATAGCGAATACTCCGTTCAAGATTCACAAGAGGAGGTGGTACCTATATACTTGGAAAATGTCGGGTGATACTGGAAGATCTCAATAACATTACATCATGGTCAGGCAGAGAGTCCGAAAGCAGATACGGGATTTTAAGGCGTAACCAGGAGCAGATATAGATTCAGACAACAATGTAGCAGTGATGAGAGTACGCTGAAGTTTAAGAGATTAATCAGGAAGAATTAATATGCAAAGAAGTGGGATACAGAAGTACTAAGGAAGGAAGGAAGACATACGGTTGAAGTTCTCTAAGGCCATAGATACTGCAATAAAGAATAGCTCAGTAGGCAGTTCAGTGAAGAGAATTGGACATCTCTAAAAATGGCGATCACGGAAGTTGGAAAGAAAAACATAGGCACGAAGAAGGTAAGTGCGAAGAAACGACGAGTAACAGAAGAAATACTTCATTTCATCTATGAAAGAATGAGGTACAAAAATGTTCATGGAAATTCAGGAATACAGAATTCAAGTCGCTGAGGAATGAAATAAGTGGGAAGTGCAGGGAAGCTAAGACGAAACGGCTGCATGAAAAGTGTGTAGAAATTGAAAAAGTGATGACTGTCTAAAGGATTGACTCAGTATATAGAATAGTCAAAACGGCCTTCGGTGAAATTAAAATCAAGGGTGGTAACATTAAGAGTGCAACGGGAATTCCACTCTTAATTGCAGAGGAGAGAGCTCATAGGAGGAGAGAATACATTGAAGGCCCTTAACATGGGGAAGATTTGTCTGATGTGACAGAAGACGAGACAGGACTTGAGATTTAGAAGAGGTAGGGGACTTAGTATTAGAATTAAAATTTAAAAGAGCTTTAGAAGACTTAAGTTCAAGTAAGTCAGAAGGGATAGATAATATTCCATCAGAATTTCTAAAATGATTTGGGGGGAAGTGGCAACAAAACAACTATTCATGTTGGTGTGTAGAATATATGTGGTGACAGACCATCTGACTTTCGGAAAAGTATCATCCACACAATTCCGAAGACTGCCTGAGCTGACAATTGCGAGAATTATCGCACAAACAGCTTAACAGCTCATGCGCCCAAGTTACTGACAAGAATAATATGCAGAAGAATGGAAAAGAAAATTGAGGATGTGTTAGATGACTATAAGTTTGGCTCTAGGAAAGTTTAAGGCACCAGAATGCAATTCTGATGTTGCGGTTGATGATGGGACCAAGACTAATGAAAAATCAGAAACGTTTATAGGATTTTTCGAACTGGAAAAATTGTTCGACAGTGTTAAATTGGAAAAGATGATCGAAAATCTGAGTAAAATAAGCCATAGTGACAGAAGGTTAATATACAACGTGTAAAAGAACCAAATGGGAATAATAAGAGTGGGAGACCATGAACGAAATGATCAGAATAGAAAGGTGTAGAGAGGCATTCCTAGCCAAGAGAACTCTACTATTATCAAACATAGGCCTTAATTTGAGGAAGAAATTTCTGAGAATGTTCGTTTGGAGCAAAGCATTGTATGGTAGCGAAACATGGACTATGGGAAAACCGGAAGAGAAACGAATCGAAGCATTTGAGATGTGGTGCTCCGGACGAATGTTGAAAATTAGGTGGACTGAGAAGTTAAGGAATCAGGAGGTTCTGCTTAGAATCTGAGGGGAAAGTAATATGTGGAAAACCCTGACAAGGAGAAGGGAGAGAATGAAAGGACATCAGTTAAGGCATCAGGAAGTACGTTAAATAAGTTCCACGGTACCAGAGGGATCTACAGAGGGTAAAAACTGTAGAGGAAGGCAGGGATTAGAATACATCCAGCAAATAACTGAGGATGTAGCTGAGGTTAAGGTGTTGGCACAAGAGAGAAATTCGTGGCGGGTCGCATCAAAGACTGATGACTAAAAGAAAGAAAGTGAAGGATCACACTTCCTTGGAGCCCTCCTAATGGCAGCTTTGTCTCTGAAGAACAGTCACCGTTGAAGACAATATGTTGGGTTCTATTACATCATAACTCTTAAGGCCACTCACAAATCTGAGAAGCTATTCCGTATGGTCGGATCTTCCTTAACAATCTTCAGTGCCGCATTGCCTCAAACGATTTCCTGAAATCCCTGGAAAATGGAATCTGCCTATTGGCATTCATCCACTGTTAGCAGGCTATCGTGAGAGGAATGGACAAACTGAGTTTGACACGAGCGACCTTTTCTAAATATGTGTTGATTTGTTGAAACAAGCTTTTCTCTCTCAAGGACCGCTCGTATTTGAACAAAGAATTTGTTCAAGGATTCTACAACAGACTGAGGTTAATTATATCAGTGTGCAATTTTTCGGATCCATTCTTTTAATCTTCGCTGTGCGGGAGTTACCTGCGCTTTTCTAGCCTGGACGGCCACATAAATAAACACACTCCTGCCGAAATCAAGTTTATTAACTTAGCTAATACGACACATTGCTCGGTATATGATGAAGCGCTAAAGCCAGTGAGTCAGTAGCACGAACGAAAACATATGACAGTCCGCAAGCCAATATTGTACTTCAGTTTTAGTGTGATATAAAAAGAAGTGAGGTATAACTCCGTAGAAATTTTTGAAAATTTTCTTAGTAATATGATTAACATAACAGATAATAAATGATGTTAAAACACCAACTGGATTCAAATCTACCTGATACCTTTTTCTACTACATAAGTGAATCTCTGAGCGCGCGTGTGCATCCACCTGTGCGGATGTGTGGTTGAATGTAGCGAATTTTGAATCAACTGCACGTAAAAAAAAAATTGAAGGCAGTTTAACAATAAGTTAAAGGCAATCATATAATTGGTCTGTGTATTTCTTATTTATTTTATGGATTATAAACTAATTCCTTCCACATCATAGCGAGATACCTCTGTTATGTAGCTTGGAATGTGCAACTAAATGCCGGCCGGGGTGGCCGAGCGGTTCTAGGCACTACAGTCTGGAACCGCGCGACCGCTACGGTCGCAGGTTCGAATCCTGCCTCGGGCATGGATGTGTGTGATGTCCTTAGGTTAGTTAGGTTTAAGTAGTTCTAAGTTCTATGGGACTGATGACCACAGCAGTTGAGTCCAATAGTGCTCAGAGCCATTTGAATCCATTAAAGCCCAGCCCTTCTGTCACAACAACAGACGAAAATTATTCAGATTCCGTATGTGTTCGAGTAAAACAGAAGTGACATCAGGCGTCCCCAAAGGTAGTGTTAGAGGCCCTCTGCTGTTCTATAAAAACGATGTAGGAGACAATCTGAGCAGTAGTCTTGGGTTGTCTGCAGATGATGTTGTCATTTTTCGTCTAGTAAAGTCATCAAAACATCAAAACAAAGTGCAAAACGATTTAGGAAGAATATCTGAATGATTCAAAAATTTGCAATTGACCCTAAATAATGAAAAGTGGAAGATCACCCGTATCAGTGGTAAAATGAATCCGTTAAATTTGGTTACATGATAAATCAGTCAAATCTAAAGGACGTATTCCCACTAAATACCTGGTAATTACAATTACGAACAACTTAAATTGGAAAGAACACATAGAAAATGTTGTGGGGAAGGCGAACCAGAGACTGCGTTTTATTGGCAGAACAATCATAAGATGCAACAGATCTACTAAAGAGACTATCTACAATCACCTTTCCGTCCTCTTTTAGAGTACTGCTGCGCGGTGTGGGATCCTTACGAGGTAGGATTAATAGAGTACATCGAGAAGGTTCAAAGAAGAGCAGCACGTTTTTTTACTATCGAGAAATATGGAAGAGAGTGTCAATGGCATGATCCAGGATTTGAGGTGAACATCATTAAAACAAAGGCGTTTTTCGTTGCGGCAGAATCTTCTCACGGCATTTCAGTCACCAACTTGCTGCTTCAAATACGAAAATATTTTGTTGACGCCAATCTTCAGAGAAATCATAATAAAATAAGGGAAATCAGAGCTCGCACGGAAAGATATAGCTGTTCGTTTTTCCGCGCGCTGTTCATGATTGAAGTAGTAGAGAATTATTGTGAAGGTGGTTCGATGAACCCTCTACCAGGCACTTAAGTGTGACTTGCAGAGAATCCCTATAACGCAGACGTGTTTACGTAGCAGATGACCCATTATTCTAGGTGGGTCCAGAGGCTATCAGAAAGACTTGAAATATGGCGTTTTGCAGGTTACTCCAAATATGTAGCTCCTCTTGAACGTTCATCGCATAGCCACTGTCGATGCCCATTGAACAATGGAAGACAGAGTAGGTAATGTCACTGTCTTCGTTGAGATAACGAACGAACCACTAGACAAAGTTGAACGCAGTCTGCACCGGGCTAGATGATGTGGTTAAGACTTTGGACATGACGCCGGGAGGAAAATCACTCAAGTTAAATTGTGGAATAATTCTTCTAGAAACGACATGGCCTGTTTCTTACTCGTCTATTACGCTCCGTGTCTAATAAAACCGTCCACCGCCTAATATACTCGATACCTAACGAAAGAAAGGACTTCCACTTCTCTTAAACATACCGTTAACATAATATAGACGCGTCTTTTTCATGACTTGCTCAAAATTAATTCAGAAGGTCTTCTGAGGTATACGACCACATCTACAAGTACAAATACACTGTCAAGTCACACTAATGTGACTATAAGCCTAAAGCTTGAATAACCAGATGACAGGAAAGTGGATCCATGCCAACTCCAGTGCTGCGCTAGGTTTCTCTGTTGAGGAACCATGGCGCGAACAAACCGATCGTCGTGGTTCCACAGATTTCTACCGGGTTTAAATCTGGGAAGTTTCGTGGACAGGGGAGTACGGCAAACTCATCCTTGATCTCTTCGAACGTACACTGCGAGCTTCGAGACACATTGCATTCACCTGCTGGTAGATGTCATCGTACCGAGGAAACACAAACTGTATTTAGAGTTAAACATGGTTCCCAAGGATTGCCGCATGCTTGTGTTGATCCACTGTGCCTTCCAGTATGAGGAGATCACCCAGGTTGGGTTGGGTTGTTTGGGAGAAGAGACCAAACAGCGAGGTCATCGGTCTCATCAGGTTAGGATGGAGAAGGATGTCGGCCGTGCCCTTTCAAAGGAACCATCCCGGCATTTAGGGAAATCACGGAAAATCTAAATCAGGATGGCCGGACGCGTGATTGAACCGTCGTCCTCCCGAATGCGCCACTTCGCTCGGTTGATCACCCAGGGAATGCTCGAAATCATTCCTCAGACCATAAAGCTCCCTCCTCCGACCGACACCGTTCCGACAATTAATGCAGACTACTTGTTTTCAGACGTTTCACGCCGTACACGCCAAAGGCCATTTGTCCGATGGAGCATAACATGCAGTTCATGTGAAAAGGCCCCTTGTCGCCAATCAGCGAAAGTCCAGTTGCGGTGCTGGGGTGCAAATTCCATCTTTCGTCGCCGATGAACAGCAGTCGGCATGAGTGCGTGAACGAGGCTCCTCCTGCGGAGGCCCACACAAAGCAACGTTCGCTGAACGGTCTTTGAGGAGACACTGTTGGTAGTCCCTTGGTCCATGTCGGCGGTCACTTGCTCTACAGTTGCACGTCTATTCGCCCGTACACATTTCCAGCCGTGTCATCTATGGCTCGTGTTGCACCACGTTTATCTCGGCGCTGGTTTTGGATTGTCATTTCGCCATCACGTCAAACTTAAAACACGGCCGCACGTGAACAGTTAGCAAACTTACCCATTTCGGATATGCTTCCACCCTTTTCCCGAAAGCCAATGATAATGCCCTGTTGCACGTCAAATAAATCGCTCCATTATGACAACGCACAACGACTGCACTATTTTTCCGCTTCTCCCCCCCCCCCCCCTTACGCTTTACATATTCTCCAGTGTTAGTGTTGCCACCTGCCATCTGTGAGTGGTTATTGTTGCAAGTTGATGTCAACATAGGCGGTGGTCACACTAATGTGACTGGATCCTGTAACATCAGTTTATTTTATAATACGTTTTTAATACGTCATGGGCCACTGCTAGATCTCCTCAATCGTTACGATCAGGAAAACTTGTTCGCAAACGAGATTAAAGTCTCCAACGACCATCGCTGCTTCTATAGATCAATGCGATGCACTGCCGTGGCTTGAGATCAGTGTTGAAATTCTGTGATTCTTACGCCTCAAAGCGAAAAATGTTCAACCACTTACCTGGGCACACGGCACCAGTCCCGGCTCAGCACGATTGTCTTCCATCCACAATTGGTACTGACAGATGGTAAATCTGAGGCAAAGCAATGCTCTCGAAACGAAAGTTTCCGGCGTTGAGATCCGCTCTATAAGGCAGGTTTAGCCTATTTGGAACTTTCACGGTGGGTAACATGAATATATAATAGTTTGTATGATCCTATCTATGTGTAGTATGTGCAAGATTCGACAGCTATTACTGAAACTACTTGTGGCTATGATGTAAGGCAAAAGAGGGAACAAATATATTTAAATGTTAAACACCACATAGTTTGTTACTACGTGTCTCACTCTACAACGTGAAAAGTCGCCAACAATAGCAACTGACCACCCCACAGATGCTACAAACGATGATACGTCTTCTGATGCTGAATCAAAGAGATAAATAAAAGCAGCAGTACGCGTAATTAAACGAGACTATTGATGAGAAATGCAGTTTACTTCTAACCATATAATCAGTACTGCTCGCGTTCTTAACACATTCCCGTATTCAAAACAAGCCTTCTTTCCTTCTGTTCTGTGTATGCTCATCACATACTTCCTCATATGCATGTTTTCCGATATATCTTACCAACTACAAGTCTTGCACTGTTTGCCCTCATTTAATACCATTTTTGTGTTAGTCTACGATATTTATCGCTGTGTGCAGTTACAGTTGCTATGAAACGTAAGTACATCTACAATTATTAAATAAATTATTGAGAAACATATTAAAGAGCATGTTACAGTAGGATCACTATTCTACTACACTGTATCATATTATCTGCATTAAAGAATATCTCCATAAGACTGGAAGTAAGAGCTTAGAATGCTCTTAGTTCACCATTCATATTCTTCTTGTTGTAACTTTGACATTAATCATCTAACATCTATCTAAGCTGAGTCGACTGTTAAATTTTAATATGAATCATTGCCGCTAAATTAAAGATTTAATTTCCTTTGATGAGCTTCACATAATGTCTGTTGGATAATCGCATATATATCATTGTTAGATACACACTCACCCACCAGTCACCTCCCCCCACCCACCCACCCACCCACCTACACACACACAGACAGACATACACACACACACTCACATACTCACACGCACACACACACACACACACACACACACACATGTGATCAAAAGTATCTGGACACAAGTTCGTGGCGCCCTCCATCGGAAATGTTGGAATTCAGTATGGTGTTGGCCCACCCTTAGCCTTGATGAGAGCTTCCACTCTCGCAGGCATACGTTCAATCATGTGCTAGTAGGTTACTTGGGGAATGGCAGTCCATGCTCCACGGATTCCTGTACTGATGAAAGGTATCCATGTCGGTCGGTGTGGTCTGTCACGAAGCCGGCGTTCCAAAACATTCCAAAGGTGTGCTATTGGATTCAGGTCAGGACTCTGTGCAAGCCAGTCCATTACAGGGATGTTACTGTCGTGTAACCACTCCGCCACAGGCCGTGCATTATGAACAGGTGATCGATCGTGTTGAAAGGTGCAATCGCCATCCACAAATTGCTCTTCAGCTGTGGGAAGCAAGACGGTGCTTAAAACATCAATGTAGGCCTGTGCTGTGATAGTGCCACGCAAAACAACAAGGGGTGCAAGACCCATCCATGAGAAACGCGACCACACCATAACACCTAGCCCTCCGAATTTTATTGTTGGCACTACACACGGTGGCAGATTACGTTTACCGGGCATTTGCCATACCCACACCTTGCCGTAGAATTGCCACATTGTGTACCGTAATTCGTTACTCCACACAACGTTTTTCCAGTGTTCAATCGTCCAATGTTTACGCTCCTTACATCAAGCGAGGCGTCGTTTAGCATTTACCGGCGTGATGTGTGGCCTATGACCAGCCGCTTGATCATGAAACCCGAGTTTTCTCACCTCCCGCCTAACTGTTATAGTAGTTGCAGTGGATCCTGATGCAGTTCGGAATTCCTGTGTGATGGTCTGGATAGATGTCTGCATATTACACATTACGACCCTCTTCAACTGTCGGCGGTCTCTGTCAGTCAACAGACGAGGTCGGCCTGTACGCTTCTGTACTGTACGTGTCCCTTCACGTTTCCACTTCACTATCACACCGGAAACAGTGGACCTAGGGATGTTTAGGAGAGTGGAAATCTCGCGTACACATGTATGATACCAGTGACACCCAATCTCCTGATCACTTTCAAAGTCCGTGAGTTCCGCGGAGCGCCCCATTCTGCACTCCCAGGATGTGTAATGACTACTGGGGTCGCTGATATGGAGTACCTGGCAGTGGGTGGCAGCACAATGCACGTAATATGGAAAACGTATATGTTTGGGAGTAATGGATACTTTTGATCACATAGCGTATCTTTATATATAAAACTTGATGTGATTATAGCCATTAGAATCTCTCTCAGATCGCACCAGGTTCTCAGACATACAGTATCTATTGCATAATAGTGAAATAATTATCGTAAAATGTCAAATAGTATTGAAATTGTGTGTGTGTGTGTCTATAGTGACAATGTGGGTAACACTGACTATGAAACTTCCTGGTGGATGCAAACTGTGTGCCGGACCGAGACTCGAACTCGGGGCCTTTGCCTTTCGCTGGTAAGTGCTTTACCAACTGAGCAACCCAAGCACGACTCACGCCCCGACCTCACAGTTCTACTTCCACCGGTACCTCGTCTCCTACCTTACAAACTTCACAGAAGCTCTCCTGCGGAACTTGCAGAATTAGCACTCCTGGAGGAAAGGTTATACTAATACTGACTGTGAATTAATAAAGATAATACTGCCAGTATTACTTTCAGTACTGTTAGTACTCCTGCTGCTAGTGTCACTAATAGTGATAACAGTAATAATAATAATAATAATAATAATAATAATAAAGACAATAATAACAATAATGGTAGTGGTGTACACAAAAAGAATTTATAGATGGTCAAGATAGATGTGTCCTGTTAAGAGTATATCGAGTTCTGGAGAAAGGAAACTTAAAGGACCACACGAGCTAAGAATGCTTGGAAATTTGGAAGATCTAGTTGTAAAGGAGGATGTACAAGGGTAATGATTGCATGCAGAGACAATGATAATCATTATTGTTATTTTAATAGATATGGGATTGACTATTTACTGAAGGTGGAGATGTTATTCACTTCTACAGGGTTATTACAAATGATTGAAGCGATTTCACAGCTCTACAATAACTTTATTATTTGAGATATTTTCACAATGCTTTGCACACACATACAAAAACTCAAAAAGTTTTTTTAGGCATTCACAAATGTTCGATATGTGCCCCTTCAGTGATTCGGCAGACATAAAGCCGATAAACAAGTTCCTCCCACACTCGGCGCAGCATGTCCCCATCAATGAGTTCGAAAGCATCGTTGATGCGAGCTCGCAGTTCTGGCATGTTTCTTGGTAGAGGAGGTTTAAACACTGAATCTTTCACATAACCCCACAGAAAGACATCGCATGGGATTAAGTCGGGAGAGTGTGGAGGCCATGACATGAATTGCTGATCATGATCTCCACCACGACCGATCCATCGGTTTTCCAATCTCCTGTTTAAGAAATGCCGAACATCATGATGGAAGTGCGGTGGAGCACCATCCTGTTGAAAGCTGAAGTCGGCGCTGTCGGTCTCCAGTTCTGGCATGAGCCAATTTTCCGCGGGCTACGCGTGAAACTTGCCCGCACGCGTTCAACCGTTTCTTCGCTCACTGCAGGCCGACCCGTTGATTTCCCTTTACAGAGGCATCCAGAAGCTTTAAACTGCGCATACCATCGCCGAATGGAGTTAGCAGTTGGTGGATCTTTGTTGAACCTCGTCCTGAAGTGTCGTTGCACTGTTATGACTGACTGATGTGAGTGCATTTCAAGCACGACGTACGCTTTCCGGCTCCTGTCGCCAATTTGTCTCACTGCGCTCTCGAGCGCTCTGGCGGCAGAAACCTGAAGTGCGGCTTCAGCCGAACAAAACTTTATGAGTTTTTCTACGTATCTATAGTGTGTCGTGACCATATGTCAATGAATGGAGCTACAGTGAATTTATGAAATCGCTTCAATCATTTGTAATAACCGTGTATAATATAACGAGTGATATTATTCCAGAGTCGGGTTCCTGCTACTGAGAATAATTTGGAGAAAGTGATTGTTCGATGAAGTGAGACAGAAAGGATGTTTCTAACATGTTTTTCAGGCAATAGAGATAAGGTCAAGATGAGATACGGGAGACAGTGTACATTGATAAGACAGTGTAAAAGACAGCGTGCATGGGAAAATCTGCGCTTGTCGGCACGAAGCCAGAATATCTGTACATGTGTCGGTGAAATATGATCAAAAAGTCGAACATCACATATATAACGAACACAGGCATTCGTAACGTCCCAGGCGTCTGCGTTTTCTTGAGAAGGGCCTTGCAGGATAACGTCGCTGTAATCAATAACTGGAAGTATAAGTAATAATAAATGAAAAGCACCAGTTTGCTTTTGTTCTACAATATTATTTTTATTGCTAACCGGTTTTCGGCTTACAAGGCCATCTTCAGGCATTTACTGAGTATTATCACCAAAGAAGTTAAATGTTAGCAGACAACATTGGAAGAGAAGTAACACATCTAGAGTGAACTAGAAACATACGGTGAGTAACATCTTTGCAATGAAATAGTAAAAACTGAACAGTACATAAATAACAATGGAGTTGACAGGAAAACTTTATCACAAAATAAGAATAGCATGCCTACATAACAGTTTCTATTGATAAACAAAACTATTGAAATAAGATAAAATTAGTACTAGGCAAGGCTGCATCAAGAGGTATGAAACATGGAGAGTAATACACAACCAATTAAAAAAGAAGAGACAGTTGTCAATGTAAATACAGAATACACGAGGAACTTAAGCCATATCAATACAATAAACAGAAATTAATAAATGCAGGAAAATTGAGGTGTTTGAGGGAACCTACAGTTTGAGAGTGTGGTGGTACTGCATTTTAACATTAACATTATAATCAAAGCAGTGGCTGTATACCAGTTTACTTTAAATAAGTATAAGTGCTTGTACAGCTTCCTTTCTCAGGTAAAGAGGGAAGAGCGTTTTATACACTCCTGGAAATTGAAATAAGAACACCGTGAATTCATTGTCCCAGGAAGGGGAAACTTTATTGACACATTCCTGGGGTCAGATACATCACATGATCACACTGACAGAACCACAGGCACATAGACACAGGCAACAGAGCATACACAATGTCGGCACTAGTACAGTGTATATCCACCTTTCGCAGCAATGCAGGCTGCTATTCTCCCATGGAGACGATCGTAGAGATGCTGGATGTAGTCCTGTGGAACGGCTTGCCATGCCATTTCCACCTGGCGCCACAGTTGGACCAGCGTTCGTGAGACGACGCTTCATCCAGTCTCAAACATGCTCAATGGGGGACAGATCCGGAGATCTTGCTGGCCAGGGTAGTTGACTTACACCTTCTAGAGCACGTTGGGTGGCACGGGATACATGCGGACGTGCATTGTCCTGTTGGAACAGCAAGTTCCTTTGCCGGTCTAGGAATGGTAGAACGATGGGTTCGATGACGGTTTGGATGTACCGTGCACTATTCAGTGTCCCCTCGACGATCACCAGTGGTGTACGGCCAGTGTAGGAGATCGCTCCCCACACCATGATGCCGGGTGTTGGCCCTGTGTGCCTCGGTCGTATGCAGTCCTGATTGTGGCGCTCACCTGCACGGCGCCAAACACGCATACGACCATCATTGGCACCAAGGCAGAAGCGACTCTCATCGCTGAAGACGACACGTCTCCATTCGTCCCTCCATTCACGCCTGTCGCGACACCACTGGAGGCGGGCTGCACGATGTTGGGGCGTGAGCGGAAGACGGCCTAACGGTGTGCGGGACCGTAGCCCAGCTTCATGGAGACGGTTGCGAATGGTCCTCGCCGATACCCCAGGAGCAACAGTGTCCCTAATTTGCAGGGAAGTGGCGGTGCGGTCCCCTACGGCACTGCGTAGGATACTACGGTCTTGGCGTGCATCCGTGCGTCGCTGCGGTCCGGTCCCAGGTCGACGGGCACGTGCACCTTCCGCCGACCACTGGCGACAACATCGATGTACTGTGGAGACCTCACGCCCCACGTGTTGAGCAATTCGGCGGTACGTCCACCCGGCCTCCCGCATGTCCACTATACGCCCTCGCTCAAAGTCCGTCAACTGCACATACGGTTCACGTCCACGCTGTCGCGACATGCTACCAGTGTTAAAGACTGCGATGGAGCTCCGTATGCCACGGCAAACTGGCTGACACTGACGGCGGCGGTGCACAAATGCTGCGCAGCTAGCGCCATTTGACGGCCAACACCGTGGTTCCTGGTGTGTCCGCTGTGCCGTGCGTGTGATCATTGCTTGTACAGCCCTCTCGCAATGTCCGGAGCAAGTATGGTGGGTCTGACACACCGGTGTCAATGTGTTTTTTTTTCCATTTCCAGGAGTGTATTTTTGTAGGGCATGGGGAGCTGCTGATGACTTCTTGCATTTTGCAGTTACGTCTTCAGTACAATTTAAATTTTCAGCTGCATTTATTATTATACATGAATTTCCCCACAAATGCAAACGTTTTTAGCTTCTTCACTACACTTCCTGTTCATCTACAGATCCGTTGCCCAGAGAAAAAACTTTATGTGCACTTGAGTTATTTAACTGCTATTTCTACTATTACTGTAATTGACCTACTTTGCACTGCCAGCACAAATTTGTCGGCTAAATAGCTGTTTATTTTCCAAATGTGTACGTATTCAGTTCCAGTCAATCAAGGGTGCTAGCCTGATGACTGGATTACTCTGCGTTTGACTACAATAACAACGATATATTTAATAAATTAATTAATTAAGACTCTCTAGTTGTCGCTTTTGCTTCAGCAAAAATTCGCTTATGTTTTCTGACAGCTAATGCCTCACGAGGTAATTTTGTATATAACAGCACAAAGAAGAAATATCACGATGTGCGGCTTGATAATTTGCAGAGCCCGAAATACAGCGCCTGCATGCGTAAGTTATACAGTACTCCACCGACAACCTTTCAGAGCTGGTAGTATGGATCAAAACAAAAACAGTCTAGTAAACATCTATATTACTTAGCTACTATACCGGAACCCGGAACACAGAACACAATGTCAGTTGCAAATTGCCTGTGTAACGGTTTCCAGGTGACAACAAAAGTTTGATTTTCAGTATTTCGCGTAATACTGGCCAAATTTAAAAATTTCAAATTTTGTCATTATTTACACTCTACGAGGTACAATCTTGCGTTAAAAGTTTAACCCAATAAGGCAAGTATTGCAGTTTGAAACTGTGACTTTGTCTTGAGGCTGTGCAACAGACGGCCCGTAAATACTCGGATTTAATTCATCCAGTATTTGATAATGAGAGCACTTAGCAACTTTCAACAGCCTTTACGTACAATTTCATCCCCACAAAATGACGAAAAGGAGAAACGTTTAGCATATCGTATATTTTCATTTTTCATGCATTAGAACTTCAGCATTCGACATGAAGTTTTAATTTATTACTTCTTGAGTAACGACTCTATTCGCAACACAGTTTGCAGAGAGTATCCACGTTTAGCGCTGAACGTACCTGCAAAATTATATCATTGTACTATAAATAGTTCAGGAGATATGACATCATAAACATTGAGATTTGTGCAAAACTAGCTTTCACTTAAAATACCGCGCAAGTTCCCCGTATTATATTCGTCCTGTGTTTCATAATGGAAGCGCATAGCGACTTCCAACAAACTTTAAGCATTAGTTCAGACCTTTTTTAAATTTTTTCTCACTTGCGTGCTTAAAGTCAAATATTTACCACATTTATAAAGTAATCAGATGTTTGAAGAATATGAGTTACTGGTGCGCTCTGAAGTACATATCTTAAGAGATTGTAATGTTTCAAGTTGTATAAATGCGCAACATGTATTCGACAGGCGATATACCCTCCTACTTCAGGAAGGACGTAATAATTCCAGTTCCAAAGAAAGCAGTTGCTGAAAGGTGTGAATATTAATGAAATATCACTTTAATAAGTCGTAGTTGCTAAATACTAACACGAGTTCTCTACAGAAGAATAGAAAAACTAGTAGAAGCCGACCTCGGGGAAGTTCAGTTTCGATTCCGGAGAAATGTAGGAACACGGGAGGCAATACTGACTCTACAACTTGTCTTAGAAGATAGCTTGAGTAAAGGCGAACCAACATAATTAGCATTTGTGGACTTAGAGAAATCTTTTGACACTTGTTGACTGGAATACTCTCTTTGAAATCCCGAAGGTCAGAGGTGTAAAATACAGGAAGCGAAAGCCTGTTAACAACTTGTGACGAAACCAAACAGCTGTTATAAGAGCTGCGGGGCGTGATAGGGAAGCAGTGGTTGAGAAGGGAGTGGAACGTGGTGTAGTCTATCCCCTATGTTATTCAATCTGTAGAGTGAGGGTGCAGGAAAGGAAACCAAAGAAAAATTTAAAAGAGAGTAGAAATAAAAACTTTGAGGTTTTCCGATGACATTGTAATCCTGCTAGAGACAGCAGAGGACTTGGAAGAGCAGTTGAACAGAATGGACTGTGTCTTGAAAGGAGGATATAAGATAAACATCAACAAACGCAAAACAATAATATGGGAATTTAGTTGGATTAAATGAGGTGATGGGGAGAGAATTAAATTAGGAAACGAGACACTTGAAGTAGTAGATGAGTTGTGCTATTTGGGCAACAAAATAAGTGATGATGGCCAAAGAAGAGAGGATATAAAATTTAGACTGGCAATGGCAAGAAAAGCGTTTCTGAAGAAGAGAAATTTGTTGAAATCGAACATAGATTTAAGAGTTAGCAAAATGGCTCTGAGCACTATGGGACTTAACAGCTGTGGTCATCAGTCCCCTAGAACTTAGACCTACTTAAACCTAACTAACCTAAGGACATCACACACATCCATGCCCGAGGCAAGATTCTAACCAGTCTTCGGACTGAAGGTCACAATAATAACAACTTAAACGCCGCCGCGTTTTCCGGACTGAGTGACGGTAAGTAAAATGAAGTTACTTATTTTTTAAGTAGTATGTGGTATTGTATAGGTTGCATTGAAGCATTGTGCCTCTTTCTGTCTGTTATATGTACAACGCACGAGTTTCGAAGAAGGTGGTCTAGTGATGATGCACATACGCGGCAAGATGCAGTGCATGTCACTATACGGGGTCACCCGATGGCCAGCACCCGGAAGATATACTGGAAGACAGTGTCACGAATTGCATTGAAATATTGTTGTAAAGTGAAGCTAAAAGAAAGGCACATAGATTTGGTAAAACTTGTGTACTGTATGTCCTTCAGTGTTCATTAAAAGTACGAGAAGCACAGTCTGTGCCGTATATTCCATTTTTATTTGCTTTGCAGACAGACATACACTAAGTGAGCCGTAACTCCCGCCGATATTGTTGGCTCGCGCTGGTTAATCTGTTTGAGTGTAGAAGTTGGCTGGCAACCACTGTAGTTGATTGGCGGCGCTTAAAGAGAGGGTGCTGCGGCTCACGAGGGATGCGGTCGGCACCGAGCATTGAGCATTGAGTGGCACGACGGTTAGTTTTGCAGCACTGCACTGTGGGACACCGTGGCGTGGCGTCTTTCTGATGGCAGAACAGGTGTTTGACTGGGGGCGTGGAGCATACGTGGTTGCTGCCGAGGGCTTTCGGAGTTTGTCTGCGCTCGCCGTAGCCGGCCCGGGGAAAAGGCGGAGTTGCTGCGCTGCTCGAACTCCTATTAAACGGTGAACCACATTCACAGCTCCACATCTGACTCTCTCTAGTGGGCTCGTGCTCTACGCTTTTAGGGCGTTAACGCCGTTCCGTCTAGATTTAATGGTTTTATTGATTTGGTGCCTCGTCCGAGATCATTGTTTGATTCCGACTGTACCCAGGCTGATCCGAGCGTAGCTTTAAGCGTATAGAAAGGAAATTGACCGTGCTATCTTGTTGGCCTTCCCCCTATGAACCATCGACCTTGCCGTTGGTAGGGAGGCTTGCGTGCCTCAACGATACAGATAGCCGTACCGTAGGTGCAACCACAACGGAGGGGTATCTGTTAAGAGGCCAGACAAACTTGTGGTTCCTGAAGAGGGGCAGCAGCCTTTTCAGTAGTTGCAGGGGCAACAGTCTGGATGATTGACTGATCTGGCCTTGTAACGTTAACCAAAACGGCCTTGCTGTTGTGGTACTGCGAACGGCTGAAAGCAAGGGGAAACTACAGCCGTAATTTTTCCCGAGGGCATACAGCTTTACTGTATGATTAATTGATGATGGCGTCCTCTTGGGTAAAATGTTCCGGAGGTAAAATAGTCCCCCATTCGGATCTCCGGGTGGGGACTACTCAAGAGGACGTCGTTATCGGGAGAAAGAAAACTGGCGTTCTACGGATCGGAGCGTGGAATGTCAGATCCCTTAATCGGGCAGGTAGGTTAGAAAATTTAAAAAGGGAGATGAATAGGTTAAAGTTAGATATAGTGGGAATTAGTGAAGTTCGATGGCAGGAGGAACAAGACATTTGGTCAGGTTATAAATACAAAATCAAATAGGGGTAATGCAGGAGTACGTTTAATAATGAATAAAAAAAATAGGAGTGCTGGTAAGCTACTACAAACAGCATAGTGAACGCATTATTGTGGCCACGACAGACACGAAACCCATGCCTACTACAGCAGTACAAGATTATATGCCAACTAGCTCTGCAGATGATAAAGAAATTGATGAAATGCATGATGAGATAAAAGAAATTATTCAGGTAGTGAAGGGAGACGAAAATTTAATGGTCATGGGTGACTGGAATTCAACAATAGGAAAAGGAAGAGAAGGAAACGTAGTAGGTGAATATGGATTAGGGCTAAGAAATGGAAGAGGAAGCCGCTTGGTAGAATTTTGCACAGAGCATAACTTAATCATAGCTAACATTTGGTTCAAGAATCATGAAAGAAGGTTGTATACATGGAAGAACCCTGGAGATACTAGAAGGTTTCAGATAGATTATATAATGGTAAGACAGAGATTTAGGAACCAGATTTTAAATTGTAAGACATTTCCAGGGGCAGATGTGGACTCTGACCGCAATCTACTGGTTATGAACTGTAGATTAAAACTGAAGAAACTGCAAAAAGGTGGGAATTTCAGGAGATGGGACCTGGATAAACTGAAAGAACCAGAGGTTGTAGAAAGTTTCAGGGAGAGCGTAAGGGAACAATTGCCAGGAATGGGAAAAGAAATACAGTAGAAGAAGAATGGGGATGAAATAGTGAAGGCAGCAGAGGAACAAGTAGGTAAAAAGACGAGGGCTTGTAGAAATCCTTGGGTAACAGAAGAAATACTGAATTTAATTGATGAAAGGTGAAAATACAAAAATGCAGTAAATGAAGCAGGCAAAAAGGAATACAAACGTCTCAAACATGAGATCGACAGGACGTGCAAAATGGCTAAGCAGGGATGGCTAGAGGAAAAATGTAAGGAGGTACAGTCTTATCTCACGAGGGGTAAGATAGATTCTGCCTACAGGAAAATAAAAGAGACCTTTGGAGAAAAGAGAACCACTTGTATGAATATCAAGAGCTCAGATAGAAACCCAGTTCTAAGCAAAGAGGGGAAAGCAGAAAGGTGGAAGGAGTATATAGAGGGTCTATACAAGGGCGATGTACTTGAGGACAATATAGTGGAAATGGAAGAGGATGTAGATGAAGATGAAATGGGAGATACGATACTGCGTGAAGAGTTTGACAGAGCACTGGAAGACCTGAGTCGAAACAAGGCCCCAGGAATAGACAACAATCCATCAGAACTACTGACAGCCTTGGGAGAGACATTCCTGACAAAACTCTACCATCTGGTGAGCAAGATGTATGAGACAGGAGAAATTCCCTCAGACTTCAAGAAGAATATAATAATTCCAATCCCAAAGATAGCAGGTGTTGACAGATGTGAAAATTACCGAACTATCAGTTTACTAAGTCACGGCTGCAAAATACTAACGCGAATTCTTTACGGACGAATGGAAAAACTGGTAGAAGCCGACCTCGGGGGAAGATCAGTTTGGATTCCGCAGAAATGTTGGAACACGTGAGGCAATACTGACCCTACGGCTTATCTTAGAAGAAAGATTAAGGAAAGGCAAACCTACATTTCTAGCATTTGTAGACTTAGAGAAAGCTTTTGACAATGTTGACTGGAATACTTTCTTTCAAATTCTGAAGGTGGCAGGGGTAAAATGCAGGGAGCGAAAGGCTATTTACAATTTGTATAGAAAGCAGATGGCAGTTATGAGAGTCGAGGGACATGAAATGGAAGCAGTGGTTGGGAAGGGAGCGAGACAGGGTTGTAGCCTCTCCCCGATGTTATTCAATCTGTATATTGAGCAAGCAGTAAAGGAAATAAAAGAAAGTTCGGAGTAGGCACTAGAATCGATGGAGAAGAAATAAAACTTTGAGGTTCGCCGATGACATTGTAATTCTGTCAGACACAGCAAAGGACTTGGAAGAGCAGTTGAACGGAATGGACAGTGTCTTGAAAGGAGGGTATAACATGAACATCAACAAAAGCAAAACGAGGATAATGGAATGTAGTCGAATTAAGTCGGGTGATGCTGAGGGAATTAAATTAGGAAATGAGACACTTAAAGTAGTGAAGGAGTTTTGCTATTTGGGGAGCAAAATAACTGATGATGGTCGAAGTACAGAGGATATAAAACGTAGACTGGCAATGGCAAGGAAAGCGTTTCTGAAGAAGAGAAATTTGTTAACATCGAGTATAGATTTAAGTGTCAGGAAGTCGTTTCTGAAAGTATTTGTATGGAGTGTAGCCATGTATGGAAGTGAAACATGGACGATAAATAGTTTAGACAAGAAGAAAATAGAAGCTTCCGAAATGTGGTGCTACAGAAGAATGCTGAAGATTAGATGGGTAGATCACATAACTAATGAGGAGGTATTGAATAGAATTGGGGTGAAGAGGAGTTTGTGGCACAACTTGATTAGAAGAAGGGATCGGTTGGTAGAACATGTTATGAGGCATCAAGGGATCACCAATTTAGTACTGGAGGGCAGCGTAGAGGGTAAAAATCGTAGAGGGAGACCAATAGATGAATACACTAAGCAGATTCAGAAGGATGTAGGCTGCAGTAGGTACTGGGAGATGAAGAAGCTTGCACAGGGTGGAGTAGCATAGAGAGCTGCATCAAACGAGTCTCAGGACTGAAGACCACAACAACAACAACAACATCTTGTTGGCATGTATTTCTTTCTGTGAGACCTCTGTTGAGAGTTGCATAATTTTTTTTGCCAGTTGTTAGTGTGGGATTTTCCCAGTTAACATGTTAAACAAATGCTGTTGAATCAGAATTCAAAACTGTTCGGTGGATTCATATTTCTAGTGGTTGTTTGAGCAATGTATAAAAGGCGCTGTTGTGAGGATACTACACTTAAAGTTATAGGCGCAAAACTTGTATTCAGTGGCTCATTTGTGATTCGTGGTTCTCTGTTTCTTTTTCAAAATAATTTGGAATACGAGCAATAGCTGTAGTTGTGGAGGTAGTTTAACCACTAGTGCCCTTGTTCACGAAGATGCCCGAGCTTGTAAATTGCCTACTGGCGGATGTAGCAAGGTTTAGTTACTGAAGCCACTTCTCTGTGTTTATAGTGTTTTCTTACGTTTTAGAGCTAGCTGTTCGTAGTCTAAGTGTCCTGCCTAGGGCGCAGCGTCCGGTGGTGTGACGAAGTTGGCTAACCAGCTTGTGCTGCTGTAGCCGCCCATAGCCGACCACGCACAACGAGCCTGTGATCTCTGGAGTGTTTGTCCATAAGATGAAAATTTGTAAAAGGGGAGAGAGGTTTATTGTTTTTTAACTAACACAAAGGGGGGGGAATCAGGATTTTCTGTTCAATTGTAAATTGTTTTACGTATGGAAACCAGAAAGATTTTTTAGAAGTAAGTTTGTGCCTAGTTGTAAAATGATTACTTCCCCGCATCTTTATTTGACCTTATTGAGATTGAGATCAGAGCAAGACAATGTTTGAGGATTTTCCTTCATTACGAGTTGTCATGCACAAAGCCTTTAGAAAGAATGGTTCGTTAAATTGAGTGATCAATAGTAATCTTTGTTGTTGTTACCAGATAATTTGGTGCTAATAGTTTTCTGAAATTATTTTTATAAAATTGAGCAACAATTGTACGAGGGCTGAGTGAAAAGTAATTCCTCCACCTTCGTAGCTCTTCAACAGTTGGCAACATCGGTATGCGGCAGGTACTGGCTGTTCCGTAGTCCCTTCTCTACAGCTCCAGTTGGCGGGAAGCCTTAGCATTGAACGGTTGTGTTGTTACAGTGTAAAGTATAGAACCCTGTGCAGACGGTTGGTCAATGCGATTTAAGCAACGTGCAGTCATTGAATTCTTGACAGCAGAAGGTATCACTCCAAAGGAGATTCATCAGAGAATGAGTTTATGGTGGTTGTGTTGATGTGAGTACTGTGCGTCGTTGGGCGAGTGACTTTAAAGATGTTGAGGTGGGAACATCTGACCTGCGCTACAAACAATGAGTTGGACGTCCTGTCACAACAACCACCGAGTTTCGCTAGCAAAATGTTGACAAATTGATTCAGGACGATCGTCGTATCACTCAGAGAGAAATTGCAAGCATAATCGGCATTTTACAAGAACTTGTGGGTCACATTATTGATTTGCTTGGCTGTCGGAAGATCTGTGCACGATGGGTACCCCGGATTCTGACTTCTGAAATGAAAGCGCACAGGCTTGAAATTTGCCAGGAACTCCACTCGCGTTAGGAGATGAAGGTGACGCTCATCTCCATTCAATTGTGACAGGAGACGAAACGTGGGTACACCATTACGACCCGGAGACGAAACGTCAGTCTATGGAAAATCGACGCAAAGACTCGCCCCATAAAAAGAAATTCAAGATGCAGCCCTCAACTGGAAAAATCATGGCCACAGTGTTCTGGCACGCAGATGGTGTTACCCATGTTGATTTCCTTGATCGTGGAACAACAATAAATTCAGAGCGTTACATCACAACGCTGCGAACTCTGAAACGATATCTAACAAGGGTTATAAAGGCAAAGGGAAATGTTTTCCTGCAGCATGACAATGCCAAACCACACACTTTACGTACCACCACAGCAGAACTTCAGAGACTGAATCTCACTACCATATGGCATCCTCCATACAGTCCAGATTTAGTGCCACCTGATTTCCATCTGTTCCCGATAATGAAAGACGATCTGCGGGGACATCATTATGCTTCTGATGATGACATTGAGAGAACTGTGAGACTGTCGTTGCCGAAACAGTGTCGACTTCTTCAGTGACGGCTTCAGAAAACTTGTTCATCGTTGGCAGAAATGTATCCAATTGGCTGGTGATTATTGGTAATTAAAGATCACATTCAAAGGATTATTTCTGCGTTTGATTTATTAAAATATTGTCATTGACGGTATTAGTATAGAAGTCAAATTATTATTCGCGCCGTCGTATTAATTGAGAATAGAACGAGGATAGGAGCTAACGATGAAGCAGTAACTGACACTAATGGCATTAACAAATGTATTTCGAGAATATTATGAAGAATCGTGAATAACATTATCTTTGAAAAACGATTCAAAATATAATAAGAATTTTTACTGGTGGAATCAGACAGTCGTCTTGCTTTGTGAACTTAAATATTTTCTTCAGACTATGTTAAGGGAGCACCACCTTTTACCTACATCAGTGGTGAATCAAGAGATAACTACGCAACCTAATGCGAAAGATAATCTTGGCAGTTATTGGTACAGATGACAAGTGTGATTGTTTTATAATATTGATAAGATATGGCTAAACAGTTTTAGAAGTTACGAAGTTATCATCTGGTTCCTTCTCAACTGAGAAACGAATTTTCTGCTGTGTTCGAATTTATTGGAAGATTAAAGACCAAAATACTAATAAATGTCAAAATGTATCCGAAACTGAAGAACCCCAATGAATGCAGATTTGCGACATGGGGACGTAGTGTCAGCCAATTAAGGTAAAATACGACGGTTGGTACTTCAATAGTGGCAACTATTTATTCACAGCTCGTACAAAGTAGATACATGTTTCAAAGTTTTACTGACCTTCAAAGTAGTCACCAGCATTGTGTGTAACTCGTTGCCAGCGATGTGGAAGTCGCAGGATACTCTTCGCAGTGCCAGTTGTGTTGACAGTACGAGCGGCGCTGTCTATTGCCCGACGGCTTTGTAGCAGTTCTGAAGCGAATGCCTTCAAGTGTTTCCTTCAGTTTAGAAACCGAGTTGAAATCACGAGGGCTTAATTCAGGGGAGTGCAGTATGTGGTATAGCACTTAGCAGCCCCATCCAGTCAAACAAATCACTAACAGCATGCACTGTACGTGCTTGACCATTGTTCCGCAAAATGATGGACAGGTCCTGCAGAAAGTGTCATTACTTCTGTCTCTATGCTGTTCATTTTTGCAACACAACATATGACCAGCTTAGAGACAGAAGTGATGACACTTCCTGCAGGACCTGACCATCATTTTGCAGAACAATGGTCAAGAATGCACAGTGCAAGCTGTTACTGATTTGTTTGACTGATGGGGCTGCTAAGTGTTATACCACCTACTGCACTCCACTGACTTAACCCCTCGTAAGTTCAACTCTCTTTCTAAACTGAAGAAAACACTTCACGGCATTCGCTTCAGAACTGGTGCAAATTCGTCGGGCAATAGACCGCGGCGCTCGAACTGTCAATACAACTGGCACTGCTAAGAATATCGTACGACTTCCACATCGCTGGCAACTGGTTATACACAATGCTGGTGACTACTTTGAAGATCAGTAAAACTTTGAAACACGTATCTATTTTGTACGAGCTGTAAAAAAATAGTTGCCACTATTGAAGTTCCAACCCTCGTACTTGAAAACAGCCTTATCCGCCATATCTGAAGATCAGCTTTCCATTGCGAAAACCGCAAGCTATGCGCTCTTGTTCATCTTCACTACTATGGGACACACCTCTTCTATTGGAAGCTCTTTGCTATCCACATTTTAACGGGTGATAGTGTGGACAAAAAAAAAAAAAAAAAAAAAAAAAAAACAAAGAGATGTCAAGTTAACATGGGCTTGAAAGTGGATACATTGAGAGCTATGAGCACTTGTTCAGTTTCGCTTCTGGGAAACATAGCTGTTCTATTGAACAGATGCTCATAGGTCTATAGCTCTTAAAGTATGCATTTTAGAGGACATGTTTAGTGGAATTTTTTCCTTGATTTCGTCCATATCACCTCCTCCAAAAATATGGATAGCAAAGAGTTTGTAGAAGATGTGACGTGTCTCACAGTAATGAAGACAAACAATTGCTCATAGCTCGTAAGTTAAGGATTTTATAGTTCATGTATACTAGACTTTTTTCCTTATTTTGGTCCATACCATCACCTCTCAAAGTTTGTCAGTTCTGGTTTACCCTGTGTATTTCACTACACTATTCTGAAGGACGGGATTTTCTGGTTAGCGAGCCTGCACAAAAGGACTATCACACTCTAATTACGATCATTTTTAGGTTATGCTTCTCCGTTACAAATTTTAATTGAAATTATTAAACTGCTGTAGCCACTCACAGTTACTGTACTTCCCACAACTCGTTTCCTATAATTTTACCTTCATCATCAGGTGGGTTTATGACAAATAAAAAGGTTTATACACTGATGGGCCCAAACATTGTGAGCACCCTCTTAATAGCGTTTTGGTCCACCTTTTCAGCTCTATCACTATCATGTTCCTCAAACCGCTGAAGGACGATTCTGACCTAGTGACACGATGATTTATCCTGCTGGAAGACACCATCACCGTTGTGGATGACGTCAAGCATAAACGGATGTAGGTGCTCTGTCATCCTGAAACGTATCTTGTAAAAGATGTATTATCTTCCTTTTTTAATTATTACGATGAAATAATTAATCTGTAAGAGAACCAGGTCATAAAGTATTTACGTAATGTCAAGACTAGAGAATGAATATAGGCTGTAATTCAAAGACAGGATATACGAGACTGTTAAAGAAAATCTGTAAGGATCATTCAATTTTTCGTCTAAAAAGCGGGTTCTTCATCTTCTCGTAATTCATTTCATTTCAGATGTTGTCTACGAGCCTATAGAAGGTACGCGAGATTAAGCTCTATGATTTATTTCATTTATTGAGTAATAATTGTCTACGCACAGGCACGCAGTTCCCCTAAATTGCGGGGTGATGTTTATCTTGTAAAAATATTTTCTTTTTCTTTCTTTGATTATTATAATGAAATAATTAATCTGTAAGAAAACCATGTCATAAAACATGTATATAACGTCGAAGACTAGGGAATGAATACTGGTTGTAATTCAAAGACAGCGTATACCAGAAAAGTTTTTAAAAAAATCTGTAAAGCTCATTCAGTTTTTTGTAAAACAGAAACATAAACGAGGTCTTCCTCTTCTAGTAACTCGTTTCAGATGTTACCTACGATGTGTCTCCATTCATTGTAGCTACCTTTTAGTAATGACATATTAATTTGGCTGAGTTTTATATTGCAGATGTTAGGAATCAAGCACACATTGTTTTAAGACAGAATGACCGATAACTTATCGCGTCATGTCGTTTACATACTACATTCCTAAAAAGTCGAACCT
This sequence comes from Schistocerca cancellata, assembly GCF_023864275.1. Taxonomy (NCBI): domain Eukaryota; kingdom Metazoa; phylum Arthropoda; class Insecta; order Orthoptera; family Acrididae; genus Schistocerca; species Schistocerca cancellata. The sequence continues at coordinate 418,500,190 of NC_064628.1, read as the reverse complement.
ACATAATCTTTCCTACGAAGTGCGAACTAATACTTACTGCCACTTTTTACGTGGAAGTCAATTTAACATTTACACTGTCAAAATGCCTACAAACGATGATGTATAACAGCCACCAGCGCCCGACACATCGAAAGAAAGATAATAGGCGATGGTCTAATACATGCGATGAAGGTGATGCAATGCAACAAGATAACTGATTAGTTATTGATGTGTAACTGCGTCATGCCATCGAATTTGAGACGTATCTTTCTCGACTCTAAACTTTGTTCTTGTTTTGCATACCTTCTGCTCGATTTAATTATTTTTCTCACTTTATTATCTGCCAGAAAGGAAGAATACGTTACAGTCCCTTCTGCATTTGTAACTGATGATGTCTTTGGGTCAATATGGGAACATGTAGGGGTCGTCTGTTGCGGAGCCCCGTGTTGAGCAACGCGCGCTCGGCGGTGCTGTCCGAAACACTCGTGCCTGCACCGGCATCGCGCTCTGTCGTCAGTTCTACCATAGATCGCTGGCTATCCTACTTTACAGAGCGAACATGCCTCCGAGGTTCGCATTCGGGGATGAGGCACGGACGTCCAAAACGTTGTCACCATCCTACAACCACTTTTCATCGATGCTCACGACGCTGATGCGCAAACACCAGACTAGCCTCCCCGCTACCGAGGCGCTGTTTCTGAGTGCGCCGGGCTTTTGCAGTCTGCCCGTTCTCAGTGTCGCTTATCTCAATGTATGTCGCCATTTGCGGCCCGAATCATCACTAGAATAATACTCCATTCGTCTCTGCTCCACATTTACAGGATGTTCCAGAATTACTATTACATACGTCTGTTTCTTACAGAGAAGGCTTGGTAGCTTAAGTTTTGGAAGGATGCTATTAAAACGCCTGGTTAAAACAGCAGGACAGAACAGGTAGTTGGAATTATGGAAAGGGGCCAGAAGGAGTGGCTGTTACTTACACTCGGACACATATAACTTTATTTAGTTGCCCACACATATCAGCGCAGATTTCCGAGCTTACCTATCGACTGAATATGTCACACAATCTTATGACTTAAGGGTACAACCTCTTTAATTTTTAAAACGGCTGAAGGCCCATGATTTAAAACGCAACTACAATAAATTTTCAAAAGGCAGAAAGCGCGAGATTTTATCCTTAAATAATATTTCAAATGAGGCTGAAGGTCCTAACAATCTAAGACTTGACAAGTAAGGAATTTTAATTTTAAAACTCCTGAAGGCCCACGAATGAAAAACACAACTACGATAAATTTTTTTAAAGGCAGAGGGCCCAAAGCTTTATCCAAAAAAATATTTTAAATGAGACTGAAGGCCCAAACAATGTAAGATTGCCAAGTAAGGAACTTTCAATTTTAAAACGACTGAAGGCCAATTATTTAAAACCCAACTACAAGCATACACATTCAACCATCGGCTATGAGCCATTAAAATACACAATCAAACACCAATAAGAAAAGGCAGTACAGTCAGCGGCGCTCAGAAGTTTCCAGGAGTCGGTCTGCACTAGAAATATTAACGTTCGCTTAGGGGAGATTGGTAGTCGGCCCAACTATATCCGATCCGTCGGCAACCCAACCAAGAGACAGTCAACGGACCCACCGACAAGACGACTTGCTTTCCACCCGACCAGTACACAAGGAACTCCAATGCCAAAACGTAAAAGGCGTAGCCGCCCACAACCAAGTATGCATAAGCTGTCAAAACTACACATACGTGTTGGACAGCGACAACACGGTCAGCAAAGGACACTGCCTGAATTTTGCGTCAGCGGCCAGGGCAAGTAACCGGAACGCTAACGGCCACAAGGCAGAAAATTCCGATGGCGCACTTGGACTTCAGATAACCAAAATACAGTTTAACTCCACCGGATGGTGGCCAAACTTTCGCCAACTCGAATACTCGCTGTTGCTCACGGAAATACCCCCAACAGGCAAACATGAAAACCAACGGCACAATGTGAACAGACTGGCTTCGGTAATTAAATCACCACTCAACGTTGATGTCCTGGGTCGGTGAGCCACGAACCTCGTAGCAATCGGAACAGCTGCCACACACTACGACACTGCGTAGAGACCGCCAGCGGGCCCGGCCCACTGCGCCGCGCGGAGATTTCCTGGCTGGTCCACACCAACCGACCGAGTGCTACAAATCAGCACGTAGACAGCAGGCAGCGACTGTGCAATAACAAGGACGAATCACGAGTCGGCACACGCAGGCAACCCATAAGCGATCGCTGGCCAACATACACGTCGTCCGACAAGACGACCGACCGACGACCAACCAAGGTGGTCCGCACTCAAGTGATATATATCGGCAACCGTCGGGTGAGTCATGGCTATCCGGACCTCACTGCAGCACTGCACCCCGCCTGAATTTCTGCCGTGTGCTAAGTCAAACACTGCCAGGTCCGAACTGCACTGCTAGCGCCTCCCAACTCAGTGGCAGATCCGAACTATTGTATTGTATTGTATTGTATGTTAACCGGGGACCTAGGAACAACGGAGAGACTCCGTCCCCGCCACAGCCGCAGTGGTCCACTACCCCACGACGACTATCGCAGTCCACTTCACCCCTCCGCCGCCCCACACCGAACCCAGGGTTACTGTGCGGTTCGGCCCCCCGTGGACTCCCCAGGGAACGTCTCACACCAGACGAGTGTAACCCCTATGTTTGCGTGGTAGAGTAATGGTGGTGTACGCTTACGTGGAGAACTTGTTTACGCAGCAATCGCCGACATAGTGTAACTGAGGCGGAATAAGGGGAACCAGCCCGCATTCGCCGAGGCAAATGGAAAACCGCCTAAAAACCATCCAAAGACTGGCCGGTTCACCGGACCTCGATACAAATCCGCCGGGCGGATTCGTGCCGCGAACCAGGCGCTCCTTCCTGCCCGGAAAGCTGAGCATTAGATCGCACGGCTAACCGGGAGGGCTAATCGGAACTAACTCCGAACACATGACAACCGGGAAGTAATAGCAGTCAGTACATCGGTAAGCGCCGCTGCTGCCGCTCACGGGCAGGCAAGGCGGGAACTCGGTGACACCAGTAATTGAAATTAACATAACCAGGTGGTAGTACAGTAAAAACAGGATATCAAACGAGGTATGGCACGAACACGAGCCACGCACAGCTCAGTGATGTCCGGAAATGTACCATTTGGATGTAAAATACGAGGGGCGTTCAGTTAGTATTGCAACACTTTTTTTTTCTCTCGGATAGTTTCGATTGAATAGAATGTGGAATTTGTTTCGAGGCATCGTGAAATATTTCCGCTTCAATCCCTTTAGTTTCATGAGATACTGATAGGTGTCGGTGCGATACGTAGTCTTCAAATTAACGTCTGTAGCGGAGGTGCATTCCAAGCAGAGAGCTATCATTAAGTTTCTTAGGGCAGAAAACCAGAGCATCGAAAAGATTCATAGGCAGAATGTCTGCGGAGACCAGGCTGTGAACAAAAGAAACACTGCAACGGTGTCACGCAAACCTGTGCGATTTCCCACTCGCCGGCCAGCCGCATACAGCTATGACCATTACAGTGTTCCAACGTGCGGACACTCGCATTCGAGGTGATCGACGCATCACAATCAAACATCTCGCTGCTCAGCTGGACGCCTCTGTTGGTAGAGGTGACACGCTTGACCAATGGGGGTACTGAAAGGTGTGTGTCCGCTGGCTTCCTCGCTACTTAATGAAAGACTATAAACAGCAACGAAGGACTTGCTTACGGCTTATAGGGCTGATCGTAGTAACTTTTTGTCGAACATCGTCACGGACAACGAAACATGGGTTCATCACTTCGACGATCTTCTGGGACTCTTATGAGGTTATTCTGTTTAATGTGCTCTCTCATGGTGCAACAATTAACTGTGAAGTATATTGTGCTATTATCATTCAAATGAAGAAACGATTTCAGCACGTTCGTCGCCAAAAAAAAAAAAAAAAAAATGCAAACGAAGTTCTGCTTCTCCACGACAACGCAAGGCCTTACTCAAGTCTGCATACCTGACAGCAGCACTCAAAACTTCATTGGACTGTATTTCCTCATGCACTCTACAGTCCGGATCTCTTACCTTCCGACTTCTCCCAGTTTGGTCCAGTGAAGCATGCACTTCGCTGGAAGCACTTAGTGGATGATGAGGAGGTTATTGATGCAGCAAGAGGTTGTCTCCGACATCGACCAGTAGAGTGTTACCGTGGGGTCATGCAGGCCGTCCAAGTAAGGTGGCATAAGGCCGCCGCACTGAACGGAGATTATGTTGAAAAATAGGATTTTGTAGCCGGATTAGTCGGGAATAATATGGTGTATTGGGATCCTGAAAAAAATCAACCTGCCAACCTGCCGCTCGGAGTGGCCGCGGGGTTTGAGGCGCCATGTCATGGATTGCGCCCCCCCCCCCCCCCCCCCCCCGCCGGAGGTTTAAGTCCTCGCCCGGGCGTGGGTGTATGTAAGTTTGTTTAACTAGTGTCCGCCCGAATAGCTGAACGGTCAGCGCCTTGGTATGCCACGCACGGGTGCCCGGGTTCGGTTCCCCGCTGGGGTGGGTGATTTTTGTCCCCTCAGGGACTGGGTGTTGTGCTGTCATCATCATTTCATCCCCATCGTCGGCGCGCAAGTCGCCCAATGTGGCGTCGCACTCAATAAGACTTGCAATTGGCAGCCGAACTTCCCGCCTGGGAACTCCAGGCCAATGGCGCCATAAACTCATTTCATTTCAGTTTAAGTAGTGCATAAGTCTAGGGTCCGATGACCTAAGCAGTTTGGTCCCTTAGGAATTCACAACCATTTAAATATTTGTAAACCAACATGCTTTCAGAGAAAATTGGGTTGTATTACTTATTTAACGCCCCCAGAAATTTTGTAGATCGGACACCTTTCAAATATTCCAATTTAGGCTACGCATACGGCAGAAACAACGAGCTCTGATGTGTGCTCTGCAGGAGCGAATGACATGAGAGGCGTTTCGAGTACTCGCCGTCGGATTCTCGTTTGCTTGACGAAGGACGCCCTCTTCAAAAGTCAACAGTGCGGCGCGTCACTGGGGGCACCACGTTCAGTTCCGAGTATACTAGTTTCTCACAGCAGGTACATTTCCGGACGTCGGTTCCTTACAACTTTATCCATCACGTCCTCCCAACAACCCCTAGAAACGTGTAATAGGAATTATGAAACACCCTATATACTTTCACATCAACTTTTCTCGTGCGTTCAACGCCTCGCGGCGGCATTGAGTCTCGCAATGGGCAGTGGTCATAAGGTGTTGGCACATCAGTAGATGTGTTATATAGTAACGGCATTAATTCTGGATACTTTTTGAAATATGCATTCATTTTAACATCACGAGATTTACTTAATTTGTGATACACTAAACAATGAATCATGCGCTTTTGTTTACGATATGTATACAAACATTTTTATTAAAAACACGTAAAAAATACTTCACTGACATAGATTTAAACATTTCGCTGTTTTACATACTTAGGTAGCCGCAAAGAAAATTTTTCATTTGATCTATTCCGACAAATCAAACTATGAACGAGTGTTGATATTCCCGTTTTTTGGGGGGAGGGGGGGCGGGGAATGGGGGTCATCAGTCTTCTGATTGGTTTGCTGTGGCCCCCCGCGAATCCGTCTCCTGCGCCAACCTCTTCATCTCAGAGTAGCACTTGCAACCTACGTCCTCGATTATTTGCTGGATGTATTCCAATCTCTGTCTTCCTCTATAGTTTTTGCCCTCTACAGCTTCTTCTAGCACAATGGAAGTTATTCCGTGAGGTCAGTGTTTTCCATGTATTCCTTTCCTCGGCAATTCTACGGAGAATCTCCACATTCCTTAACATATCAGTCCCCATAATTTTCAACACTCGTGTATAGCACCGCATCTCAAATGCATAGATTCTCTTCTGTTCCGGTTTTCCCACAGCCCATGTTTCACTACGATACAATGCTCAGCTCCAAACGTACAATGTTGGAAATTTCTTCCCCAAATTAAGGCGTATATTTGATACTAGTAGAATTCTCTTTGCCAGCGACAGTCTCCTTTTGAAGTCCTCCTTTCTCCGTCCTTTATTGGTTATTTTGCTGCCAAGGCAGCAGAATTCCGTAACTCCACCAACTTTGTGACCATCAGTCCTGATGTTAAGTTTCTCGCTGTTCTCATTTCTCCTAATTCTTCGATTTACTCTCAGTCCATATTCTTTAATCATTCTATTTAGTAGATCATATAATTCTGGTCTACTTTAACTCAGGATAGCAATGTCATTAGCGAATCGTATCACTTACATCCTTTCACCTTGAATTTTAATTTCACTCCTGAACCTTTCTTTCCTTTCCATCACTGCTTTTTCGATGTACAGATTGAAAGGCAGGGGGAAAGACTACAACACTATCTTACACCCTTTTTAATGCGAGCGCTTCGTTCTTGGTCGTCTATTCTTATTATTCCCTCTTCGATCATGTATGTATTGTATATTACCCGTCCTCTCTATAGCTTACCCCTATTATTCTCAAAATTTCGAACATCTTGGGCCATTTTACATTGTCGAAAGTGTTTTCCAGGTCGACAAATCCTATGAACATGTCGTGATTTTTCATTACATTACCACCAGGAACGTCAGAATTGCCTCTCTGGTGCCTTTACCTTTCTGAAGCCAAACTGATCGTCATCCAACATATCCTGTATCCAGCGATAAAAAGCGAGCTGATCATTGTTGTAACTGTAGTCTATTAGTCAGAAATACGCTGTTGTTGTCGAAGTCTAAAATTTCTTAAAAATGGGCGACTGTATTGAAAATAGCATCCCCTGTACCGCACCGTTACTGGTCACAGAGCAAAAGGAGGAAGGAAATAACACTCTTAGAAGAAAGTCACACTTAGAATGAAAATCGGCAGGCGGCGAACAGGACTCGCGCTCCGTGTGTGCCGTGCAAACTTTATTATGTACGTAGACAGTTCATCCATCCCGTGGATCGAGAATCTCGACGATTTTTCCTGTTATCGACATTGGCACAGTCAAGGTACAGTCCCGGGGATTCCAAGTCTTAGAAGAAGTTTTAACTTTGCAGTAGGATATCAGATGACAAAAGAAATATGTTTCTTTATGATATAATCACAGATTAACAGTTTACTGATTTTTATCCTTTACTTGTACTATGAAACCTTGCTCCTGCCATATTTCATGATTGTAGGTCAGTAGGAAGTAGGCCGTATTCTTTAATGAGTGACAAGTTTCTTGTGCTGGTCATTTTCGTAGCAGCTGTACATAAATTATAGTAGTTCAAATGAAAAACGCCTTTCGCACACTGCATGTTAATTTTTCTTTTATGTACCTTGCACACCCATACACGTTTCGCCTTAGTTACAGGACATCTTCAGTGGGTGTCCTGAAATATTACACATACAGGTTATCGTTTGCACTTGTGGGTTATGGATTTAAAACAGTTAGTTGAGGTTTTTGTAATAAAATGGAAAAGTACTTACAGATCGACGTCTAAGTCATTTTTAAGCCAAACAATTTTCTCTGAGATGGCAAATTGTTGGAAAGAGTGCACTTTCCATTTTGGTCACTATTTTTAACGTATAGCAATTTAACTCCATTTTCTATACACACAGAAAATGGAGTTACATTGCTACACGTTAAAAACAGTGACCAAAATTAAAAGTGCACACTTTCAGCTAACTTGCCACCTCAGAGAAAGCTGTTTGGATCGAAAATAGTGACTTAAACCCTGATCTGTAAGTACTTTTCCGTTTTATTACAAAAACCTCAAAGAACTGTTTTAAATCCATCACCTACAAGTGCAGACGATAACCTGTAAGTGCAAACGAAAAAATCGTGTAATATTTAAGATCACTTACAGAAGATGCCTCGTAACTAAGGCGAAACGCATCTGGTTGCAGAAGATAGAAAAACTTAATATGCAGTATGCAAAAACTGTTTCTCTTTTGAACTACTGTAATTTACTAAATGAGTTTGCGAGCATCAAAATATGTGGCATAAAAGGCAGTATCTTTCGATTGGAACGCGACTTACAAGCTTCTGTTTTGATCATCGCCAAGGAACCGTAGACCATAGAATGTGGCATAAATTTCAACTTGGTACAACTACTGTTTCTGAAAAAAAATGCGTCTTTGAAAGTCGGACAGACGTACCGACAAGAAAGTAACTCTGTGAGAGTTCCACTTTACCAATTGAGACACGGAACCCTAAAAAGGAAGGTAGATTATTGTCCAACCCCCCGGAGCGCAAATTCCGGCTACGAAAGGACAGGAAAGGAAATTGGCTACGCCCTTTTCAAAAGAACCATCGCGGCATTTGTCTGGAGAGGTTTACAGAAATCACGGAAAATATTAACCTGGTTGGCCGGACGGGGATTTCAACCGTCGGCCTCCGAAATGCGAGTCAAGTGCGCAAAACTCTGCACCATTTCTCTCGGTTACACTTCCGCAGAAGTAGCAAAATAGGACGGGTGGAGGCGCTACGAAGTCGGATGTGAGAAAAGTCTGCAAGAAGAGACTGGGTTAAGCAGAACTGCTCCAAGAACCGGAGTAAAACCAGTATTGACAGGTAAAGAATCTGCTGTCTCTCTCTGCACGATCGCTAGCATACTGCAAGAGATGTAAATGCCTACTTTAAGTTTTCAACAGTTTAAGTTTATGGTCGAATGGTCAGAGAAAAACTTTGCGAAAATGGTTTGCGAACGAAGTCTTGAAGAAAGTGGCCTTATCTGAACAAAATACAGGGACAGGAACATATGCAACGGGCTTTAGCATACAGGGAAAGGACAAAAGAAGACGGGACTAGTCATCTGCTGCGACAAGATCAGGACGAGCATCTTTGATTGGAAGCGATGAAATTAAGTTCGTTCCTCGTCGATAAGGCGAAGAGGTGTTACCTGAATGCACCACTGCTACTATTAAGCGTTCCATCAGTGTCATGGTGTGGTGTTGTATGGCAAGACATGGCATTGGGCGTCTGTAAGTGTTATAGGGCAACTTTAACGCCAAAAATTACCATGAAGAAGCCCTAGTGTCGAAATTGTTGCCCTTTGTTCGTAATTTGTTTCAAAGAAACAACGATCAGTGCACCTTTCAGCATATCATTGCGCCAGAATCAATAAGAAATGGTTCGTTCACCGTCGCATTTGTGTGGTCATATGGCCTGGCTGCAGTCTCGATCTCAACCCGATTGAAAATTTGCTATCAAGGCTGAAAATTATTGTTTCACAACAGAATCCCAGCAAGCAGAGGGAGTTGCTAGAGTCCACTGCCAAATCATGGTTCAGAGTGATCAAACCAGAAGATCTCCGACATGTGGCAGCCTCGATGCTGCACAGAATAAAACAGTGATTAAATCAGCAGCATATCCCACGAAATACTGAGAAACAATAGAATAACTTTGCATCAAGTAATTTGTAACTCCCTGTAATTATCGGATTTGAGTATTTTGTCTGATACTCAAAAAAAAAAAAAGTTCAGTTTTTATATTTTAACTCAAATTTTTAGAAACTGGACATGGAGCATATTTCCTGAAACCTTGTAATAAATTAGAATGTACATTTTAAAAGCTACTGAATGCAATATTCGATGAACCTCTACATAGTGTCCAGAATTAATGTCTCTGCTGTACATACGACTTGTAGGTAACCTGTGTGTGTAGGTAACATTCAGTGGTCACGGCATGTCTTTCCAGTCGTAATTACATCACCTACACTTTCTGTAAGCTCATTGTATAAATAATATGTTTGTTTGCATGGCCATACTGAATAAAAGGTGTTCGTGAGGTAGACCTGAATGGAAAAGCAACCTGTTATTACTGAACGTCTGTATTAAAAGTCGCACGTACAGTACATCCATGCCATATAAACTGACAAAAACACATCTGGTGATGGAGGTTTTATCCTACGTAACGCTGCATGGGAAGCTTAGTAATTGTGACTGGTTGCAGTAATTTGTGGTTGCAGGAGGGAATGTACTCATTACGCTGTACAAGGCTCACGTGTCTCAACTTTATGTCTTCATTTCTCACTATCAGAAGTTGGGTTCCATGCCGACTGTACTGATTACTGATCTAAGGCACTTGCAAGCAGATTGTATGAAATGCAGTAATCGGGTTATCCGCGATAACCCAGCGCGACAATAAAACGATACGCTTATCGTAAGTAGTGTTGGTCGATAAACAGCCCAATAAAATGTCGTGTGGCAATCAGCGCAACGAGAACGTGTTGACCTGATACGGATAGAAAGTTGTAGCGCCCTTGTTAGCCGCATGCCGGTGTTGATACCTGATACCACACGTACTCGATATTCGATCTGACAGCAGGCTAACATTAACAGTTCATCGATTTTCCAGGATATTAGTCTGCGACTAGAAAACCGCACGATATATTAAACCCCCAATTAGCAACGAAAAATTATGAACTATTTTCATGCGTTGAACATTCCTCTGACTTGACGTTCAGAACAGTCCTACGACAGCCATTGTATTTCACAAATCGAGATTGTGATGCGATATGTGTAAATGATTTCGTAGAAGACAGTGAAGACATTTGATTCTTTACTTTGCTGTTGTAACTCAAGTCTTTTTTGTAAGAAGTGACAGCAGCGTAAAACATGCTATTTCCGTTTTTAAAAAAGCAATGTTTCTAAAACTGTTGTTACACTGCTCATTCTGAAGACTGGTTTCACACAAGTCTACATGCCAGTCCGTCTGATAGAAATCTTTTCACATCACAGTGTTGTTAAACGCAGGGAAAGTGAGAGCTGGAAATAGGCAATAAAAGAGCATCAGAGGTAAAATTCTGGTGTGGCAGAGAAAATATGCTCCATTAAAAGTGAAAGTGTGAGAAGTTAACCTTGAGATCTGGAGATCAGTACTGACAGAATACTATACAGGGTGAATCACCTAAAATTGGCACCACAGATATTGCGGAAATAGAAAGCGCTGCTGATGCGCTGTTGCCACAGAATGGTTTGGTAGTCAAGGGCTCATACTGTCTGCCGATAAGCTGATCGTAATGATAGTTAGAAAGTGTATTTTTATGCAAATATACACTTTTTTAAATGGAACAACGTCTATTGACATTAACAAAATAAAGACAGGGCAGATTCAATATCAGTGGCGTTTGTTGCAAGATTTAAGTGCGACTCGTTTACGACGTATCCTATTTTGAAAAGTTTCCACAGCGACACTTGTCTGTGTCAGAGAATAGGCGTAATTGCTAGGAACGATGTCGTTATGTTTGCTTACAGTGTGCTTGTGTATTCCGTAAGTGCGTTGCGGCTTGCTATTCAGTGTGTGACATTCCGACCGGTGAATCGTGAGTGGACGATGTGATTTACCAATGCAGAAAAGGTCGCTATGGTCATGGTGTATGGTGGGAGAAGGAAGAGAGCAGTTAGTTCTTGTACGGCGTATGCGGCAAGATATCCCAATAGACGTCAATCTTCTCGGCAATTATTTATCCATCTCGTCAACTATCTACGTGGAAGTGGACATGTAACACCTAGACAACGTAATAGAAGGAAATAAGTGAGGACAGAAGAGAGGGAAATTGATGTCCTTGCAGCTGTTGCAATTGATCCATACGTCAGCTCCCACGCACCCGCACGAGGCAGTGGCACGAGTCAGGCAAGTGTCCTGCACATTCTCCGTCGATATAGGTTCCATTCCTATCACATCCATCAAGAGCTGCACCGAAACGATTATGAGACTCGTATTAACACTTTGCCGTCCGCACGTCTCGTACAAATTTATTCGGTTGGCGCCGGCAGCGCTAATTCGGATTACTTGGCTTGTCGCCTGCCGCTTGTCACCTTTCCATTGATGGTAAGCTTCAAACACATTGACTTTTGCGGGCTTTAATTTTTCCGGAGATTCTCTATTTTGCCGTTTCGTTCCACAATCTCAACTTTTCTTTTAGAGTAAATTCTCTGCAAGTTCTACACTGTGAAACGTCCCCTTAGAACAATTATACACGACTGTGCTTAAACTGACACACAATATTTTTAGCGCAACGCAATCTGACTTTCAAAAATCCCTACAAAAGAATGGCCCTGACTAACATTAATCTATACCTTTCACAAATCACTTACCTCACCAAAAATCTCCGTTACTCGAACTACTGCAATACAGCGAGCGCCACTACTGCCAGCTAAATAAAAGATTCAAACTACGGAAGGCACTAACTACTGATAGGCATAGTTAGCAAATGAAAGATTTTAATAGAGAACAAACAATGTATTTACCTTAATAGTGTTGAAAAAGCATAATATACATAGCAGTTCATAATATCCATTCTGCACTCAAAAATCCGCCATCTCATTTCCCACATCCACCACTGCTGGCGGCTCACCTCCAACTGCGCAACGCTACGCGCTGTTCACATCCAGTTGCCGCTGCCAGACACTACAATGGCAGACAACAATGCAAACTAGCCACAGACTGCACACAGCACAGCCAGTGATTTTCATACAGAGCGCTACGTGGCGTTACCAATAAGAAAACCTAAACAGCCTACTTACAACTGTTATAATAATTATCCATATAGAGGTGATGCCACTTTCCATAAGAAGGTGTCAATAGTTCCCTTACTGTTTTTGCTAAAGATTGTCCAGCGCCGGAATATATCTTGAATGAGGAAATGTATCCCGTACTCGAATCACACAGCATCCGAATGAGTATGCCATATTTCGTAATTTTCGACGGATTGTAAACTTTAAAATTTAACTGTCCACGCCACGGTATCATCTCTTCATCAATTAAGATGTTTTGACTTAGATTAAACGTTTCTCTAAACTTTTTGGAAAAATAATCAATTGCTAATTGCACTTTGAAAAGCCGATCTGCATTATTCGGTTTATTGTTGCTGCCGGAAAAATGTAAAAATGATAATATTTGTCTGAATCGGTTACGAGACATCGTTTTGCGAAATATCGGTGTGTCTATCAACGGATTCGTTGACCAGTAATCATCGATCCTTGCTTTTTTTTTACAATTCCCATAAGGATACCAAGCCCAAATCATTTTCTAAGTTCGGGTCCCGAGCCGGCCGCGGTGGTCTAGCGGTTCTAGGCGCGCAGTCCGGAACCGCGCGTCTGCTACGGTCGCAGGTTCGAATCCTGCCTCGGGCATGGATGTGTGTGATGTCCTTAGGTTAGTTAGGTTTAAGTAGTTCTAAGTTCTAGGGGACTGATGACCACAGATGTTAAGTCCCATAGTGCTCAGAGCCAGCCCTCGGGACCCGTAACGTCGACATTTTCCTTCTATTGCAATTTTGACTATAATACTTGTTGGTTTAATTGCCAATATGTTCAAATAGGTCGTTCCCAATATATAATTCTACGATATTCGCGATTCTCTGTGTATCTTTGGGAAATATGTGTGGACCCGGAGATCCTTCAAATTTATTATTGATCCTCACTCAATCATAGTCTGTCTTCTTCATCTGAGTCATCCGAATCACTTGGCAACCGTAGCGTTCGCCGAATCCTTCTTTCACTATCTTCTGACGATACGCTTCACTTCCATTTTTTTGATATCCAAAGTTTTCCTCCCAATAGGTCAAGTCGTCCGGAACGTCAGATAAGACGTCCGCGCACCCATCGTAAGTAATCGTATCGTCTCTTTCGTCTGCCATGATGAAAGTGCACAAGTACTTACTAAAACAAAAAAACCTTGTTGACGTGTGTAACTTATTGTCACCTAAACAAAACATCAATAGAATGAAAAAGATACTAAAGCTCTGTCACCGGCTACTGAGCGATACTATGCTCACGACACTACTGTGGTGTCACCGGACGGCAGAGGGTTAACTTCTGTACGTTGGCCTTAAGGCAGAATACTCCAGACGTATCATGTATCATGTTTAGTGATGAAGCCAATTTACCAACAATAGCCAGGTAAACCGCCAATAAAAGCACTATTTGTCTGTTGACAAACTCCGTTGGCTTCGTCAGGTGGAACGTCAGCGTCCATGGAGTGTAAACGTCTGATGTGGGGCAGTGAACTATCAGCTCATAGGCCCCTTTTTCACACACAGAACACTGAACGCACACTAGCATCGCCGCCTCTTAGAGACGGTCTTCCACGGATGCTAGAATACGTTCCTCGTCAGACTAGGAGGAACCTGCTGTACCAACATAATGGCTGTCAACCCCATGTCTTCACGAACTGTTTCCAAAGCGCCGTACTGGACGCGAAGGACATGTATCTTGGCCGGCCCGTTCCCCGGATCTGAAACCTGTAGAATTTTTCCCGTGGGGAAAACTGAAAGACGCTGCCTACAAGGACACACCAACCATACTCGATGACATAGATCGACGTGTTACTACAACCTGTTCGACATCTCCGCTGGAATGCTATGACGTGTGCTGCAATCGTTCCGTGCCAGACTGGAAGCGTGTATTGCCTCTGCCGATAGTAATTTTGAGCACAACCTGTGATGGTCAATTGTCTCGTTACTGAACAGAATTCACGTAACTAATGTATGCACCTGTGTTGTTCTTTAGTGTGTGCTACGTCAGGTATTGTGCAAGTGTCGGTGTGGGAACGATGTGGGAACTATCCAAAATACGATATTTCGTAAACAACTCGCACTATAATCCTTCAACAAATATCACTGACAATCTGATTTACCCTACGCTCAGTTTATTAATGTCAATAGGAATTTAAAAAAGTGTAGGTTTGCACAAAAGAAAACTTTCTAAGTATTACTTATTGGCTAACAGTACGTGCCCCTGACTACCAATCCATTCTATGAGAAACGCACATCAGTAGCACTTTCCGCCAATGCGATTATTGCGGCGCAAGTTTTAGGTGATTCACCCTGTAGAAACCGGAGTGGTAGATTTAAGAAAGAAAAGAGGTAAAAGATATTTCGAGTACGTATCGATGCCTAACATTTTGAGCTGCGCGCATGTTATCACAAAAATATGGACATGAATTACTAGTAGTTGTCTTCAGTCAGAAGAATGGTTTGATACACGTAGTCTATCCTGAGCAAGTTTTTTCATCTCCTCATAACGACGGTAATGTGAATCAGTTCCAACTTGCTTACTGCGGTTAAGCCTTTGTCTTTCTCTACAACTTCTACCCACTAAAAGTCTTTCGATTACAAAACTCATGATTCCTTCATTTCTCAGGTTGTATCCTATCAACTGATCCCTGATTCAGTCAATTTCTGCTACAAATTCCTCTTCTCCTCACTTCGATTCAGTACCTCTACCCATCTAATCGTAGCCTTGAATTAGTATCAATACAAAAATACAATCTTCTCGGATATTGTTGAAAGGAAAGTGCGAGTATTAGTTTTTAACATTTTTAAATGTTCGGATAATGAGTTGCCGTCTCTTTAATCTCAGAATAGATTATCAATGCAGCTAGCCGCTATCTCTGTGTAATGTCTTGTCAGTATAGACGTGTATCTGTTGTCTTTAAGATCCCTTCACCTTCACGCCTAAGTCTATACACTAAAGTAAGGCTGATCCGTGATAAGACAGGCGAAAAATTAGACTAATGGAGGATTATTAGTATTATCTCTATTTTCATTCGCTCTCTCTCTTTCTCTCCTTGATCTATAAACAGTTTTTAATATAATATTTCATTACGTGAAAAAGGGATTCAGTAAAATAGAATCGTTGGTGGAGTCCTTCGTCTTGGTAATCAGCGGCTGGCTTGCTGTAAGAGATCTTTATATTTATTATTACTGTTAAACACTGCAGTCAGTCGGGAGAATCAATCGTTTGGACAATTTGTTCCTTTCAGGAACGATTGCGAATTCCAGATGTGTACGAAGCCTTTTTGGACGATTTAACACAGACTCAGTGATTGCAGGCTCTCTTCGACACAACTGAAACTTCCCCACTAATTACAGGGCCAACGTGATCAACAAATGATTCAGAAAAAACTCATTCGTTCATTCACTCCAGAAAAAAAAAGTCACAAACCTTATTTATGGAGGAAATCGTGTATTAAATCCATCTCCATTACATGTCCAGATCTCCGGTGATTCCACGCTTTAATTATTTTCCTTTTACAATCTCTTTCTCTTCAAAACAAACCGCTAGCGGCACAAATGTTAATTGACTCGCTTTTGCGAGAAGAAAAGCAGAATATGTATCTCTCAGAAACACGTCGATCCCTCAACAGATACTCCAGAAACTGTCTTAGTTACCACTCTAACAACCATGGAGAATGCATATATGCATCTCTGTTATTTCAAAGAATAAACGCACTAGAAAATACTTTGGCGTCGACGAACTGTCGCCGCATATATTACGAGAAACTCAGATCAGACAACTTTTCCAAAGTGAATGAATGTGGATGGTTTGATGGAAATGATTAATTGGTGCGTGGTAGAGGGTATTTGCTGTGGGGACATTACAAGTTGAGGACAAATTGGATCAGTGTGGGTTTAGGCCTCTTAGAGGTTGTCAGGACCAGATGTTTAGCTTACGGCAAATAATGGAGAAGTGTTACGAATGGAACAGGGAATTGTATCTATGCTTTATAGATCTAGAGAGGGCATTGACCGGGTTCCTAGAGGGAAGTTATTGTCTGTTCTACGAGATTATAGAATAGGAGGCAAACTTTTGCAAGCAATTAAAGGTCTTTACATAGATAGTCAGGCAGCAGTTAGAGTTGACGGAAAATTGAGTTCATGGTTCAGAGTAGTTTCAGGGGTAAGACAAGGCTGCAACCTGTCTCCACTGTTGTTCATATTATTTATGGATCATATGTTGAAAACAATAAACTCGCTGGGTGAGATTAAGATATGTGAACACAAAATAAGCAGTCTCGCATATGCGAATGACTTAGTTGTGATGGCAGATTCGATTGAAAGTTTGCAAAGTAATATTTCAGAGCTAGATCAGAAATGTAAGGACTATGGTATGAAGATTAACATCTCCAAAACTAAAGGAATGGCAGTGGGAAAGAGATATAAACGGATTGAGTGCCAAATAGGAGGAACAAAGTTACAACAGGTGGACGGTTTCAAGTACATATGCTCACAGGATGGCAACATAGTGAAAGAACTGGAAGCGAGGTGTAGCAAAGCTAATGCAGTGAGCGCTCAGCTACTCTCTTCTGCAAGAAGGAAGTCAGTACCAAGACTAAGTTATCTATGCACCGTTCAATCTTTCGACCAACTTTGTCGTATGGGAGCCAAAGCTGGGTGGATTAAGGTTACCTTATCAATAAGGTTGAGGTTACGGATATGAAAGTAGCTAGGATGATTGCAGATACTAGTAGATGGGAACAATGGCAGGAGGGTGTCCACAATGAGGAAATCAAAGAAAAACTGAGAATGAACTCTATAGACGTAGCAGTCAGGGTGAACAGGCTTAGATGGTAGGGTCATGTTACACGCATGGGAGAAGCAAGGTTACCTAAGAGACTCATGGGTTCAGCAGTAGAGGGTAGGAGGAGTCGGGGTAGACCAAGGAGAAGGTACCTGGATTCGGTTAAGAATGATTTTGAAGTAATAGGCTTAACATCAGAAGAGGCACCAATGTTAGCACTGAATAGGGGATCATGGCGGAATTTTATAAGGGGGGCTATGAACCATAGACCTTGCCGTTGGTGGGGAGGCTTGCGTGCCTCAGCGATACAGATAGCCGTACCGTAGGTACAACCACAACGGAGGGGTATCTGTTGAGAGGCCAGACAAACGTGTGGTTCCTGAAGAGGGGCAGCAGCCTTTTCAGTAGTTGCAAGGGCAACAGTCTGGATGATTGACTGATCTGGCCTTGTAACAATAACCAAATCGGCCTTGTTGTGCTGGTACTGCGAACGGCTGAAAGCAAGGGGAAACTACGGCCGTTATTTCTCCCGAGGGCATGCAGCTTTACTGTATGATTAAATGATGATGGCGTCCTCTTGGGTAAAATATTCCGGAGGTAAAATAGTCCCCCATTCGTATCTCCGGGCGGGGACTACTCAAGAGGATGTCGTTATCAGGAGAAAGAAAACTGGCGTTCTACGGATCGGAGCGTGGAATGTCAGATCCCTTAATCGGGCAGGTAGGTTAGAAAATTTAAAAAGGGAAATGGATAGGTTAAAGTTAGATATATTGGGAATTAGTGAAGTTCGGTGGCAGGAGGAACAAGACTTCTGGTCAGGTGACTACAGGGTTATAATTACAAAATCAAATAGGGGTAATGCAGGAGTAGGTTTAATAATGAATAGGAAAATAGGAATGCGGGTAAGCTACTACAAACAGCATAGTGAACGCATTATTGTGGCCAAGATAGATACGAAGCCCACACCTACTACAGTAGTACAAGTTTATATGCCAACTAGCTCTGCAGATGACGAAGAAATTGAAGAAATGTATGATGAAATAAAAGAAATTATTCAGATAGTGAAGGGAGACGAAAATTTAATAGTCATGGGTGACTGGAATTCGAGTGTAGGAAAAGGGAGAGAAGGAAACGTAGTAGGTGATTATGGATTGGGGGTAAGAAATGAAAGAGGAAGCCGGCTGGTAGAATTTTGCACAGAGCAGAACTTAATCATAGCTAACACTTGGTTTAATAATCATGATAGAAGGTTGTATACATGGAAGAACCCTGGAGATACTAAAAGGTATCAGATAGATTATATAATGGTAAGACAGAGATTTAGGAACCAGGTTTTAAATTGTAAGACATTTCCAGGGGCAGATGTGGACTCTGACCACAATCTATTGGTTATGACCTGTAGATTAAAACTGAAGAAACTGCAAAAAGGTGGGAATTTCAGGAGATGGGACCTGGATAAACTGAAAGAACCAGAGGTTGTACAGAGTTTCAGGGAGAGCATAAGGGAACAATTGACAGGAACGGGGGAAAGAAATACAGTAGAAGAAGAATGGGTAGCTTTGAGGGATGAAGTAGTGAAGGCAGCAGAGGATCAAGTAGGTAAAAAGACGAGGGCTAGTAGAAATCCTTGGGTAACAGAAGAAATATTGAATTTAATTGATGAAAGGAGAAAATATAAAAATGCAGTAAATGAAGCAGGCAAACAGGAATACAAACGTCTCAAAAATGAGATAGGCAGGAAGTGCAAAATGGCTAAGCAGGGATGGCTAGAGGACAAATGTAAGGATGTAGAGGCTTATCTCACTAGGGGTAAGATAGATACTGCCTACAGGAAAATTAGAGAGACCTTTGGAGATAAGAGAACCACTTGTATGAACATCAAGAGCTCAGATGGAAACCCAGTTCTAAGCAAAGAAGGGAAAGCAGAAAGGTGGAAGGAGTATATAGAGGGTCTATACAAGGGCGATGTACTTGAGGACAATATTATGGAAATGGAAGAGGCTGTAGATGAAGATGAAAGGGGAGATACGATACTGCGTGATGAGTGTGACAGAGCACTGAAAGACCTGAGTCGAAACAAGGCCCCCGGCGTAGACAACATTCCATTGGAACTACTGACGGCCTTGGGAGAGCCAGTCCTGACAAAACTCTACCATCTGGTGAGCAAGATGTATGAAACAGGCGAAATACCCTCAGACTTCAAGAAGAATATAATAATTCCAATCCCAAAGAAAGCAGGTGTTGACAGATGTGAAAATTACCGAACAATCAGTTTAATAAGCCACAGCTGCAAAATATTAACACGAATACTTTGCAGACGAATGGAAAAACTAGTAGAAGCCGACCTCGGGGAAGATCAGTTTGGATTCCGTAGAAATACTGGAACACGTGAGGCAATACTGACCTTACGACTTATCTTAGAAGAAAGATTAAGGAAAGGCAAACCTACGTTTCTAGCATTTGTAGACTTAGAGAAAGCTTTTGACAATGTTGACTGGAATACTCTCTTTCAAATTCTAAAGCTGGCAGGGGTAAAATACAGGGAGCGAAAGGCTATTTACAATTTGTACAGAAACCAGATGGCAGTTATAAGAGTCGAGGGACATGAAAGGGAAGCAGTGGTTGGGAAGGGAGTAAGACAGGGTTGTACCCTCTCCCCAATGTTATTCAATCTGTATATTAAGCAAGCAGTGAAGAAAACAAAAGAAAAATTCGGAGTAGGTTTTAAAATCCGTGGAGAAGAAATAAAAACTTTGAGCTTCATCGGTGACATTTTAATTCTGTCAGAGACAGTAAAGGACTTGGAAGAGCAGTTGAACGGAATGGATAGTGTCTTGAAAGGAGGATATAAGATGAGTAAGATGAACATCAACAAAAGCAAAATGAGGATAATGGAATGTAGTCGAATTAAGTCGGTGATGCTGAGGGAATTAGAAGATTAGGAAATGAGACACTTAAAGTAGTAAAGGAGGTTTACTATTTGGGGAGCAAAATAACTTACGATGGTCAAAGTAGAGAGGATATCAAATGTAGACTGGCAATGGCAAGGAAAGCGTTTCTGAAGACGAGAAATTTGTTAACATCGAGTATAGATTTAAGTGTCAGGAAGTCATTTCTGAAAGTGTTTGTATGGAGTGTAGCCATGTATGGAAGTGAAACCTGGACGGTAAATAGTTTGGACAAGAAGAGAATAGAAGCTTTCGAAATGTGGTGCTACAGAAGAATGCTGAAGATTAGATGGGTAGATCACATAACTAATGAAGAAGTATTGAATAGGATTGGGGAGAAGAGAAGTTTGTGGCACAACTTGACCAGAAGAAGGAATCGGTTGATAGGACATGTTCTGAGGCATCAAGGGATCACCAATTTAGTATTGGAGGGCAGTGTGGAGGGTAAAAATCGTAGGGGGAGACCAAGAGATGAATACACTAAGCAGATTCAGAAGGATGTAGGTTGCAGTAGGTACTGGGAGATGAAGCAGCTTGCACAGGATAGAGTAGCATGGAGAGCTGCATCAAACCAGTCTCAGGACTGAAGACCACAACAACAACAATGCTCCTGACTGAACGCTGAAAGGCCTAATCAGTCTTAAATGATGAGAATTATGATGATGACGACAAAAATACAGATAATTCCGTGGGCAGTTCATAATGTAAGTAGTGATTTTTCGTTTCATACTTTCATTTTTGTTTAATAAGTTAGGCTTACCAGTTTGACATCTTACTCGTCATCGAACATTCGGGAAATGGCTAAATTTTCATCAAAGCCGAAGTCCATTCAGTAAAACCAAAGTATGAATTGTCCATTTCCATAAAATTCAGAGAGAGTGTCTTGACAACGCGGATGTGCTGGTGTTACTTGTTTACACATTTATAAAATTACGTGCATATCGCAACAATATCGAATATGAAACGATATTCAAGATCGTTTAAGCGACAGCTGTCAGACAGCTGTAACACCACCGAGACACCAGGGCACCTATGTTGCTTCAAAACTATGCCTGAAATTCCTAACTGCCACAGAAATAACTTTTATTATGTAGGCGCATTGAGTAATTATTGTGTTTCAAACGAGTATAAAACATTTGCCAGTGCGATTCATATTGCGTTACCACCTTAAAGTATTTCGCAAAAACAAGCTACCTCATTTTAATAATTTCTTCGAACTTACACGCAACTATTAATCTGCATATTTAAACATAAGAAACGATATTCTTTTATTGAGTTAAGAGCAGACGTCTGAACTGCTTAATAGAAGTTAATGAGACGTTCTCCTACCAGGATACCATGGTTCTTCCGGGTGGACACCATAGCATCGATAAAGTTGAAGAATAACACCGTAGCACCAGCCTGTTATTTAAAAAAAAATTTTACTAAACACTACTGACTGGTATAGAGCTTTGGTCATTATCAGTTGCATTTACAAACACAACACACCATAATGAAACGGAAGTCAAAGTATGAAAGATTTTACAACTGCAAAAGAAGTAACGTTTAGCCAAAAACAGTATTATTACTCATAATAGATGTCGATACACCATCCTCGTATGTTGTATAAAACAAAAGTCACACCTCATGCACATCTTTTATAGCACCGTCGCACACGACCTAAAATACAGTAGAATATACGAGAAGCAATAGTAGTAACGGAAAATAAAAAGCCACACATGACCACTAATAAAGCGAAGATTAACCTCGGCATAGATATTTACAAATTACACATGCAGCTGTTTTCAGTTGCAACCACATGCATGTAAGTCCCCGCGGGAAACTATGTAACTGTCAAAGAGCTTATAGTCATAAATCTTAGGGTACTTTCAATATACATTTCTGAAGTATATCTTTCGTGTCACGTTTGTAAGACGGAGGAGCGTAATACATTAATATCTACACTGAAGCGCTGAAGAAATTGGTATAGAGATATGTAAACATGCAGAATACGGCCCTGCGGTCGGCAACACCGCTATAAGACAAGTGTGTGGCGCAGTTGTTAGATCGGCTACTGCTGATACAATGGAAATTAATCAAGATTTAAATGAGTTTGGACGTGGCATTGTAACGGAAAACTCTCCAGCTATATTCGTAGCGCGTTTTCTTCCGGAAAAGAAGTTCCTTGAAGGTCGTTCGATTGAGAGAGTAAAAGGTGAAAATTTTGAGGGTCAGGTGAATAAGGTAGGTGCGAAATGACTTCCCAACCCAACTCCTGTGTAGTGTTCTTTGCCAGTATAGTAGAATGTGCGCGGGCGTTATTGTGGAGTAGCATCACTTCACACAGTCATCCTGGTCGTTGTTCTTGGGCTGCTTCTGCAAGACTTCTCAGTTGTTGACAGTAAATGTCAGCAATGATGGTTACAAGAAATTCACAGTGCATCACACATCTTTTTGTGGATGCGCTCAGGTTTTGTACGGGGCTTTGGTACTTTGTTTGGGTTCATCATCGCATGAGCAATGGGACACACATCTCCGAGGTAGCGATGAAGTGGGAATTTTCCCGTACTATCATTTCACGAGTGTAGCTTGAATATCAGGAATCCGGTAAAACATCAAATCTCCGACATCGCTGCGGCCGGAAAAAGATCCTGCAAGAACGCGGCCAACGACGACTGAAGAGAATCTTTCAACGTGACAGAAGTGCCTTCCGCAAATTGTTGCAGATTTCAATGCTAGGACATCACCAAGTATCAGCGTGCGAACCATTCAACGAAACATCATCGATATGGGCTTTCGGAGCCGAAGGCCCACTCGTGTACCCTTGATGACTGAAAGACACAAAGTTTTACGCCTTGCCTGGGCTCATCACCACCGACACCGGACTGCTGACCACTGGAAACACGTTGCCTGGTCGGACGAGCCTCGTTTCAAATTGTATCGAAAGGATGGACGTGTACGGGTTTGCAGATAACCTCATGAATCCATGAACCCCGCACGTCAGCAGGTGAATGTTCAGGCTGGAGGAAGTTCTGTAATGGTGTGGGGCGTGTGCAGTTGGAGTGATATGGAACCCTTATACGTCTAGATACGACTCTGACAGGTGTTACGTACGTAAGCATCCTGTCTGATCACCTGCATCCATTCGTGTCCATTGTGCATTCCGACAGATTTGGGCAATTCCAGCAGGGCAATGCGGCATCCTACACGTCCATAATTGCAACAGAGTGGCTGCAGGAACACTCTTCTCAGCGTAAACACATCCGCTGGCCACCAAATTCCCCAGACATGAACATTATATATTGCCTTCCAACGTGCTGTTCAGGAGGGATCTCCACTCCTTCGTACTCTCACGGATCTATGGACATCTCCGCAGGATTCATGATGTCAATTCCCTTCAACACTACTTCAGATGGTAGTCGGCTCCATGTCACGTCTCGCTGCAGCACTTTTACGTGCTCCTGAGGGCCCTACACGATATTAGGCAGGTGCACCAGTTTCTTTGGCTCTTCAGTTTATAAACTGATGTCACACATTTAGTACTGATTCATAATTTTTATTTACAAATGCCAGGGAATTATCTATAATAAACACATAAAAATCTCTGATTAATACATATGTTGCCGGTACGTTGGTAGCAACGTACATAGCACCACGTCTCAAAATTAGTAAGAATGTAATCAGTAGTTATTTTTCAGCTAGGCTGTTTTGAGCGTTTAGTGTATTTCTTTATTTGTAATGTCGTTCGGGCTGCTACCATCACACCAAAACTTAGAACGCGTAAGACAATGTTCAGTTCCAGTATCAATAAAACCTACCGTAAGCATTATGTCAACTCAACCTCCCTCTAATAGTAGGATAAGTTCTATGCTTATTGACACCGAGCATTATTTTACAAATTCTACTTTTTCTTCTGTTGTAGCAGTAATCAAACGACTTTGTAAATAAAGAAATGTATAAAATGGTCTAGACTGCTTTATTCATATAATATCCACAATGATGGCGGACTCATTGATTTGTTCCTTTATTACTAACGTAATTAGTGGTGATGTGTAAACGAATGTATAGCAAATGCAAACCATTAAACTGTTCTGCAAACTTTAAACGAAAACAACAGCAGAATACTTCGTTGTGTCGAGGTAGTGCATCAGTACTCTGTACGAAAGAAAGAATCAAATATTTCCTTAAGCCATCATAAATAACAGAATGTTAGCACAAATGTAAATGAAATAAAATTACAAAATTGGATAAAATTATACACCACAAAAGCACATAACATTAAAAAGCTTAGCATGTAAGCAGTGCTTTAGATTACACATATACACGGCACTGGCGACCGTGCTATGCATAACGGTTCATGGCACGCTATTTTTGTTAGTACAGCTTACGCGGGTGATTTATCCAACTCTACTTCTGCTTTGAGGAAACGCTGTAGGGCCTTTCATATTTTTACGTTCAGTTCCCTTTGTGAAAAACTGGACTCGCGTTCCCAGCTGTAGAGTCGGAAACGAGAAGCCGTACCCTACTTCCTGACCTGACCGTACATAAAGTAGCACACCCGTTTCCTACTACAACCGTAATTCGACCTTGTCTGTGTGAGCACAGGGAGTAGATTCGAAGTGATGAAAGATTAAGTACATATGGGGGTGGCACAACTCTACTGAAATAATAGTTGACCACAGACTGTTTCCAAAAAGTATAATTTGGAAAACGAAAGACTACAAGTACATCAATAACGGAATTCGTACAAAGTAAAACGGCACTAAAGTACCTGAATACAAGACAATGATTACAGGGCTCGGAGACGATGTTAGGTCAGTCAAGAAAACTGCACACATAAATTAAAGGATAGTTCCGAAAGGAAGACACAGAACACACAAGTGATCGCGAGCGACACACATGCGGTCTGATGATGGCACATGGCGGTAGAACGAAGCTGGCTGCATGGAGTCGTCGGCGGTCTGGCTGCGATTGCAGTTACGAATGCCCATCGTAATTTCAGATGGTCAGATGGTTGCAACTAGCGTGCTACAAGAACACGGATAGATTTCCCTACTACCAGTAGCTTCACATCGGCCTTACGTAGCCTGTAGCAGTTAACTTTATATACATGGCTCCTAAATAGTAGCATTGTGTGGTTTGGACTGACTGTAGTGGCCACGGAAACACGTCTACACTGCAACAGTACTCGTGTCAGAATGAAAAAGAACTCTTGGTGAGGGGCCATTTAAAATGTCGGGTTTCGGAGGAAATGGCCGATGGTACTGACGGCTCTACTTGTCATGGCCAATCCAACAGCGCTCATTTGTACCGTTATGGATAGGCTACACAGTTTAACTTATGTTGGCTTGCACTGCCTTCGTCTAACGATCAAGATCGCTCCTCTGACGCCCTTGGTGTATCCATGCGTGAAGGACCGTTGAAACTAGGCACAGAGGGCTCCCTTGCAACGGAAAATGCCATATTGGCGAAAATGACTAACTCTTGAAATTATAGCAACCTCGATCCGCAAAATTTATGTACAATAATCCTATACTGTGGCTTTATGATTGTGTGTTTGGTATCTCTAATCAGCCCTCCCAACACACACAAAATCATAAATAGCTTGTAGTTAATATTAAATACTTTATATGGTCCGCCCCCGGTAGCTAAGTGGCCAGCATGACAGAATGCCAATCCTAAGAGCCCGGGTTCGATTCCCGGCTGGGTCGGAGATATTCTCCGCTCAGGGACTGGGTGTTGTGTTGTCCTAATCATCATCATTTCATCCCCCTCGATGCGCAAGTCACAGAAGTGGCGTCAAATCGAAAGACTTGCACCAGGCGAGCGGTCTACCCGACGGGAGGCCCTAGTCACACGACATTTACATTTTATTTAATACTTTATATTCAAATACCTTCGATAGCCTCAAAGGCTGGTTAGACTGTAATCCAGGTGTGACGGTAAACACCACCCTTGGCAAGTGCGGCATCACAAAATGTGTAGACACACTTCAAAACGAGTACGGCTCGAAACTATCAGTTTGACGCATAAGTTCGAAGCGTTTGTCGTTTTTCATTTGTAGTTCACTGTAGCTATTTGAGTTTATATTCTGTCATTCAGAAATAGTGAGTGGAGCTGCGGACGCTAGAATATGGAGTGCCAATTGGAGGAATCGAACCTTTCCGACATACTCTTCTGTTTGAGTTCAGTAGAGGTGTGAGAGCGGCGGAGGCAGCCTGAAACATTTGCGCCATGAATGAGAATACTGCCGTTGGACAGACCACGGTGAGAAAATGGTTCTCTCGTTTTAAGGAGGATTGTTCGGACTTTAGTGACACTCCACGTTCAGGAAGATCTTCGGGGTTTGATGAAGGTCGTTTAAACGCATTAATCCACAATGATCAACGTCAGTGAACTCGAGAACTGGCAGATGTGATGAAATTTGATCATTCCACCATGCTGCGACATTTACTTGCAGTGGGGAAGGCTCAAAAGTCGGGTGTATGCGTACCGCATGGTCTAAGCCAAAATCAGATAAATCCACTGGTGCCTACGTGTCATGCTCTTCATCAGGTGGCTCGTGAACAACATCGATCATTCCTATCCTCTATCGTTAGTGCTGACGAGAAACTGTGTTTTTATTCTAACATAAGGCAAAAAGAAAGGAATGATTGAGCCCAATCGAAGTAGCAACAAAGACCTGCGCGTATCCACAAAAAGATAGCGTCATGCACTTGGTGAACAGCGACTGCGGGGTGTACTATGAATTTCTTGTAACCATCATTGATGACATTTACTGTCGACAACTGAGAAGTCTTGCAGAAGCAGACCAAGAACAACGACCAGGATGAGTGCGTGAATGCCATCGCACATTCTACTATACCGGCAAAGAACACTATATAGGAACTGGGTTGGGAAGTCATTTCGCACCTACTTTATTCACCTGACCCTCAAAACTGCCACCTTTTACGCTCTCAATCGAGCAATCTTCAAGGAACTTCTTTTCCGGATGAAAACGCGCTCCGAATATACACTCCTGGAAATGAAAAAAAGAACACATTGACACCGGTGTGTCAGACCCACCATACTTGCTCCGGAAACTGCGAGAGGGCTGTACAAGCAATGATCACACGCACGGCACAGTGGACACACCAGGAACCGCGGTGTTGGCCGTCGAATGGCGCTAGCTGCGCAGCATTTGTGCACCGCCGCCGTCAGTGTTAGCCAGTTTGCCGTGGCATACGGATCTCCATCGTAGTCTTTAACACTGGTAGCATGCCGCGACAGCGTGGACGTGAACCGTATGTGCAGTTGACGGACTTTGAGCGAGGACGTATAGTGGGCATGCGGGAGGCCGGGTGGACGTACCGCCGAATTGCTCAACACGTGGGGCGTGAGGTCTCCACAGTACATCGATGTTGTCGCCAGTGGTCGGCGGAAGGTGCACGTGCCCGTCAACCTGGGACCGGACCGCAGCGACGCACGGATGCACGCCAAGACCGTAGGATCCTACGCAGTGCCGTAGGGGACCGCACCGCCACTTCCCAGCAAATTAGGGACACTGTTGCTCCTGGGGTATCGGCGAGGACCATTTGCAACCGTCTCCATGAAGCTGGGCTACGGTCCCGCACACCGTTAGGCCGTCTTCCGCTCACGCCCCAACATCGTGCAGCCCGCCTCCAGTGGTGTCGCGACAGGCGTGAATGGAGGGACGAATGGAGACGTGTCGTCTTCAGCGATGAGAGTCGCTTCTGCCTTGGTGCCAATGATGGTCGTATGCGTGTTTGGCGCCGTGCAGGTGAGCGCCACAATCAGGACTGCATACGACCGAGGCACACAGGGCCAACACCCGGCATCATGGTGTGGGGAGCGATCTCCTACACTGGCCGTACACCACTGGTGATCGTCGAGGGGACACTGAATAGTGCACGGTACATCCAAACCGTCATCGAACCCATCGTTCTACCATTCCTAGACCGGCAAGGGAACTTGCTGTTCCAACAGGACAATGCACGTCCGCATGTATCCCGTGCCACCCAACGTGCTCTAGAAGGTGTAAGTCAACTACCCTGGCCAGCAAGATCTCCGGATGTGTCCCCCATTGAGCATGTTTGGGACTGGATGAAGCGTCGTCTCACGCGGTCTGCACGTCCAGCACGAACGCTGGTCCAACTGAGGCGCCAGGTGGAAATGGCATGGCAAGCCGTTCCACAGGACTACATCCAGCATCTCTACGATCGTCTCCATGGGAGAATAGCAGCCTGCATTGCTGCGAAAGGTGGATATACACTGTACTAGTGCCGACATTGTGCATGCTCTGTTGCCTGTGTCTATGTGCCTGTGGTTCTGTCAGTGTGATCATGTGATGTATCTGACCCAGGAATGTGTCAATAAAGTTTCCCCTTCCTGGGAAATGAATTCACGGTGTTCTTATTTCAATTTCCAGGAGTGTAGCTCGAGAGTTTTCCGCTATAACAGCATGTGATTTCTACAGTAGCGGAATCGATGGCAGGCTGTTGTAAATAGTAACGAGAATATATTACTAATGACTAAAGTCTATCCTATGTGTATCTGTTGTGTTTTTTAAACTTACGGAAAAATTTTACGAACTTATGCACTAACCTAATATGTAGTAGTAGTTTATGAAGTACTATTTTTTAAACAACAATGTGCTGGAGACGATTGGGTTCTTGAAACGATTCCATAAATGTTATCGACCATTTGTTTAGCAGTCAAAGGCGTTTAAACCAGCTCTTACGACTCAGTCAACAGTAATCTGTGTCGTAGTAAAGGGCGCCAAGTTTTGGAGGAAAGTATGCATATTCTCCCTCAAATCACACTTTGGTGCCCTTTTTCGATAATACAACTGTTCACATTACTCTACGATGTCCGCCCCAGGTAGCTGAGTGGTCAGCGCGACGGAATGTCATACCTAACGGCCCGGATTAGATTGGGGGTCGGAGATTTTTCCTGCTCAGGGACTGGGTGTTGTGTTGTCCTTATCATCATCATTTCATCCCCATCGACACACAAGTCGCCGAAGTGGCGCCAGCTCGAAAGACTTGCACCAGGCGAACGGTCTACCCGACGGGAGGCCCTAGCCACACGGCATTTCCGTTTCCATCTATCTACGATACTTACTTCCAACCATTTTCGCGAAGCGTTAGAGACCGACAAGAAACGGTGGGTGCCATCGCAATAATTTATTTGAAGAGAATTTTCCATTATTTCATGGAAATGTTCTACACCTGTCAAACAAACCCCTTGTACAACAGTAATACGCCATACCGTAGTAATACGTTACTTTTGCAGGTATCAAATGTTCTGTACCGTACACAGATTATTCGCCCCAAACTGTATTTCCGCCTTATATTTATACTTCGCCATGTGCAAAAACCTTTTACATCGTAACACTATAGATATATGCAGTTTTCCTGATTTTTGCGATTTATATTTTATGTTTTGGAAAACCAGCTTAGTTGGAAGTACAAATGTTAAATGACAAGATATGCATAAGACTCATACCCAGTACAAAGAGGAGCAAGAAGAAGAAAGAACAACTACAGTATGTGTCGATGCTGGAGCAATTGTAACCTCGTGTTAGATTTCTCTCGTTCCATTCCGACCTGATTGTTTGGCCGCGGCAGGTGTGTGTTACGACAGGCTCCTGCGGAGCTAATGTGGCTTTCAGCTCTTGATGCAGATTGCATCAGAGTGCGCTCAGCTCTGTTGTAGGCTCAAAGGAGCCGACATTGCCAAGTCTGCCCCACGCGTTTGGTCATTGCCTTGCGGATGGACACGCAGTCTGAGAATGCCAATGGTACGTGTTGCACAACGGCTATTCCGAGGAACAGTAGGCCCCAGACACAGAAGGATTTTTACGCATGACTGGCAGCAGTTGATGAAATGGTGTTCTAGCGGTTGTGACTTTCATAACGTTCGGTATCCTTTCGCGACGCTGGATATTACTGGGAATCTTGGAGGCGTGAGGGAGGGGAGGATTGGGGTGGGGGCAGGGGGGAGGGAAGGTCTGTGGAAGGGAATCAGCCGTGCTAGTTCACATCACCTACAGCTATACGAGTGCTCTGCAGTTGTCACTAAGTGTGTGGCAAAGGGTTCACAGGGACACTGTTAGACTATTTCTCGACCGTTGCACTCTCGAACAGCACGTGGGAAAAATGAAAACCTAAATCTCTCCGCGGGAGATCTGATTTCTTTTTTTTTTATTGAAATGATCATTTTCTCCCTTTGTAGCTTGGAGATAACAAAATAATATGGCATTCGGAGGAGAAAGTTGGTGATCGAAATTTGGTAAAAGGATATCGCTGCAACGAGAAATGTATCCTTTGACGTAACCAGCTTATTTACAAACCTACATACCTACACAAGAATGCCTTGATATTCTGACAGAACTATTATACAGAGCAGGTGTCAACCCAATACAAGTAGAAGACTTAAATTTTGCCACCCAAACATTTCCAATTTGAAGGTATCCTTTGCAAATAGCTAGCAGGATTGGCAATGGGATCCCCTCTCAGTCCCCTCTTAGCTGAAATATTCATGGACAATTTCGAAAAACGGTTCCTAGAAAATGAACCCCTTAGTAATAATATTAAATACTGGTACAGATATGCAGATGATGTACTGTGTATGAGGACAGGTACCAACAGACAACTGAACACATTCCTAGAACATCTAAAGTCACAACACAAAAAAATACAATTCACCATGGAGCTAGGTGAAAAATCCATTAACGTTTTAGACCTTAATATAGATATCACCACAAATACACATACTTTCAAAATTTACAGAAAACCCACGACAACACACACAGTTATACCCTCATGTTCACAACACCCACTAATACACAAACATGCAGCCTTCTATTCCATGCTGCATCGACTCACATTCATACCAATGTCAAAACAAAATTTCCCGACAGAAGTAGACACGATTAAATATATTGCATATAACAATGGCTGTAACCCTGAATTAGTTCACAAAATCCTGCATGAGAAGCAAAGAAGGAAAATCTTGCCCTACATTTATGCCTCCTCTGCAATAACAACCACACAAAAAACCAACTGGTGTACTATTCCATATCTAGGTAAGCTATCAGACAAACTACCCAAAACACTGAAAGTCCAAATCTATAAAACATCATTTTATGTAAGAGGCACTAGAGCTAATCTCCTATTCAACAGCACGGACAAAACAGATAAACTAAGCAACAGTTGGGTCTACAAAATAACCTGCACTGGCTGCCATAAACTGTACATTGGTCAAACAGGTCGGGCCATATCAAAAAGGCTGACTGAACATGATCGCATCTGGAGATTAAATAAATCAAACTTCACCTTTGCTGAACATGTGCTCAAAGAAGGACACAAATATCTTACACACACAGGAGTGCTACAATAGCCAACAAAGGCAGAAAACTCAGCCTACTAGAAGCACTTGATATTAACAAATACTTAGCCCTAAATCCCCGGCTGGTTCTAAATCACCAATTGCAACTGAGCACATCACCACTCTTAAACTTTCACAATACAGTAAGCCTGCTACTAACCACGAAGTGTCGCAATAGTAAACAATTTCACACCCCATTATAGTGTAATATACCTTATGTGTTTACATTCCTAACAGTAACTCAACTGTAACAATGTAATATTTGGTATTTGTTAATGCACAATTTTTCTAATAACAAAGTGTAGCCCCCAAACAAAACTTCGCTGTTGTACAACCAACAAATAGTATCCAGTGCAACTGTTCACAACAAATACCAAAAAATTGTAATTTTGTAATAATGTGTATTCTAAATAATTCTAAAAGTTGTCATACATGGTACTGACAAACCATAAAATGTGATTTATTATGTTAAAGAACAGTTTTACAGAACAAAAAGACAAAAGACCCGTTTAACAATTCCAAAGACAATACCACAACTAAAGATCTATGTAAGTACTTTGTATCTTAGTCCAGAATGTTTGGTTCATAAGAACACAAGCTACTTGTAAACAATAGACAGTAGTTATCTGCAGATGGCCTAATAAGCCGAAAATTAATTCATACAAATAAAAATCAGTAGAACAAAAAACTGCCTAAGTGTCATTCAACCCTCAATATGGAAATGTTCTATCAAGAAGCGACGGAAGAATCCATAAATGAGAAATGTCTCATTTTTAGTTATTGCCACCCCAGCTGTTTTATCGCTGAAGTCACCGAAGCCATCGTGATTCATGGTGCTACCCTCAACATTACAAAGGTCGGGAGATGGTTCTCAGTAGGATGGGTGATCGCAGTGGACGGCAATGCATACCGTGCAACGTTCTCCTATGCCGGTCACAAGGTTGGTAAACAGACCCTGCGGTACGGTGCTCCATTATTCCACCAGCGTGGTTGAGAACTACTGGATGGTTGCTGGTGTGTGCGGGTGTGCTGCAGTACGTCTGCCCAACGCACCCCACACGTGCTCGATGGAATTTAAGTCCGGGAAACTGGAAGGCCAGTCCACTCGCCGAATATCCTCTCGTTCGAGGACGTCTTCCACCTGCGCAGTTCGATACGGTCGCGCATAGCCGCCCATAAAATTGAAGGCTGAGCCGAATTCGCCCTGGAAAGGAGTACAGTGTCACAAGAATGTTGACCATTAACTGTACCGTGTTCAAAGATTTGGTGGTGAGTTCACCCATACAACATTATGCTACCCCACGCCGTAACACCGAGACCAACAAAACGATCATGTTCGACAATGTAGCTGGGCGCATTACGTAAGTCCACCTCCCGCCATGTGAGGGTATGTGCAGCACTGTCGAACACGATCGTTTTGATTGTCGAGGTGTTACGGTGCGTGGAGACTGAATGTTGCATGGGCGTACCGACCCCCAAATCTTCGAACGCGTCGTACTGACCATACCCTCAATCAGACGCATGATTCATGTTTTGTAATGTCTTGGGGATCATCATGAATCGCAGTGACTTCAGTGTATTATTGTCTTTGACTAAAAGTGTCATCTCTGTTCGTCTCTTTGCGTATTTCTTTCAGTTATCTTCTGTACTGCAATGTACGGTCCAAGTTTCATCCAGCTATGTTACTTAGCAGTGACACTTCATCAGAACGCTACTTTCTTCCTTAAATTTTGCATAGCAATGAAGTTTTTCAGTGTTCGTGATAAATGACTCTGGCTGCACTTGCTACTAGTCAGTATCCATTGCGCGACGTGCCTGTTTTCAGAGTAATACTAAACTGTTTGTTTCTCGAGATAGGATGCGGGCTCAGTTTTCAAAGATTCTTTTTTCTAGTGGGAGCAGGTGGTAGAGAGGTTTGAGATTGAGAGGGAGAGGAGTCGCCTTCTCCTGCCCCTAATTGCAAAACTTACATAACAGTAACTTAGAATCAAATTTGCCTTGGTCACTGCCGTGTCTCATATACACCCAAAACTAGTTTTAGGCAAAATGCAGGATTGAAAATTATATTACCATAATTTTGAGCTGCTGTTGGGCAGTGTATGTTATAGGAGGTTGTTATGTATACTGAGGAGGGAGGCTTACTATCTTACTGGGCGCACACGTTGAATGCGCTCTGCTCGATCTCAACTTCTCTCTAGATTATAGAAAGACAAGACTCTGTCGAATATCGACGCTTGTCGCCACTGTCAGAGGGAGTCTCAAAAAACTGGACTCTGATTTCTTTGTGACAAATCGAACTGCTAGAAAGTTCAAAAATGGTTCAAATGGCTTTGAGCACTATGGGACTTAACATCTGAGGTCATCAGTCCCCTAGACTTAGAACTGCGTAAACTTAACTAACCTAAGGACATCACACACATCCATGTCCGAGGCAGGATTCGAACCTGCGACCATAGCAGCAGCGCGGTTCCGGACTGAAGCGCCTAGAACCGCCCGGCCACAGCGGCCGGCCAGAAAGTTCGAACATACCTGTTTTGCAAAGGAAGCATTGTAACAGGTCATAGATCTAACGAACAGCGTTCCAGGCAGAAATAAGAGAATGAAATCTCACACTAACAGTAAAAGATTGAAAGGCAGCTATCTTATTTGCCATTCCGATTTTCAAGAAGTTTTGACTACACATGTAAAGGAAGTTGTGAATTTGATAAATGTACTGAACCTCCGTAGTGACGATAAAACCACATTCTTTGTTAAGTCTGTTCCTGAGACTGGAGATGTTGGTCAGAGAGGTTGCTCGCTTTGAAGAGAGTAGCAGGCAATGTGTGTTAGACAGTCTGGAAATGTACTTGGTTTGAAAAGGATAGAAAGTGACCTGCCGTGTAGCGGAGGCAGCATTTTTTAAAAAAGGATTTTGCATTATTATATTCTGAGGAAAACTTTTGTGCAACTGAGATGATATGAAAGCCAGAAGGAAAGTTTTCTAATTGTGTAGTTTCTTGTTATTAGAACACTGTATATGGTTACAGTTTACTGAAAAAATTTTAAAGTGAAGCAAGTGCATTTGTCTTACAATTGAAACAAGTGTCAAGGAAAGTTATTAAGAACTAACTTTTCAAGTTGTGAGAACTTCATGAAAATGTGTATTGTTGTTTTGACTTAACGAAGTATAGTTGTACTGCAAAAAGAGAAGGTGAAAGTAATGTGTAACATCTCCACTTAAACTCGTGGTTGCATTTGTTGAAATTCGTGTTTGTATGTGTCTCGTTCGCATCTGAAAAATTGGCGTGAAACTTACTTTTATATCGAAATATGTATATCTCAGTGCAGGGCAACATAACTGTGTAAAACTTTAATTCTGAACGAAAATACTTGGAGCTCACTTTAAACGATGCGAAATCCAGCTTAGCCAGTACAACAAACAATACGCCTGTGAGAGAGCAGTCCGTTTTCAAAGAAATTCACACATGCTGCCTGACTGCGAAACAAAATTATACAGATCAAAATGTTGTCCATGAATATTGCTAATCTTTATATTTTGCCTAGCAAACAATCACTGTACCAGAACTGTTATTCTAATTACACAGCACATGAACACAAAATTTAACGCGTCTGAAAAAAAAAAAATGTTCAAATGTGTGTGAAATCTTATGGGACTTACTGCTAAGGTCATCAGTCCCTAAGCTTACACACTACTTAACCTAAATTATCCTAAGGACAAACACACACACCCATGCCCGAGGGAGGACTCGAACCTCCGCCGGGACCAGCCGCACAGTCCATGATTGCAGCCCATTCTTCACGGAGTGCTGTACTGAAGAGGGGTATCGATGTTGATCGGCGAGGCCTGGCACGAAATCGGCGTTCAAAAACATCCCAAAG
Source organism: Schistocerca cancellata (assembly GCF_023864275.1). Classification (NCBI taxonomy): domain Eukaryota; kingdom Metazoa; phylum Arthropoda; class Insecta; order Orthoptera; family Acrididae; genus Schistocerca; species Schistocerca cancellata. The sequence continues at coordinate 418,464,673 of NC_064628.1, read as the reverse complement.
GTGTGCTGTAGGATTCAGGTCAGGACTCTGTGTAGGCCAGTCTATTACAGGGATGTTATTGTCATGTAACCACTCCGCCACAGGCCATGCATTATGAACAGGTGCTCGATCGTGTTGAAAGATGCAATCGCACCTCCGAATTGCTCTGCAACAGTGGGAAGCAAAAAACTGCTTAAAACATCAGTGTAGTCCTGTGCTGTGATAGTGTCAGCAAAATAAGAAGGGATGCTCGCCCCCTCAATGAGAAACACGACAACACCATATACCACCGCCTCCGAATTTTACTGTTGGCACTACATATGCTGGAAGATGACGTTCGCCGGCCATTCGGCATACCCACACCCGGCCATGGGATCGCCACATTGTTTACCGTTATTCGTCACTCCACAAAACGTTTTTCCACTGTTCAATCGTCCGATGTTTACGTTCCTTACACCAAACGAGGAGTCGTTTGACATTTAACGGCGTGGCGTGTGGCTTATGAGCAGTCGCTCGACCATGAAATCCAAGTTTTCTCACTTCCCACCTAAGTGTCATAGTACTTGCAGTGGAACCTGATGCAGTTTGGAATTCCTGTATGATGGTCTGGATAGATGTCTGCCTATTACCCCATTACGACCCTCTTCACTGTCGGCGGTGCCTGTGAGTCAACAGACGAGGTCGACCTGTACGCTTTTGTGCTGTAAGTGTTCCTTCACGTTTCCATTTCTCTATCACATCGGAAACAGTGGATCTAGGGATGTTTAGGAGTATGGAAATATCGCGTACAGATGTATGACACAAGTGACACCGAATCACTTCACCACGTTCGAAGTCCCTGAGGTCCGCGGAGTGCCCAATTCTGCTCTCTCACGATGTCTAATGACTACTGAGGTCGCTGAGGTCGAGTACCTGGCAGTAGGTGTCATCACAATGCACTTAATATGAAAAACGTATGTTTTGGGAGGTGTCTAGATACTTTTGATCAGATAGTGTATATTTCTGCAGAGGCCAGGTGATGGTATTACTAAAGTATAAGTTCTGAGTATACGCTTAACATGTTTCTGCCAAACTAAGTCATTGTAGCTTATTCACTTTCTTATGCCGAAGTATAAAGAACGAAGTTTCTAAGACACCGTATTGTGTGTTCCGACGTCCTGTTGACTACTAACTTTTTTCGCGTCCACATCTATATCTTAGTGCGGTCTCTGCAAACAAAAGTATGTGCTAGAGTGTCTGCCAGTTGGCAGTGGTCACGGCATAGATCAAATTTCTCTTACACAGTTTTTTTTTCTTTATTCAGTGAGATGTCTAATTTGGAAGCGGCATGCTGTAAGGGGCTTGTAGTAGATAAATGAATTCCGTATAATATTTACGAACATATGCCAATTGGGCATTAATGTGTCCCACGTTTACTGGCGCCCTGTAGCCGTTTGGGGCTGAAGCAGCGAACTGATGATTTGTCATGCCAGCGTGGACGCTCCGAAACAATTTAGAAGTAGAATATACATTGCGAACGGATACCCTTGGCACCTAAACTGAGTCAGAGTCACGGACGGTAGTTTAGTTGCCAAGGAAGTCCATTCAAAATGTATATAAAACCAACTTCTAAACTGTTTCAGAGCGACCACACTGCCATCACAAAACACCATTTCGCTACTTCAGCCCCGGAAGTGAGACTTTGAATACGTCGCCTCTCCGCACATACTAGTATACGGCTGGCAAAAGTTTATGTGCGATGTCAGAAGGAACTGGTTACACAGCTGTCGTGTGGGACGTCTTGCTGAAGATATGAGTAGTGATAAACAGCGGTCTTTGCAAACAATTTAGGGACCGGTTTGTGTTTTCTTCCAGCGTTGCTGTTAACGCATTGAGCTTACTGTCCCAGTTTAACTTAATCACGTCATACGGATTCGGTGCTACGATCATTGCTAAAGTAGTAACCTTGTCAATTCTTCGTACCCAAAATATTTCCACGTGATCGCTGGTGAGCCACTGCACCACCAGAGTCGAAGTTGGGTATTGCCGTTGACGACGGGTCATGCGGGCGGAGGTCTGAAGCGTCCGTAAATCAAGGGTCTCTGCGTAAGTGCCCATAACAGAATGTTATGGGCCAGTCCTTACAGCAGTAATGCGCGTCTACTGTCAGCGCTGCTGGAAGACTTTCTGCCACACGGACGGATCCATAACATTCTGTCCTGAGCATTTGTGCTGGAGACACTTGTATTACGAACATTTCAAACAGCCACCTGGCTGTCCCACCCTTAACGTATGCTCGTTACCTGGAGACTGCAGGTGCTGCCACAACTGATTCGTGACTGGTAATCGCATTTGCAGACATGGATTATGGTGGCTGCTGCCATATTCTGAAACTAAAAATTTCGTGTGCTGCCTTAATGGTATTCGATTAGATCTGATAACGGAAATAAAACTCTAATATATAATTATTAAAGTCCTACTAAGTGTAATGAATGTGAAAAGTAAAACTTTATTTTAGAGGTAAGAGTGCTCTGGTATTTTGTGTATGACGTCCTTCAATGCAACATTTTACGGGAGTTTGTTACTACACCGTATTGTATATTTTAATTGAGTAACTACGCCAAAAACCGGGCAAAGGCGAGTAACACTTGTGCTCTGCGGGTTATGTACGAACTTAATCATGTGTATAGATAATAATAATGTGGTGTCACCGCCAGACACCGCACTTGCAAGGTGGTAAGCCTTTAAATCGGCCGCGGTACGTTAGTATACGTCGGACCCGCGTGTCGCCACTATAGTCTGTCGGTAAACTGAAGAGCGAGCGAGCGAGTCCCCACTCTGTCAACCCAGCTACGTCACAAGGCGCTTCTACAGGCTGTTTCACAACGTAGTACCGACCCTGACGCGGCGCGCGCTTTAAATCTGTGGCGACGCCGTGTACAGATACTTCGCGGCTGCGTTTATTTTCAGACAAACGCATTAAGACCATAAGGAATACAAAAGACGATAGCTTCTTCCGAAACACAACATTATAGAGTAAATAATGTTAACACAAGAACGCAAGTCAGGATTCTACTACAAACATAGGACCGAATGGCTGTTCATGTGAATGTATGTTCCTCTACTGCTATTCGTGAAACGAACCCCATATAATGCAATCAATATGTAGAATTTAAGGCTTGTTCCTACTTTTTCTTTCTACTAAGACGTAGAAGTTTTCTTTGAAGGACTGCATTGAAACTGAGCGAGGTGACGCAGTGGTTAGTACACTGGACTCGCGTCCGGTCATCCTGATTTAGGTTTTCCGTGATTTCCCTAAATCACTCAAGGCAAATGGCGGGATGGTTCCTGCGAAAAGGCACGGCCGACTTCCTTCCCCGTCCTTCCCTAATCCGATGAGATCGATGACCTCGCCGGCCGCGGTGGCCGTGCGGTTCTAGGCACGTCAGTCCGGAACCGCATGACTGCTACGGTCGCAGGTTCGCATCCTGCCTCGGGCATGGATGTGTGTGATGTCTTTAGGTTAGTTAGGTTTAATTAGTTCTAGGTTCTAGGGGACTGATGACCTCAGATGTTGAGTCCCATAGTGCTCAGAGCCATTTTTTTTTTGATCGATGACCTCGCTTTCTGGCCTCCTCCCCCAACAACCCAACTGCACTGAAACTTAACAATTCTTGCAACACGAAGAGTGTTTAAAAAGTAAGCACAAATTTATAATTTTGTGTGTTGTATTAGTCCGATTTGCACTACCTTTTTTTATCACTGTCTTCCTAAACATGTTTCAAAAGTATGTGTACAATGTTATGCCTATTGGGTATTTACTCTGTTGTCAGCTGTCAAAAAGGTTACATGTGTTGTGGTAGCATCAACAAAGATTTGTTTTGTATAAAAATAGAGTAGAGAACCTGCATTAAATTTTGTTATAAGAATGGAATAAAGTGTATGAAATTTTTAGAAATGTTAAATATTGCTTTTGGTGAACTTTGTTATGAGTAAACCAAGGGCATACAAGTGGTACAAAAATTTCAGAGCAGGCCTTAAAGGACAGCGGTTTTAGAAGCATAGATGAGATTAAAAACACACAGTTAAGAGACCTATGAATTATCCTGAAGAAACAGTTCGTAAAGTGTTTCGGGAATTGGAAAAAGCACTGGCATAAGTGTACAGTATGTAATGAGGAATATTTTGAAGAGGATAACATTGTTGTAGATTAACAAATAAAGTTCTTACAAAAAAATAAAAATTAATATGTGAACGCTCCTCGTAGGTCAAGCTTTTTGCTTAGAAGTCCAGAATCGGTGTACTTGTTTCAAAGAAAATTTCTGTAGTGTTTGGAATAGCTATTGGGCACACGTTTTAACCAATTTGTCTTAGAATCAGGTGAATAGTGACCAAGATAGAGATTCGGTGTTCCGTAAGCATCAAAGGTTTTACATGATTTTGAAACTGTCTATAACGATGGGTTTTCTCCCAAAATTATTAGTTTTCCTTCGTGGCGATTCCAGTAAACCATGCGGCTCATTTTCACATTCCTTTCTTATGCGTCCTATTGTGCATAAATTGCCGCCCTTTGATTGGGACTGGTAACATTAGCCAACAGTTCTTTTTGGGTCGCCTCTTTAATACACGCTGTAATAACATTAGAGACGATTGAACGCTTGTTACTCCGCAAATACCTCCTCGTCCTCGTATTCTGCACATTTTCCTGCGATGCTAGACGATTATCCATCACCTCTGGATATCGAAGCATATCAGTAAGTATACAAAGTTAACTGACTGAGATTGGCAACTAAGATCCCACGAACAGAAACGACGTATATCACCGCACACTGATCGACACCTCTAGACAGGTAACGGGCAACAGATTTTGGGTGCCCCTGTAGGCCAGTGGCAGCGTTCTTCCGGGAAAGGCCACTTCCCCCACCAGGAGCGTTGCTCGCTCTTCAGTTTACAGACAGACTATATCAGTGATTGCAGACCGAGCGCCGCCACACGGCAGGTCTAGAGAGACTTCCTAGCACTCGCCCCAGTTGTACAGCCGACTTTGCTAGCGATGGTTCACTGACAAAATACGCTCTCATTTGCCGAGACGATAGTTAGCATAGCCTTCAGCTACGTCATTTGCTACGACCTAGCAAGGCGCCATTACCAGTTACTATTGCTGCTGTAAAACATGTACCGTCAAGAGCGATGTTCACCATTTACGGATTAAAGTTAAGTATTCCACAGCTACGTCCTTTTTTTGCGACAGTCTAATTTCCTTGTCCTGTTCCAGACCTCACGCCAGCCTGCGTGAGCTAAAACGCGTGCCTTTCGGCTTCCTCTCAAAACCGGGTTGGCTCTCTTGCCAATCCACAACAAATAATAATAATAATAATAATAACAATAATTTCCTGTGGCACACAGTCCTGCTGAAAGTCTTTCTTGGACGAATTTCGTGTCCCTAAACTACCCAAGTTATACAATAGGGAAAAGGGTACCAACAATTTAAAGTGGTTCTGGCGACACCTCCAATCGTTGAGAGGAGAAAGCTAGCTTAGAACGAAGACTGACAAATCTGTGCTTCGATAGAAATTCGGTCCTGCGACTTCTCGCTTTTCCGGCACGTACGTTACCACTTTTTTAAAAGTTGAAACTTAAAAAAATTAAAGCTACCCCTACAGGGCACCGCCACTTTTACACTGCCATAAAAAAGAATTATTCCTCTTCAGGCTTGGCCTCTAATTATTCCCGAAAACTCTCCGAAGGCGTTAGGATCCAGGGTTCCATAATCTTCTTTTAACATGATTATAATTATTAAATGTCTACAAATGAAAATCCTATAAAACATAATGTTATAAAACAATGTTGTTCAAAAGAAAATAAAAATAACGTTTGTATATTGCTTGTACAGCCCAGCTAAAAGAATCTTTCATCTAGAAATAGTGCAACCGGATATTTCTTGTCCACTGTGTTCGGCGTTTTCTATCTCCAACAACGCCGTTCAAAAATATTTACAACAAACTCATTCTGCTTTGCTAATGCCTCAATGAATGCAGCTTTCCACCAATAAGCCAATCTCTTTTCTTTCTCACTGCTTACAATTCAGGACTTTCTGTCTTCAATGCGATACTGCACAGAACGAGAGACAGTGAAAACGCTGCGTAAATAATTTGCGAAAAGCGTACAGTACCTCGATGTGCATTCGATGGCGTTGTGAGCACTTTGCAGGTACCACCAGTAATCGAAGCTCTTCCTCGCTTTCTCCGAAGATATAGTCGATGGACATTCCTTTGAACAATGTAACGACATAGTATTTTGTGGGAGGAAAGTAATAGTCATCCGGACAAAGGAAGGTCCGAGGTTCAGTCACGGCATGTGTGACATGAAGGTAACAGGCTACGGTGTTCTGTGTCTGCCGCAAAACGCCGGGCGACGACATGACGGGAAGTGCTGTTCGTCGTGTCCAGGGAGCGAAAATGGGGGGCGAAGCGGGCAGTCCGTTAATCCAACAGTATGGAGCCGGTGTCTCGTCGCATATACTTTGTGGGTGACTAGATACCACGCCGCGGCGGTTGGCATAAAGTGGTGGTGTATCGTTTTCCTCACTCCCGGCCAACGGACAGTTGGGTACTTAGTTTCTACCGCGTCACGCAGAACTCCCCGCAGAAGGGTGGTGTAAAATTCTTTTGTATTCGGTGGTTTTGTTGTGGAGACATCCGAGAATCACAGAGCTGTATTCGAGAATGAAAATCGGTACGTGCGAGAGCTGTTTCGGAACATGTGCCGCCGACACCAGCGAGACGTGAGGGCGTGGCATCAGAACCTCCGATCTACGACCCATGAAGGAGGTGTCTTGACTGGTCCGTTGTTTCCCCATAATGCACATACAAGGGTCAGCTGCCTGTTAACCAGTCCCAGCCATCCATCACGCAGGGTGAGAGTGAGAGGTTTCTAATGTACGTTAAATATTTATTCTGTGGATAGATAACAACCGAAGGTCGCCTGAAGTCTGCGACCAGTCACAGCCGGAAGGGGAAGAACGTGTGCCATGTCACTGAGTACTGACGTCACGTAGAGATTCGGGTATTCCACAAGACGCAGCTTTTTCGAGTTCCACAGCAAGTTCTCGTGCACTATCATGTGTACAGTCCGTAGTAACTGCCGATACTTTGCTGCGGCCGTTCTTCGTAAACGTGACTCTAAAATATATTTCGGTTACTGGCTGGAGGGGGTCGACAGCATCTAGTCCAAGCCCGCGCCTGATGTCGAGTGCCGCCTATTTGATGTTCAGAACACTGCTCACGGCCCGTCCGTATCGCTCAATCCAGCTTAGTGCACTGCAGACTTCATCAGTGGAACGAGCCAGCAGCAGCAGGTCGTTGGTGTACGCGCTATAGCAGAGGGTGATGCCCCACTGTGTGATACCAGATAGCCTCTGGTTAAGACCCCGAAGAGTGGCTCAAGCGCGATTACATTAAGGTAGGTCGAAAGGAGACAATCTTGCAGCAGAGATCTCTTAGTGGTTATTGGGCCTACCGTCCGACTGATGAAGTGGATCTGAGAGCTGTCTGCTGCCAAAAGGTGCTGCGGGGTGTCGATGAGACTTGAGGGAAATCTGTTATGGTCCATCACGTGGAGGAGGTAGGTATGGTGCACTCTATCGACGGCCCGATCGCTGCTCTCAGGTGGCGTGACAAAGCGATCGCTATTAAGTCCCTGCTGTCGCCAGCGGCCATTTGTATATTGGCGTCTCCCACCTGCGACATCTTATCTGGGGTGATCATCGGCAATGTCGTCTTAATGCAGCCTGCCAGAAACCTCGCGAAGATCTTGTAGTTGCTGTTCAAAATTTCAAGTCGCCGATAGTTGTTGACCGATTGTCCTCCTGTGGCTTGTGTACTGGTATGAGAAGTCCCTCGACAAACGTAGGTCGTACAGTGCAGTCAGAAGACATGAGTTCGTGGAACATTGTAACCCAGCAGAGCGTGATAAACTCACGGAAGGTCCAGTAATAATCGATTGGTAGTCCTTCAGGATCTGGAGACTTATTGACCACACCCTTGTGCAAGGTGTTCTCCATCTCTTCAGGAGATTAATGCGATCACTGTTGCCCTGTCGGCAGTGTGTGTCATCCGCTGTATCAATTCCACAGTGGCTTCCTTATCTATACTTCTTTTGTGCTATAGATGACGAAAATGGAAATGATCCTCCGTGGCTTTCACTATGGTTGCTTGGGTTGTACGGGAGCAACGTCTCGCGTTGTAAGGCATGTGATTAACCGTCGGCGATGTCGGCGCATGTCCTCCATGGTGTGGTGCACAGTGGGTACCTCTGTAGCCGTTCAGTCACACTGTAGAGAGCGAACTACTGTGCCTTCTAATTGGCGCTTCGTCAACGATAGTATTTCAGCCTTGATTCGATATCGTTCTAATTGTCTGTCCGTCGACGGGGTTAGAGCATCGAGGTTCCTGAGCGCCGTGTAGTAAAAATCTAGGGTCTTTCTGTGTCACACAGCCGTGTCCTTTACAAAATGCATAAGAGTCTTGGGATTGCCAATATGACGCAGAGGAACCACCACACCAAAGTCGGGAATATCGGGAGTAACGTTGTACACTGTTGCACCATGTTGCGGTAGTTCGTGTCCCGGAGGTGAGTTACGTTCATCTTCCAAAAGCCGTTGTTGGGGGTAGAGATGCATCGTGCAGACACAAGTGCTGTGATCGGAGAAGGCCAGAGCCCATCGTTCAGTGGCCGCCATTTCCTGTGTAACACCTAGTGACACATACATGTGATCCAGTTGGCTTGCCGATTGACTGGTAACATGAGTGTGTCCAGACTTGTCATTGTGTACCTTTCCCCAGATCTCGCGCAAGTTCCGGAGTGTAGTGAGTGATTTGGTCCTTGGGATGAAGAACACAATTAAAATCGAAGGGAAAGACGCTCTGTTCACACCGTCGTAGGAAAAGAAGGGCGATGTCTGGAGAGTAGAAACTGGCCCAGTCACCTTGTTGGTGGTGCCCAGCGGTGCATACACGTTGAAGAATCGGGTTTCGATCGCCGTGACCACTAATCCTCGAGCAGAGACTAGAGGCGTGATATCGGTGGCTTCCATGCCGTCATACACTAAAATCACCACGCCAGTGTCTGCGGGACCACCAAACGTCACGTACATTGTCTAAACATAAAAGTGCGGGAGCGCGTTCGTTCGCACTTCCTGCAGGAATGTCGACTCCTGTGTCTCGTATTGTTTCCGTCAGGAGTTTAATCTTGGCAGGAAAACTACCAGTGGCCAAGCGGTAAATCTGGCGGAGCAGTGGTTGCACAGGGTGACGGAGGAGAAAAGTGGACATTGCGACTGGGGTCACACCCCGCCGACCGCAGCCCTCCCGGTGTTGTTCAGACCTCAGCGGGCCCCAGATGTGGGTTCTGCCTGGTTTAGTCGTCCTCGACCCAGGACGTGGGTGCAGAAGTCCATTCATGTTCCATAAGGTCGTAGTGTTTGATAGGAAACCGAGCGTCTAAGCAGCCTGCGCTGGAGCCTTTCGGCTGATAACCATTTGCCGCAGAGGGCTGGGAGACGGGAGCCGCCCATCCTGCTGTCCGTTCTACAAGGATGATATCAATGGTGTCAGCCTTAGGTTTGCATCCTGCGAGGTCAGTTCTTTTTCCTCTGGCGAGTGGGTGCTGCCGTGTTTTGACATCATGGTCCTGTGGCGTCGCTTTCGACGTTTCAGTGAACTATGTTTTCGTGCGTGGCATTGGCTCATGCCTCGTCGGCACAAAGTCTTCGGTTGGTACGATAAGTGAATCGATTGCCATTCTGACGCAGCGGTGCCTGCTGTGTTCAGCGATATCGATGGTGGTTTGTTTTATTTATTTTTTTATTAGTGCCACTGCCACTGACCAGACTGACTAATCGACCAATCGATGGTCTACAGCAGTTTCGTTCCGGTACAGCAACGTCGGTCTGTTTCGTCTGTTGAAGTCGTGAAAGTCGCCACTTAAGTTCCTGGGTGGATCGTCTGACTCGGTGCAGGTACCGTGTCCTGCAGAGGAAGTTGTGTGATCCGACGCTGGAGGCACTTCCTTGCCGCATCCGGAACACGTTCTCGGCTGGCCGTCGTGCCTGGAGGTATGTTGTCGAAGTTTAATACGCACTTGGCGTAGTCCGTTGAGGACTGGGTATGTCTTAAATTGCGTCCACTTTTTTGCCACGTGTTCATGTACCGTGCCGTAGGGGCTGAGCGCCGCCGCGATGTCTGCCGCAGGGAGTTCGAAGGGTAATTCAAACATGCGTACAGTCCGCAGCACCAGTCCAGCGTGGTCAATATTTCTATCTGTTTGGTGGAAGCGGAGTCCTTGGTTCATCTCTCTAAGAATCTTGTCTCATTTAGCCTCGTTAATGAGTTTCACACGGAACGTACTACTTACTCTCGAAAAGTGGATGCCGATGACGTCGGCATCCGGGATCTAGACCTCTTCCTCTAAAAAGAGCTCGGCTTCAAGTGCATTTTGCCTAGCAAAGTCGTTTCAAATCGCTAATTTCAATGGTCTTTTCCTATAGATCCGCCATGATCTTGCCGCACTAAGGCGTCACGTTAAGCCTAGTTTACACGACGACTCTACGTTGCAGGCAACTGCCCTATAGGCCACTGCGCATGCGCACCGCGTAACTCGTCAGTGAAACTAAACGGCGTGTTCCAACTTTGGCGACACTAGTTGCATGAGTTTTGAGGTTATGTGTGTTTGCAGAATGTAGACAAACTGAAATATGCAGTGAGGAACGGAGAATAATGTTCGCTTTTTGGATATCTATGTTTTGCATAGGTGTTTATGGGATTTTAGTGATTCTGATTACAAAAATAAGCAATATATTGCTGCTCCTGAGACCTTCACGTGTGATCGGAACACAGAAAGTTTGACAATATCTGAGCTGCAAGGCAAAATTTATTGAATTATAAGCACATATACATCTGAATTAAGAAAAATACAAGCAAATGTAATTCTAGCTGTGGAAATGCTCTCTTCTACAAGATTAAAATCCCATCGTTCGACTTCGCCGACTCGTTTTTTAAGGAATATTGTTGACAGGAGGGAAGGCTACACAAATCAAGAAGCTACATTCTTTATTCAATATCCATCTATTTAAAACGTCGCAGCAGTGCTCCCCATTCACATATGTTTGAATTTTGAAATATTGCCACTGTACAGATCTAGTAGTTTTCAAACCATTCTCTTCTTAATGCGGTCTGTTCGAATAATTACTGATGGTAATGTTAATAATTGTTACTGTTAATGTTAATAATTATTGGTGTTAATGAAAAAGTGTCATCACCAACTAAATCTGCGTCTTATAACATGCCGAGTGTTCTCGATTGTAATGCACGCAATGTGATATGTAATTTCAGTTCTGGCTAAGTGCTTCATGCATTACAGTATCTTTATTCCTTATCGCATAATTAGCTCTATTTAGAAGAAACGTGAACAGTTCTGGTGACATTCTAAGATAATTAAAAGAACTTTTTGGGTCTTCCATTACAAATTATTTCAGCCAGACTGCTGAACAACCGAAGTGACGTCTTTTCTTCATCCAGTCACGTAACGAAACACGTTTCTTATTTTTTCCTTATGCAGCAATTACACACAATAAGCTTTAACTCCATAACAACTCGTACGACGTGCAGCTGCCAAAACTTTCATTTCAGGCACGACTCAGGAACCCACAAAACGACGAAACTGAAGTGTATACTGGCTTGTCGTGTCGACAGTCAAATACGAAACCATTTTTGTGGAACACATTCCACGCAACGAGTGGCACAACCCAATGTCGTCGTGTAAAATAGGCTTCGGACGATGGAAGTAAACAAGGCGAGTGTGCTCGGGCTGCAGGTTTTGGTGAGTGAGTTTGTGAATATCAATATATGTGACATATATGGCCGTATCTTTTGATTGCATTGACTGAGAAGCTTATTTACAGCGCCAAGGAACTGTAGACGTTAGTATGTCGCAAATTTCAACTTGGTAGCTCCATCCCGTCCTAAGAAAAAGGGGTCTTAACAGTCGGACAGACAAACAGACAGACAGACGGACGGGCAACAAAGAGATCAATAAGGGTTCCTTTTTTACCAACTGAGATACAGAACACTAAAAATGGTGCCAGATTTGCCTCAGTACCACCGTCATTGGTTAATTACGGGAGATTATTTAGTGTATTAGTTATTATCTCCTTATCCGAGAAACTCAGATGGCTGTTTATGAGTTACTTTCCGATTGGCTATTGAAAGTAAACTAATGCTTGTAACTTCATTGCGCTTGTATGGGTGAAAAAGCAGACTTCGAAGGTCACGCTGCGTCTGTCAGATCTCTGTTGCGTTCGTCAGTGTGAAAGCGTGAAGCGATTGAAATGGACGGTGTTAGCGCGTCCCCCTAAATGCTGTCATTCGCTTCCAGCGAGCAGGAGGAGTCAATGCTGCCGAGATTCATCGCCTATTTCACCTCTAGTATCGCTTATATAAGGATGGGGCTATATGTGACGGTGTTGTGAGGTAATGGTGCAGAAAATTCTAGGCTTTTCCAACAGATGTAAATGATGCAAGTGGTCGAGGAAGGCATTCAGAGGTGACTGATGAACCTACGCAACATGTAGAAGAAATTGTGCCTGTGAGACATCGGTTCACAATATATTAACCTTCTGAAGATATGCCACAGATTTCAAGGACAGGCCCTCTTGAACACTGTCACGTAGAGGTTAAGTTACAAGTTCACAGTGGTTACTAAAACACCGCAGTGGTGTCCACAAAACTGAAAGAGTGCGGTCGACGTTGACATTTCTTCAGTACTATCATTAAAAAGGGGGCAGAAATTTCTGAGCGTTTGCATGACTGGGGACGGGGCATGGCTACAACACAGCATCCGAACACTGGATGCACACTCATTCTCCCAATAAGCCCAAATAATTCGACGAGGGACTGTTAAACTGCAAAGTGTGGGTTACAGGTTTTTTGGGATCGTAAAGGAATTCTGACAACAGATCGCATGAGAGTAACGCATGAGAACATTGTGACATTGCATCTTACGAAATTCCGAAGGTCAATCGAGATTACTAACGAAAGAATCATTCTCCTACACGACTATGAACGACCGCATTCAATGTATCGGAGGAAAAACTCAGACTTTTTAGCTGGGAGATTTTTCAGCATCCTCCCTATAGTCCGAACTTGGCACCACGCAGCTTTCGTCTCCTGCCCAACATAAAGCCCTAGCTGACTACTCAGCACTTGGCGCCGGTGACCTCAAGAATGGTGTCAACAGCTGACTGATGCACCCAGCGGCGTCATTCGCTGATAAAGACAAAAAAATGGTGCAAATGGCTCTGAGCACTATGCAACTTAACTTCTGAGGTCATCAGTCGCCTAGAACTTAGAACTAATTAAACCTAACTAACCTAAGGACATCACACACATCCATGCCCGAGGCAGGATTCGAACCTGCGACCGTAGCGGTCACGCGGTTCCAGACTGAAGCGCCTTTAACCGCACGGCCACACCGGCCGGCGCTGATAAAGACATAAACAAGCTGCTGTCACGGTATGTCATACGTTTGAATTTGGGTGGCGACAATGTAGAGAAGTAATGATAGCATTTAAGTACAGACTGTACAAGTACAAAAGCACATATTTTTTTAAATAGCCTGACAGAGGTCAATTTACGAGTACCCTTGTATTACGACTTCATCTGTTTTTAAAACTTTTCCGAAAGCAGTAATCTCTAGTTTATTATTAAGCAAATAATGCCCTTCACGAAACCCAAAACTATTTATGATAGTAATTTGCTCACGTATGTAGTTCAAGTTGCTCGTCTTGTCGATGAACTCATCGTCCTTACTTAATAGGGAACACCTTTCTATCGGAATTAACGTAGGTTTGAACTGTAATTAATTTCATACGATAGGTTAATCGACTCTGCTACACTTACTCATAGGTGCTCCATGATGTATTGGGTGTTTAATTTCTTAAGCGACGTCTATATATATCTGTAATATGATTCTGTTTTATTGGTTGCGCCTGAGGGTGTTAGTAAAAAATGCATATCGTACTCGCATTTAAGGAGATACGTTTTCTGTTGGAATTTCACGAATAAAATCTGCTCGGGTTACTATGTGAGTAACAGTAACATAGTGATAAAATATTTCTAAAACACTAGAGGAAATCCGTCAGATATTCCTATTATATTAAAACCGCTGATGAAAAATGTCCAGTCGATAGCGTGAACCAGTAACGTGAAGAGTTCATTCTACGCCTAGTTTGTCTATAATACGAGGTAGAAAAGAATGTTTTAGACACCACATTCAGTGTTCAAGCGGGCATCAACCTAACGTTGGCATACCTCAAGAAAAGGCAATTTAGTTTGAAAAAACAGATGTGCTTACAGTATGGGAGCGTGAGAGAGAGGAAGTCTGCTGTTTCCTGCAGAGTTCTGTGAGAAGGTGGCGAAAGAACGCGGCGATCAACTTGAGAAATGAGCTTCGTCATTACCGTTTAGAGAGACGGGTGTTTCGCTGATGTAACAGATGACACTGTCCGCAAGGCAAGGTACTTTTCCGTTCTCTACAATAATTTACGTCCATATCTGCCGACTATTTACCTGTGTCAGACAGAAAAGGCAAATAAGACGTCTGCTGTGATGCGAAGTGTTGTCTTACGGGCCAGGCTAGGGAGACAGAGTGAATTGCTGCGCTGCATAAGCACGAATACGTGTTGCATCATTGCGTTGCGGTGCTAGGAAATGACGTCGAAGCTAAAGGAAAATGCAATTGATTTCTCCATGAGTCTGTAACCCTAAGCGAAGACGATAGCAAGTCTGCATTGAAGTACACTTATGTTTAGAAAAAGAACAGAACACCCTGAATGACTAGAGATAGGGCGTTCATATTCAGAGGATATGTACACTAGTATGTTCTATAGAAATTATTGGCATTTCAGTGACCTCGGATTAGCATATGTCCTGTTCCCTAGTAGGTACAGGGTTCACCACGGGCCCTGATAACTTGTTCCAAGCATGGTGGCATCGAGGCGTGTAACGCCCAAATGGCGTCCTCTTTTATAGCCATTCATGCTGCAGTCACCTGCCTCGAAAGTTCATCTGTGGTGGTTGGCATTGGTTCACAGCACTACACTCGTCGTTTCACCATATCCCACACATTTTCGATTGGTGACATGTCTGGTGATCTGGCGGGACAGGGCAAAAGGCTGACATCCTGTGACACCAGAAGCACGTGTTCGTGCTGCTGCATGTGATAGTGCATTATCTTGCTGAAAAATGACGTCTGGTTTGTTGTGCAGAAAGGGTATGGCTAAGGGGCACAGGATGTTATTCACGTAGGTCACACTAACGATAGTGCCCTGGACACGCACCAACAGTGATTTGTGGTTGTACCCAATAGCACCCCACACGATAAGGCCTCGAGTTGGCGCTGTATGTCTTGTGCCGATACTGTCACTGTGTGACGCTCCTCCTGTCTGCGGCGAACTAAAATTCGGCCATCATTTTCAACTGCCTCATGCCATTCCTCTCCCCAGTGACATTCGTGACTGTTCGTAGGACATTGACGTTTAGCATGTTTCTGCACATTCGTCAAACCCATGCCGTAATGAACGGCGACGGGCTGTCACCCTTTTAGTGTATGATGTGTTCCACTGTTCCACCAGATTTTCTGCGGGGGGAAGGGGGGGGGACGCTGGGTGGTGTGACATGATCCGTCTCGTCGTGTTCTACGGCCTTCCGTGAATCATGCTGCACACACATCCGTTGCACTGCCGAAACACTTCGTCCTGCACGAGCAGTAATTTCCTGGATGGATGAATCACATCCTCTCATGCCAATAAAGTGCCCTCTTTCAAACTCACCGCATACGTTTGCGGAGCATCCTCCACGTCTGCTCAAGTCACACTGATCCATCACCTTAGATTTATCGCGATAAGGCGAACTCCAGGCTCATTTTATCGGTAGGTGTGATGTCGATATTGACCATGAACCCGCAGGCCGACATGGTTCAAATGCTAATCATATCTGCGCAACACACACATGTGCTGCGATTATTAACATCCTGTCTCTAGTCGTTCAACGTGTTCTGTTTTATTCTGAACATGAGTGTGTATAATTCCTTTCTCTGTCCTTATATTCGGCAGAAAGAGGAAACCTTTCGCCAATATCTTTTGCTACTGCGTGACGTGGAACTGACACTAGGGGAAACCTACTCCAAGTAGGAAACTTCGTGTACTAGTTACATGAGGACATCTGGTATATATAAAAAGCATCACATTTCTTTTTACATTATGTCAATTCTCTTATGAACGGCGCAGCACGCACTTTCCCTTTTGTGTACACGCTTGTTTACTTTTTCATCTTCCGACAACCCGCATCTCGTGGTCGTGCGGTAGCGTTCTCGCTTCCCACGCCCGGGTTCCCGGGTTCGATTCCCGGCGGGGTCAGGGATTTTCTCTGCCTCGTGATGGCTGGGTGTTGTGTGCTGTCCTTAGGTTAGTTAGGTTTAATTAGTTCTAAGTTCTAGGGGACAGGTGACCGTAGCAGTTAAGTCCCATAGTGCTCAGAGCCATTTGAACCATTTGAACCATCTTCCGACACGTGCCACTAGTGGTGCAGAACCAGAGGACGATGTGCGGTGGCTAAGAAATTCAACTTCAGGCTGGATAAAAACGCGTTTCGCAGTGTTTAAATTTACGCCGCACTTCTCCGGTCGTTTAAAAACCCCACGTAAGTGACTGTCGTGCTGTTCTCTGGTTTCCGAATAGACCAACACCTCGTCCAGGTAGCACGCGCAAGATGGAATCTATAAAACGCTGCCAGGTCTGTGCAGCGTTCCGCAACCCGAATGTCATAAACTTCAACTCGAACAAACCGAAGGGTGTAATTATAGCCGTCTTGTGAATGTCCTCTGGTGCGACCGGTATCTGCGTGTAGGCCTTCACACAATCAATGACGCTAAATATTGTTGAGCCACGAATAGCATGATTGTAGTCACGTCATAATGGTACCAGGTAACGGTCGAGAATAGTCCTGGCACTCAGCGCTCGATAATCGCCGCATGGACGCCAGGTTCCACCTTTTTTTAGGTACTAGGTGCAATGCTGACGCCCACGTACTGGATGATGGGCAAATAATTCCCCCCATCAACATAAGATCAAACTCTGCCTTTGCTATTGCGAGTCGTCTGGGCGCTAACCTGCATGGGCGACATGACACAGGTGGTCCATCAGTAGTTTTGATGTGGTGGACAGTGTCTGCAACACCTGTTGTGGCGCTCCCGATGGTCTAGTTAAGGCCGGAAAATCTTGCAAAACTGCACGGTACTCTTCATCTGCTACTTGCACAAGCTTGATGCTACTTTTTCTAGTATCGCGGTGTATCCGGCGGTTGTCAGACCAGTAAGGCTGTCCACAAGGCAGGCGTTAGATACATCAGGCAAAAGTTTGAAATATGCTAAGAAGTCAGCGCCTCAGCCACATCCACTACTGTGAAATTTCATGTAAATTATGTACGCAAGCCTGTATTCAGATCCTCACGCCATGTACCGTAAGTTGGGATCTGTGGACTGTTACCAGCTGCCATGTTGACTACCACGGGTGGCCTGCAGCAGCAGAGTGATTTCCTCGGTAAAATACTGAGATCAGATCCAGTATCAATCAAATATTTCCTTCCAGACGTCAGATACGTTATAAACAGGCGCCAAGAGGTGTTGTGGCAGTCAGTGGCGTCTACTGACCGCCGTTCCCATTTGGGAAAGTGCATGGGCTTGCACACTTTTCCGCCTGCTCGCCGTACCTGCGGTGGTACTAGCAAACTATGGGGCCAGACTCTGACGCGCTATACGAAGTGGAGCGACTCCTTGAACGTCGTTGGCTACGCCCACTACGGCGTCTCGTATTACCGCATGAAAGCAAATCTGTCATCTGTGCACTTACGAGATCCACCTTGGTGGCCAGGGCATCGTAATCGGCACGCGTCATAGTAGGGGCTATGGACGTAACATTGGAAGGAACAGTTACTGAACTGACCTGTGAGCACGTCGTGATGGCATCTTGAATGCGGTCAGCGAGTTCTGCGACTGCGTCCAGTGACATGTCCGACTGCGTAGCAATGACGGCTTTTGCCTGGGTCGACAGACGGTTGCTCCAAATCGTGCGCAGGAGGTTGTCAAGAACGGTGCCGATGTCCACTTTGTTGCGAAGGTATTGTGAGGGTTTCCTGTCGCCCATTTCTTCTTGAGTCAATACCTGGCAAATGCGACCTTCCTGTGAAGCCGCTATACGACGTATGAGCTCTGCTTTTAATCTGTCACAGACGTTTTCCGTCGGAGGAGCTGTTATTATGTCTTGGACCTCCGTAGCATATCTCTGGTCGATTTGGCTTACGACCAAAGAAAATTTTGTGTTATCGGCGGTTATTCCAGCCTAGGAAAAGCTTGCCTCCACCTGAACAAACCACAATACGGGATTGTGGGACCAACAGGGCGGGAGGCGCACTGCCAGGCGTGATACCGTAGACGGTTGCATCGATGTTTGCTAATGCCGTAGGGCAAAAATCACGTCGGGGTCACCACTGACGAGAGGTATAAGTATGTGAAAATATCCCGCACTTGAACTTCCGTACAATCAAAGGGATTTATTAATTCTCCACATTCGCTGTTGTGTACAAGCGTTACTACAACACAAGAGTCACAGAATCCCTACAAAAAACAAAGAGTAAAAATCGATAGTTGCTCTGCTATTCTAACAAGGGGAGGCTGTCAATTGTGAAATTCAGATTCGATTCATATTGCACATAATAAAAGCTCATGGCCAGAGGTGTAATGTGGCAATGCACCAAGATGCACTTCTCAGCCGTTGTCGAGAAAATCGACAGTTAAAAGAAACCGTTGCGAGAAATACTCTCTACGATTAATTGTTTTCTACAGCGTCGTGGCGCAGCGGTAAGCGCTCGGGTTCGTAATCCGAAAGTCGCCGGATCGAATCTCACGCCATGCAACTTTTTTTTATTATTTGTTTTTTGTAATTCAAATGTATACAAACACACACAGTGTGTGTGTGTGTGTGTGTGTGTGTGTGTGTGTGTGTGTGTGTACATTTGAATTACAAAAAACAAATAGTAAAAAAAAAGTTGCATCCGGCGACCTTCGGATTACGAACCCGAGCGCTTATCGTTGCCCCACGACGCTGTAGAAAACAATTAATCGTAGAGAGTATTTCACCGCAACGGTTTCTTTTAACTGTTGTCTCTCGACAACGGCGGAGAAGTGCATCTTGATGCTTTGCCACATTGCACCTCTGGCCATGAGCTTTTATTACGCGCAGTATGAATCGAATCTGAATTTCACAATTGGCGGCCTCCCCTTGTAAGAGCAAATGTGGCGCGTCGCTGCAGGCGAATCACCGCGTCCCTAACGACGAAAACGCTCGGCGTAAGAACGGCATTCTTCTGTCTTGATTTCGCACTCGTGCGCGAACTTCGACGCGAGTAACTATCACACGCGGTGTCAGTGTGTAGCAGTCGCTACAGTTGGAAAACATTACATACAGTAAACACACACAACGAACACGCAATACCTTTCTTACCTCCATTACTGCACGGTTCTGCCTTTGGTTTTGTTCCTCCGGCAGTGTTATGAGACGAAGAGGCGGTAGATATGCACCTCGTGTACGGCTTCACTCCATGCGATAGAAGAGCGGCACAACGCCACTCTACTGTTATTCCCATTGCGGCGGCAACCATATCGAAGTACTTTTGTATCTGAGGGTTGTTGCACTCTCCTGCGTTTCTCAGTTTTGTGATTATGTGTTAGAATCTGTTTTACCGTCGTGATTTTTATAGACACATAGATGACACAGATGATTTTGTAGACACACAGATGATTGCAATAAAAACTGAGTAAACCATAATGACGCCATTACTCTGTAACGAGTCACCAGAGACCACGGGTTACTTATGCCAACACTCTCAGAAAATATCCTTCAACAAACTCTGATCTTTGTCGTTAGAGTTTGGGTTCACCCTGCAAATTTTCTTTGTACAAACTAATGCCAACTGGGTATGCATGTTCTTTTTTCTGAAAGATGAAGATGCATATAAGATTTAAATGCACTGTAACGGTCATAAGCGCTATTTCCTTTTGAGATTGGATGTGGTCGGTTGATGTTGGTAAAGAATGCCTTTAAGGCGCCAAAGGCGCCACTGCCAACGCCTCACTGACTTTGAATGAGGTTGTGTAACTGCACTATGAGAAGCTAGATTTCCTTCTGCAATATTGCAGGAAGACTTGGCAGGAATTTAGCCACTGTACATGATGGCCGGCAGCGGTGAGTATTGGGATAAAACGGTTTATGGCGCAAAGTACTGTTATCCAAGACATCAACTGAAGTCAGCTGATTACGTCATCCAAGATAGCGACCAGTGACATCAGTTGATGACGTCATCCAAGATAGCGCCCATGACGTCAGATGATGATGCAAGTACCGTTATCCAATATAGCAGGAAAATGCCACGCCCCCCCTCCCCCCCTCACAGCAGGAAGTTAAAATTTCATCAGGCCAATGCAACACACCTCTACTAACCTAAGAAAATGATGGGAAGACAGGTCATTTGGGCTGTCTCTGCTAACCTAAGAAAATGGTGGGGTACCTCCACTAACCTAATTCATCTGACCGCTACCTCCTCCTAGGGATTGGCTGGGAGAGGACTTGTGCTGGACATAAGTCTTTATTTTACATGCACTATTTATTTAAGCAATTTGTGGCACTACCACCATCCAGTGTGGTCACTATGGGATCCTGTGTCCAACTGACCTAATACACAGTACTGCCACCAGAGTGCACTGTAATCCATTCTGTGATGTAATCCAAGATGGCGATCTGGGGTGGGAGTGGGGGAAAATAGCGGGAAACAGTGTGTTCACCATGAGGTCTGGCGTCCATCTGGTCTAGTACACAGTACCGCCAACAGAGGGCGCTGTCGTCCATTCCATAACGAAACCCAAGATGGCGGTCTGGGGTGGGGGAAAATGTCGGGAAAAGGACTCTGCCTGTGCTGACATGAGCCTTTATTTTGCAGGCAGTGTCTCCAACACAATATCTAGAGTCCAACTGACCTAGTACACAGTACTTCCACCAGAGGGTGCTTCATCTCTTCTGTGATGTAACCCAAGATGGCTGTCTGGAGGAGAAAATGATTCAGCCTGCTCTGGGATGCTAGAGAGAGTAAGGAAGAAGTGTACTTTATTTATTTTTAACAATTTATTTAGGTACCAATTTGAGACATATATTTATCACACTGATACAAAACAGTCGCGCTAATGTACTTGGGCTCACACTACACAACCTACAGACTTGTAAACTACTCCTAAATAATGCACTACAGACACACAGACAACTCCTAAATTACCGAAATAATTTCAGTACAGACTTGTAATCTCCTCCTAAATAATGCAGTACACTTATGTGCAGACACGAAATGAACTTGTAAACTGTCCAAATACGCATAGCACAGTCTACAGATCTGCTAGCAAAATAATGCAACAGGCTCACAATCAATGTACACAAGCACCATCTGCCGCCCCCTGTCCACTGGATCACACAGGTGGCTACTGTGAGCCCCCCCGAAGTGACATGGCTGTCAGCTGCCAAGCCAGCATAGGTGACCTCAAGCATGAGGTGGGGCATCCCTTTCATACTTGACACCTGAGAAATTTCTCTCAAAATACGTGATCACGTAGGTACCATTGCTGACGTGACTGGACGGGAGCAATGGCCTATTTGCAGAGCACAGACACTCCAAGGTCGCGTGGGTGTCGACGCCACCACCGGATGCAAGCTAGGGCGAGTTATTGCTCTCATGCTGCTGCTGCCTACAGTGATTAGGTGACAGCTGGGTCTAGTTTTGGGTGTACAGTTAGAGTTCTTCAAGTGTTATATTGACATTACAGAACTCCAAGGCACATTCATGCTGGTCCCATATGCGAGATGCCTCTAGGCAGCACATGTGTTTACCATTGGTGGCGCAATACCTGCAAATATTGACGTCACAGAATAGCACAGGGTGCATTATTCCTATGCATTGATCCTAACGGAACATGCGAGTTGTGTCTAGCTGTACACATGTACCCAGTGTGGCTGACGCATCGTGTAAAATGTTTGTCCTGCTATCAATATATGTTTCAGAAATGATAAACGTTCTCACCAATAAAAGCCTGTGCACACTCAGGAAAACAGCATTAACCATAAAAGCATTCTTGATTTTGGAAAGAGAGCACTGTCTAAGCACAGACGGGGAGAAATCACAATAATTACGCAAACAGAATTCGTAGCACTGTCTTACAGAAGAGAAAAAAAATGGACGGAATTTTCGGTATCCTACAGCTACAGGTTTTGAGATGTCCTAATGGCACAGTGCTGGATGAGTGATGGCATCTCCACCAGAGATGGATGGTCAGCTTCAACTTGTCTTTGAGCACTTCCTTTCTCAGAAATTTCCATATATACCTGGCCTCCATCTTGTTCAAATCAGTTTGCAGATGCTCCTACATCCTGGCACAAAGGATGTCTTGTGTATGAATAGAGCATTATGATTGTATTTTGTACAGATCACCATATTGTACAAACAACTGAATACTGCAACATGACATACAGATCGTCAAATACAGGAAGACTCTTACTCAGGTACGCTGCTCTCCTATTGAAGACAGCAACTTGAATATTACAGTGTGAAACAATTCTCCAACCCAGAAATACATCACTGAGTATCGTGTCGATGTAGTAACCAATATATTCCAATAATATTCTAATGTAAGAAACATATTTCAAGTGCCTGACATGCATCCTTCTTCCCAGTTTCTCTACGAGAAACTATGCCATTGAACTGTAACATGAAAAAACTACTTCCTTGAAACATTTGCATGATACGAGCACAATATAGCTTTCTGGAGATGTATAGCGTCCACTGTTCACATCGGATACGGTGCAGTAATGGGGGATAAAATGATCATTAGTAATGGGGGATACCTCTTAAAAGGAAACAGATAAACACATACCAGCAGAGCCCAACATGTGAAAATTGCAAGTCATTCTGCCACTAACTCTGTAAACACCACATCTGTCAAGCAACTCTATGGCTACACGAGATCAGCCAAGTGGTCTAATGCACTGCAATCATGGACTGTGCGGCTAGTCCCAGCGGAGGTTCGAGTCCTTCCTTGGGCAAGGGTGTGTGTGTTTGTCCCTAGGATAATTTAGGTTAAGTAGTGTGTAAGCTTAGGGATTGATGACCTTTGCAGTTAAGTCCAATAAGATTTCACACGCATTTGAACATTTGAAGAAACTGTATACACGGGGATTGCAATACCTCACAAGCACCTACCGCTAACTTAGTTATGAAGCTGAAGTCTCGATTTTACACCCAGTATGTGACAGGGGGATGGAACACACTTCAAGAACTCTAACTGTATACCCAAAAAGAGACCCAACTTTCACCCAATCGCTGTAAGCAGCAGCAGCATGAGAGCAATGGGCCGTGCTGATGTCCGTCCGGCAGTAGCGTCAATGCGCGCATTCCCTTGGAGTGTCTGTGCTCTGTAAATAGGTCTTCTCTCCTGTCTGGTCGCATCAGCATCAGTGCCTAGGCGACCACATATTTCGAGAAGGATGCCACCGTCTCAAGCTTGAGGGCACCTGTGCATGGCTTGGCAACTGACAGCCACGTCACTTCACAGGGGGCTGCCAGTAGCCACTAGTGCGGTCCAGTCAACATGGGGTGGCAGGCGGTGCTTGCATACATTGATTCTGTGCCTGTTGCATTATTTTGCTAACAGATCTGTTGGCTGTGCTATGCCTTATTTGGATAGTTTATGAGTTGATTTCATGCCTGCACATCAGTGTACTGCATTATTTAGGAGGAGATTGCATGTCAGTACTGAAATTATTTCGGTAATTTAGGAGTTCTTTGCGTGTCTGTAGTTCATTATTTTAGGGGTAGTTTACAGGTCTGTAGGCTGTGTGCTGTGAGCCCAAGCACGTTAGGGCGACAGTTTTGTATCAGTGTGATAAATATACTTGATAAATATACTATCTCAAATTGATCCCTAAATAAATTGTTCAAAAATAAATGAAGTACACTCCTTCCTTACCCTCTCCAGCAGCCCAGCGCAGGCTGAGGCATTTCCCCTCCAAACAGCCATCTTGGGCTACGTCATAGGAGAGATGAAGCACCCTTTGGTGGAAGTACTGTATACTAGGTCAGTTAAACTCTAGATCTCATGGTGGAGACACTGTCTGCAAAATAAAGACTTATGTCCAGCACAGGCAGAGTCCTTTTCCACCATTTTCCCCCACCCCAGACTGCCATTTTGGGTTACATCACAGAACAGATGACAGCTCCCTCTGGTGGCAGTACCATGTTCTAGGTCAGTTGGACTCAGAGCCCCATGGCGACCACACTGGATGGTGGTAGTGCCCCAAATCGTTTAAATAAATAGTGCATGCTAAATAAAGACTTATGTCCAGCACAGGTCGACTCCTTTCTCAGCCAATCCCTAGGTTCAAATGGCTCTAAGCACTATGGGAATTAACATCTGAGGTCATCAGTCCCTGAGACATAGAACTACTTAAACCTAGCTAAAGGACATCACAAAGATCCATGCTTGAGGCAGGATTCGACTCACGACCATAGCAGCAGTGTGGATCTCAACTGAAGCGTCTAGAACTGTTCAGCCACAGTAGCCGACCCAATCCCTGGGAAGAGGTGGCAGTCGGATTAATGGAGGTACCCCAACTGCCCTTTCTTTCCCACCATTTTCTTAGGTTAGTAGAGTCAAACCAAGTGTCTTATCTTCCTGTCATTTTATTAGGTTATTAGAGGCATGTTGCATTGTCCTAATGGAATTTGAACTTCCCGTCAGTGGGTGTGGCACTTTCCCACCATCTTGGATAATGGTACTTGCACCATCAGCTGACGCCATAGCTGCCATCATGGATGATGTCATCAACTGGCGTCACTGGACGCCATCTTGGATGACATCATCAGCTGACATTAGTTGATGATGTCATCATAGCCATCTTGGATAACGGTGCTTTGCGCCAGAAATTGCTTTGTCCCAATACTGCAGTGGTGATGGGAATGCACAGTCGCAAAAAACCAGACTTTGGATGGACACATGGCACTACTGGGAATGAAGACCATCATGTATGGGGCATGGCTCTGTCACATCGTGCTGCATCTGAATCATACAGGCTTTTGTTTGTTTGTTTCTAACAGCCCAGTGTCGGTTAGACCATCAGCGAGAGCAGCACCACTAGTTCCTGCTACTAATAAGGCTAGTACACTGTTTGCTTGTTACATATTTTATGAGCTTCGAACACGAACAACTTCAGTAATGGATATGAACTGTGATTGTTGTGTATAGATGAAAGTTGAGTTGGTGACCCTTCACTCACAGCCCCAGGCTGCTTTGGCTTCTGTCACACAGCTTGGGGCTGCTGCCAAGGGGCGTCACTGTGTTGGATCAGACGCAAGTATGCGAGGGACGTCGAGCACGTCCCATGTGTCCTCCAATAGGTCCACTGCTGTGGTTGCAACGGGTACTGCCTGCACTGAGGTTGACCCCCCACCCGTGGCCGAATGGAAGATCATTCCAAAGTCTGGCAGGCAGCGAAAAACTTTCAGAGGGGCTGATCGTAGGGCTTCCCCAGTTCATTTCACGAACAGGTTTCAGGCGTTGTCTGTGGCTGACGATGTCTCTGAGCCGGATGCAGTCGTCCACCCTGTTCCATAGGAAGCTTCTCGGTCCGCAAGGTCTGCGCATTCACAGAGGGTGGGTTTGCTGGTAGTTGGGAGCTCCAATGTTAGGCGTGTAATGGGGCCCATTAGGAACATGGCTGCCAAGGAAGGGAAGGAAGCCAGTGTGCACTCCATGTGCATTCCTGGGGAAGTCATTCCGGATGTGGAAAGGGTGCTTCCGGATGCCATGAAGAGTACAGGTTGCAGCCAACTGCAGATGGTGCCTCATGTTGGTACCAATGACGTGTGTCGCTTTGGATCAGAGCAGATTCTGTCTTGTTGCAGACGGCTAGCGGAAATGGTAAAGACTGCCAGTCTTGCTTCCAAGATTAAGGCGGAGCTCACCATCTGCAGCATCGTCGATGGAACCGACCGTGGTCCTTTGGTGCAGAGCCGAGTGGAGGATCTGAATCAGAGGCTCAGGCGATTCTGTGACCCTGTAGGCTGCAGATTCCTTGACTTGCGCCATCGGATGGTGGGTTTCCGGGTTCTGCTTATTAGGTCAGGAGCCCACTACATGCAGGAGGTGGCTACATGGGTAGCGGGGGCTGTGTGGAAGGGACTGGGCGGTTTCTTAGGTTAGAGGGTCTCAGGGAACCACAGAAGGGACGTCCGTCTAAAAGTGGACACGTACAACACAGTAAGGTAGTTATAGAAACGATTGGTGTTGTAGTTGTAAATTGTCGTAGCTTTGTTGGGAAAGAACCAGGGCTCCAAGCCCTAATAGAAAACACTGAATCTCAGATAGTTGTAGGTACAGAGAGCTGGCTAAAGCCGGAAATACGTTCAGCCGAAATTTTTTCAAACGATATAACAGTGTTCAGAAAGGGTAGATTAAATACAGTTGGTGGTGGAGTATTTATTGCTGTCAGTTGTAGTTTGCTTTGTTTCGAAATTGAAGTAGATAGTTCGTGTGAAATAGTATGGGTAGGGGTTATACCTGACAATCGGACTAAACTATTAATTGATTAATGGAAAATCTCATATAAAGAAGTGAAACAAATACAAAGAGATAGAGGGGCTGGCCAGTACTTACCTGAGCTCAGTACAGCCAATAGATAAACAAAACAGAACAGTAGTATTTGTTAAACTATTAATTGGATCGTTTTACCGACTCCCCGACTCAGAAGACATAGTTGCTGAACAGTTCAAAGAAAACTTGAGTCTCATTCCAAATAAGTACCCCGCTCATACAATTATAGTCGGTGGTCACTTTAATCTACCTTCGATATGCTGGAAAAATTATACGTTTAAAGCCGGCGGCAGGCATAAAGCGTCACCCGAAATTGTACTGAATGCTTTCTCAGAAAATTATTTTGAACAATTAGTTCATGAGACCACTTGAAGCGTAAATGGTTGCGAAAGCATACTTGACCGTTTAGCAACAAATAACCCTAGACAAATAGTGAGTATTGTGACGAATACAGGAATTAGCGTCCACAAGGCAGTTGCTACTAGGCCGAATACCGTAACACCTACAACCATCAAAAAGAAACGCAGTTTATATCTATTTAAAAATCTGATAAAAATGCTCTTAACGCCTTTTTAAGAGACAGTCTTCATTCCTTCCGACCTGATCATGTAAGTTAGAAAAGTTGTGAAATGTTTTCAAAGAGATAGAATCGACAGCAATTGAGAGATATATACCACATAAATTAATAAGTGATGGTACTGATCCCCCATGGTACACAAAAAGATCAGATCGCTGTTGCAGAAGCAACAAAAAAGCATGACAAATTTCCCAAGACTGGCAAAGTTTTTCAGAATTTTGAAATATAGCGCGTACTTCAATGCGAGATGCTTTTAATAATTTCCACAACGAAATTCTGTCTCGAAATCTGGCAGATAGCCCAAAGAGATTCTGGTCATACATAAAGCACACCAGTGGCAAGACGCAATCAATACCTTCACTGCGCGATAACAAAGGTGAAGTCACTAATGAAAGTACCAATGAAGCACAGTTATTACACACGGTTTTCCGAAACTCCTTCACCAAGGAAGACGAAGTAAATATTCCTGAATTCCAATCAAGAACAACTGCCAAAATGACAAACATAGAAATAGATATCCTCGGAGTAACGAAGCAGCTTAAATCACTTAATAAACGCAAGGCCTCCGGTCCAGATTGTATACCAGTCAGATTCCTCTCAGATTATCCTGATAAAATAGTTCCATATTTAGCAATTATATGCAACCACTCGCTCAAAGAAAGATCCGTACCTAAAGACTGGAATATTGGTCAAGTCACACCAATACCCAAAAATGGAAGTAGGAGTAATCCGCTGAATTAGAGGCCTTTGCCACTAACATCGATTTGCAGTAGGGTTTTAGAACATATACTGTATTCGAACATTATGAAGTACCTCGAAGAAAACGATTTATTGACACATAGTCAGCACGGTTTCAGAAAATATCGTTCTTGTGGAGCACAACTAGCTCTTTATATTCATGAAGTAATAAGTGCTATCGACAGAGGATGTCAAATTGATTCCATATTTTTAGATTTCCAGAAGGCTTTCGACACCGTTCCTCACAAGCGTCTTCTAAGCAAACTGCGTGCCTACGGAGTATCGCCTCAGTTGTGCGACTGGATTCGTGATTTCCTGTCAGAAAGGTCACAGTTCGAAGTAATAGACGGAAAACCATCGAGTAAAACAGAAGTAATATCCGGCGTTCCCCAAGGAAGCGTTATAGGCCCTCTATCGTTCCTGATCTATATTAACGACATAGGAGACAATCTGAGTAGCCGTCTTAGATTGTTTGCAGATGATTCTGTCATTTACGGTCTTGTAAAGTCATCAGCTGATCAAAACGACATGCAAAATGATTAAGTTAAGATATCTGTATCGTGCGAAAAGTGGCAATTGACCCTGAATAAGTAAAAGTGTGAAGTTATTCACATGAGCACTAAAAGAAATCAGCTAAATTTCGATTACGCGATAAGTCACACAAATCTGAAGGCTGTAAATTCAACTAAATACTTAGGGATTACAATTACAAATAACCTAAATTGGAACGATCACATAGATAATATTGTGGGTAGAGCAAACGAAAAGACTGCAATTCATTGGCAGAACACTTAGAAGGTGCAACAGGTCTACTAAAGAGACTGCTTACACCACGCTTGTCCGACTTATTCTGGAGTATTGCTGTGCGGTGTGGGATCCGCATCAGTTGGGTTGGTTGGTTGTTTTGGGGAAGGAGACCAGACAGCGAGGTCATCGGTCTCATCGGATTAGGGAAGGACGGGGAAGGAAGTCGGCCGTCCCCTTTGAAAGGAACCATCCCGGCATTTGCCTGGAGCGATTTAGGGAAATCACGGAAAACCTAAATCAGGATGGCCGGACGCGGGATTGAACCGTCGTCCTCCCGAATGCGAGTCCAGTGTCTAACCACATCAGGTGGGACTGACGGATGACATTGAAAAAGCACAAAGAAGGACAGCTCATTTTGTATTATCGCGAAATAGGGGAGATAGTGTCATAGACATGATACGGGAATTGGAGTGGCAATCATTAAAACAAAGGCGTTTTACGTTGCGACGGGATCTTCTCATGAAATTTCGCCTACAGTTTTCTCCTCCGATTGCGAAAACATTCTGTTGGCACCCACCGACATAGAGAGAAATGATCATCACGATACAATAAGAGAAATCAGGGCTCGTACAGAAAAATTTGAGTGCTCGTTTTTGCCGAGTGCCTTTCGAGAGTGGAACGGTAGAGAGACAGCTTGAAGGTGGATCATTGAACCCTCTGCCAGGCACTTTGTTGTGAATAGCAGAGTAATCACGTAGATGTGGATGTAGATGCAGCAGCAATCTTAACAGAAGTTGCCACAAGAGTGACACAACGAACTGTTAACAATCTGTTACATCACGCACAGCTCCGAGCCAAACGTACTGCATTCCACTCTCCCCAACCAGTGACATTTGTGACTTCGCTGGTGTCAAGCGAGAGCTCATTGGAGGTCAGGATGGAGGTCTCTTGCATTTTATGACGAAACTGGTTCTGCTTCGCTGCCAGTACTGGCCAGGTGTTGGTTAGAAAGACGCTAGCTGAGGGTCTACAACCCACCTGCCTGCGTGCTAGCTGCACTGGTCCTACTCCTGCAGTTATTGTCTGGGGTTCGATTTCGTATGACAGCAGGAGCACTCTTGTGGTTACCCCACGCATCTTGATTGAAAAATTGTTCGTCAAACTGGCGAGTCGACCTGTTGTGGTGCCATTCATGAACAGAATTCGAGGATGTGTTTTCCAAGAGGATAACGCTCTCCTACATAGCGCTATTGTAAGCCAACACGCTCTAAAGGGTGTCGACATGTTGCCTTGGCCTACTCGATAATCAGAACTATCGGCAACCGAGCACATATGCGAAATGATTGGACGACACTCCAGCATCATCCACAAACAGCATTAACCGTCCCTGTATTGATCGACCAAGTGCAACAGGCATGCAGCTCCATCCCACAAACTGACAGCCAGAACCTGTACAACACAATGCAGGCACGTTTTCATGCTTGCATTCAACTTTCTGGTTGTTACACCAGTTATTAATGCACCAGAATTTCACATTTGTAATAGATTATCTCGCACTTACATAACCTCTGATCTTGCAATGGTAATCGTTTAAATATGTTACCTCGACAAACGTATTCCCAAAATTTCGTTACTCCACATTAATTATTTTTTACTGATGCGATATTTCCCAGTCAGATTATAATAGCAGATTACTGTTTCTCCTGGGTATAATAGTTTAATGTGAACAGCACCACAATTAACCTTCTCAGATCTAGGATGCACAGAGAAAAGCTTCTGAAATATTGAAAACCACGCTCCTGTCTTACGGAGGTCAATATCTACGAGAGCTGTCATTGCGGCAAAAGGACTATTTTCGTGACACATAATGTAAATTTTTAAAGTACAGTTTTCTCTTAGTGGAGACGGAAACGTCATTGACAGCGGTATTCTTCAGTGTTATGTTCAGATAAACTGATTATGAAAGTTACATGTGACGTTCAGAACTTGATCTTGATCTAGAGTTGGTCGATGTCATCTTAAACAGGCAATATTGGATATTTTTGTTGTCAAATATTTTTTATTTCTCGCAGATCTAAAAAAAATATTTTTTAAAGTTATTTGAAATTTGATAACTGACTTTTATGTACTTTTCAGCGCTGATTTCAAACATTCAATCCATTTTTTCTTATCGCGTCAGGTTTTCTTTCAAAAAAGGGAGTATTTTTGGTTATAATAACAAAATTTAAGCAATTTATCACATTTTTTTCCAATGTTATAAAATTTTATTTTGTTTATAAACCATGTTCTAAACTACATTTCCAGTACACTTCCATTTCTCCTTAAGCTCGTAAGTCCTTATAATAACGCTTTCGCTTCCTGCCGAAGCTTCTTTTGTTGCTTTTCCGGCTATGGACTCGTTGAGGATAATCTCTTTTTATCATCCTGCAGTAGTCCGCTATCATGTTACGTTTCATCTTCCTTGATATCTTCTTTCCATTTCTTTCATGTCTTGGTGGAACCTTCGCCCTGCTCTTCACTTACATCACTAAGGTTTGCAGGGAAGTAGTCAAGATGTGAGTGGAGAAAGTGAACTTAAATCTCATGTTACAGCACAGCTTCTTAAAGTTGTCGATCATGTCTGCGACGATTGTCTTGTATTTTGGATCTCTTTTGTCTCCTAGAAAACCGGTAACAACTAATTTTAAAGATGTCAATGCTGTCTTTTCTTTTGTTTCCATTTTCTCCACAAAATTGAGATCTGTCATTAGCTTTCCCTCGATAGATACCAAGAAAAGGATGTACCCAGATCCAACATATGTTTGTCTTTCAATCTAGATCATAAAACCTCTGCCGATTCTTTAGAAAGGCCTAGGTCTCTAACTAAATCGTTCAGTTCAGATTGTGAGAATGGAATGGGATCGGTTGTGCCAGGGTCGTAGCAATCTCTGTCTTCTTCACTATCACCTTGATGAGCCAATGGCTCGTGATCATCTGCATCATCCAAAGAGGTCCATGAGGAACAGGGCGAATGGCTGATTGAATGTTAGGGTAAGAAATATCCTTTTTGTTTTTCAAATTGAAACTTCGTACGTTGCAAGAACAAAAACAGCAGTCATCACTATGATTTTTGGGCTCCCACCAAACCATCGGTATTCCAAAACGTAAGGACTGCTTTTTACGTTGCAACCGTTGCCTCAGTTCTTCAACACACACTCAACAGACTTTGTGTGGGGCCCAAGGCTTATCTTGATCGCCTTACTTTATACCAAAATAGGCGAAATATACTTTTTCAACAAAATCGGAAATGTTTCTTTGTTGCTTTTTAACTGTATAGTTACCACAAATGTAACAGAAGCAATCTGGCGAGTTTATACATCCTTTGGTAGCCATTGTCCATTGTCCAAAAAAAAAAAAACTTCACTACACAAGAAAACAGTCACTACTTTAAAGCACTGGTGGCAACAACACGTGAACAGCACCGAGTTAAGAGGTAATGTGAACTGACGGACAACAGCCAAAGCTCACTGCTTGGTGACGACGGGGGAAGGGGCAGCGCCACAGACAGACACTGGCATGAAAATACTGCTGGTTTCTCCTAATTACTCTTTATTTTACGTATATCTAGTACAAAAACGGCTAAATATCAGTTTATAGAGATCCTAAGAACCAAAATTCAAACTCACTAGAGCGCTGAAATATCTAAAAGAGCAAGCAGTTTGTCAAGTAACTGTATGTGATGGAATTTTTTCACTATTTTTCCCGAAATCAGCGTTGAAAACACTATAAAATCAATTAATAAATCTGAAATAATTTTTATGTCGCAGAACGTAGTTATCAACATACTGTCGGAAGAATATCATCCACATAATTCCGAAGATAGCAAGGGCAGATAAAGGCGAGAACTTCCACCCAATAAGCTTAACAGATCGCGTTGACGACAAGAATAAGATACAAAAGAATGGAGAAGTAAACTGAGGCACTATTCGTTAGCGATTAGTTTCGCTTGAGGTAAGGTAAAAAAACGTAAAGGCGCAGTTCTGGAGATGTGTTTGGTAATAGAAGTAAGACTTAACAATTTCAGAGGACTTGGCCGAGCGCTGTTGGCAAGCGGGGTACATTCAGCCCTTGTGAGGAAAACTGCGGAGCTACTTGATTGAAAACTAGCGGCTTCGGTCGCGTAAACTAACGTAGGGCCGGGAGAGCGGTATGCTGACCACATGCCCCTCCATACCCGCATCCAGTGACGCCTATGGCCTAAGAGGATGACATGGCAGCCAGTCGGACCGTTGGGCCTTCATGGCCTGTTCGGGCGGAGTTTAATTTTAGTTTTTAAATAAGTGATGAAAGGTGTTCGAAATCACCAGTATTATGGGTTTATGATGCGGGGATAGATGGCTAATATGCAATGCCTACAAGAACCAATAGGGAACGATAAGAATCAAAAACCACAGTGAAAAGTGTTCGGATTAAGAAGGATGTAAGGAAAGGACCAATGAACAAAATGAAAGAAAGATTCAGAAGTGGGATTAAAATTCAGAGTGAAAGGATATAAATAAAATTCTCTGACGACATTGCCGTATTGCTTGAAACTGACGGATAATTAGACTTGGTGAACAGAAGGTACTGGTTACCGAGTACGGATGTGTATTCAGAAGAAACCGTGGAAAGCGGAAGTATTGAGCCGCAGCAGAAATGTGATAAGTGACAAACTATATATGAGCCCTGAGGACCACTCAGAGAGGAGTACCTAATCGTGACGCAGAGCGCTCATGGAGACAGATGTCATGAGTGGAAGATCATTGTCCTGTAGATAAATAACGCCACGAAGCAGTCGCAAGAGAAGTAACACATGAGGACGCAGGATGTCCGCTGTTCCGTCACTGTTCCCTCAGTCACAATCAGCCATGACCTGATGGTGGCTTGTCACACCACGATGCCAGGAACAGCTAAAACATTGGAAGAATGAGACTTCTTCCATGGTCGCCGCCATACTTGGCGACGATGGCCGTTCGGAGTAGTGCAGAACCAAGATTCATCTCACTAAAAGCCGGCCGGTGTGGCCGAGCGGTTCTAGGCGCTTCAGGCCGGAACCGCGCTCCTGCTGCGGTCGCAGGTTCGAATCCTGCCTTGGACATGGTGATGTCCTTAGGTTAGTTAGGTTTAAGTAGTTCTAAGTCTAGGGGACTGATGACCTCAGATGTTAAGTCCCATAGTGCTTAGAGCCATTTGAACCATCTGAACCATCGCTGAAAATGCGACACCATTCATCAGCAGTCCACGACTCCAAACACAGCCGTTAGTGTTGTGCTGTGATTTGCAGCCTACGCATTTTGGACAGCAGTTCCATAGTCTGCTGTTAAGGTCTGACCGACGGTTCGGGATGACACGGAATATTGTAGGGAGTGCCCTGTTCTCGGATGGCAGGCAAAGATGGAAGGCAAAGGTCAAGAAGTTACGATGTGCCTGGTGGACAATACGAGGATCCTCCCTTGTGGTGGTCAGACGTGATCGAAGGGAATCTTGATAATGAGTTGGCTGTACAATGTAGTAAAACACTGGGCCAGAATCAAATCCAAATGCCCCACAAATTTTAATACTTACACGATTCGACCACCGGCCAAATGGAGACCCACACTGAGAACCCTTTCAAACTGTCAGCAGCTGATACATGTACCTTACACGAGTAAGAGGCACCTCGGTGTTCTTGACAGTGACCATTCAACATGAATTCATGCTCCCTATATTTTACCAGGCCTGGTAACAACACTAAACACTATCAATGTTATTACACTCTGGTGGTCTTCCTAACTCTCACAATGAACTACAACTCGAATCATTTTCACAATCGCCGATGGTGTGTACATGATCGAGGTTACAGTGACAGCTGCCCATTTCTTGTGGGTGCTTCATTTTTATTTTGTCGGGCAATGTATAATTAGAAATTTGTAATAATTATCTATTAAAAAAATATATGAAGATAGTAACTGCTCTCGAAAGAACAGAAACCATTGATGACCCTGCAGCTTCTCTAGAATAAATGATAATTAATTGAAACCCTCAGTTGCCGCAGGTGTTGTTGATATACCTCGATGGGGACAGATGAAAATGTTTGCCCCGACCGGGACTCGAACCCGGGATCTCCTGCTTACATGGTAGACGCTCTATCCATCTTTTTTTATTAATCTCGTTTTGTTCGTTTTTTTTTTCGTTGTATCTGCTCGGGACGGACGTCGCAAGACACCTGTTTCAGTTCGTCTTTGATCCATTAACTCAGTTTTTTTTTATTACTGAGGGCAGCTAACCCTCTGACCGAAATCCATCTGAGCCACCGAGGACACAGATGAATAGCGCGACTGCAGGGACTTATCCCTTGCACGCTTCCCGTGAGACCCACATTCCGAACTGTCCACAATCTACATACGTAATGTACCTAATGGATATTTGCCCATCCGCTCATTACGCGTCTGCCATGTAAACAGGAGATCCCGGGTTTGAGTTCCGATCGGGGCAAACATTTTCAGCTGTCCCCATCGAGGTATATCAACAACACCCGTCGGCAGCTGAGGGTTTGAATTAATTATCATTTATTTAAAAAAAAACTTCTCGTCCGTCTACGATTTCGATTTGCATCCGCAGCAAGAACAGTTC
Organism: Schistocerca cancellata; assembly: GCF_023864275.1. Lineage (NCBI taxonomy): Eukaryota > Metazoa > Arthropoda > Insecta > Orthoptera > Acrididae > Schistocerca > Schistocerca cancellata. Next base: position 418,429,230 of record NC_064628.1, on the reverse strand, counting down.
AGCTCCATTGTTGTTCCTGACAATGAAATATATATAAACAGCACAAATGTAAGTGTAATATTCAAGTTTCGGCCTTAGCACAAAATGTAACCTGCGATGTCACACCAACGTCATGTGATTATTGCGGTTTGATATTGACGACATGTGCAGTATGCTATGGCTGAAAATTAAGTGAACTGTTAATATACGAGGATATTTTCCATATTACGGGCGTGAAAAGGAATACGTGAAAAATAGAAACTAGGCCAAGGAGGGGACGGGGTAGGAGGGGGGGGGGGGAAGAGTATAACAGCTTAAGGTCACCTCTACAGAGCGGCTACGGCCATTAGAGACGGAGAAAAAGCTTAAATTCCCAAAGGATGTGGAAGGAAATCGGCAATGCCCTTTCTAAAGGAACCATCGCGGCATCTGCCTGGAATGATTTTGGGAAATCACGGAAAACCTAAATCTGGATGTCCAGGCAGGGATTTGAACCGCCGTCCTCCCATATGCGAGCCAGAAGCTTACCCATGCACCACCCCACTCGGCAGAACTAGGTCAAGGGAAGAACGTCAGCGCTACTGAAGAGACCCGAAGAGAGAAAATTCTAGGGGAAGACAGACATTGGAATACATGCGACAAATAATTGAGGACGTTGGTCATATACGAGGTGTTTCTGTAAAACAACAGGACTGATGCTGTCACCGAGTAAGTAGCCATGCGCCAAAAGTGAATGACCAGTAGCTGCGAAGCTCGAAGCCTTCTAAATCGAACGCGGCTTCTCTGGCTTTCGAAGACGAATAATTGTGGCTGTGGCCTTTGTTTGTCTGAGGGCTATTATTTTGTATTCTCAGAAAAATATTAAGAGTAATAAGGGGTCAACGAATTGTCGTGAAGCTTCACGACGAAACTTGGAAAAACTGCTACTGAAACCTATCTTTTACAAAAAGAAGTATGCGACGAAGACTGTGTATCATATATGCAAGTTTTTTAATGGTTCGAGCGTTTCCAAGATGGCTGAGAAGACACTGAAGATGACTAATGTCCAGGACGCCCTTCAACATCAAAAAACGGTTGGAAACGTCGAAAAAGTAGGTAATCTACTTCGATTTGACCATCAGCCGAGTATTCAGTCGATTGGTGAGACTGTATGAATTGACAAAGAATGTGTCAGACAAGTTTTACATATCCAATTAACATGAGAAAACAATGGAACAAAAAGAAGTTCGTGAAAATGCTTGTGCTGACACTAAGAATACCACTGAAACTGATCCTAATTTCTTGGAAAGAGTGATGACATATGACGATTTATTTTATTTTATTTTATTTTATTTATTTATGTTTGTCACCAGACTTCCGCCTGTTTTGATGCAGCCCGCAACGAATTTCTCTCTGTGCTAATCTCCATCAATTCCTCTCCTCTTCATCTCGCAGTAGCATTTGCAACCTGTGTCCTCAGTTATTTGCTGCTTGTATTCCAATATCTGTCTTCCTCTACAGTTTTTACTCGCTACACCTCCCTCTAGTACCTTTTAAGTTATTCCGTGATGTCCTATCAGCCTGTTCCTTCCTATTGTCAGCGTTTTTCATATATTCCTTTCCTCTCCTATTCTGCGCAGAACCTCCTCATTCCTTTTCCTATCAGTCCGACAAATTTTCACATTCGTCTGTAGCATCTCAATTGCATGAATTCTCATCTGTTCCGTTTTCCTCACAGTCCATGTTTCTCTACCATACAATGCTGTGCTCCAAACGTACATTCTCAGAAATTTCTTCCTCAAATTAAGGCCAATGTCTGATACTAGAAGACTTCTCTGGGCCAGGAACTAGCACTAGTGCTAGTCTACTTTTGACGTCCTCCTTGCTCGGCCCGTCATTGGTTGTTTTGCTGCCTGGATAACAGACTTCCTTAACTTCATCTACATCTTGACCATCAATCCTGATGTTAAATTTCTCGCTGTTCTCATTTCTGCTACTTTTCATGACTTTCGTCTTCCTGCGATTTACTCTCAATCCATATACTGTACTCATCAGATTGTTCATTCCAATCAGCAGATCATGTAATTCTTCTTCACTTTCACTCAGGATAGCAATGTCATCAGCAAATCTTATCAGAGATATTCTTTAATATTGAATTTTAAATCCACTCTTTAACCTTTCTTATGTTTTCCTTACTGCTTCTTTGATGTACACATTGATCAGAGGGGAGAAATACTACATCCATGCCTTACATTATTTTCAAGCCGATCACTTCGTTGTTGGTCTTCTACTCTTATTTTTCCCTCGTGGCTGCTGTACATGTTATGTATTATCCGTCTCTCCCTATAACTTACCCTTACTTTCCTCAAAATTTTGAACACCACGAGACATTGTTGACTGCTTTTTCCAGTTCGACAGATCCTATAAATGTGTCTTGATTTTTCTTTAGTCTTGCATTTATTATCAACCGCAACGTCAGAATTGCATCTCCGGTGCTTTTATCTTTCCTAAAGCCAAACTACTCTTTATCTAATACATTCTCAATTTTCTTTTCTGTCCTTCTGTATATTATTCTTGTCAGCTGCTCCGATGCATAAACTGCAAGCTGATTGTGCGATAATTCTCGCACTTTTATCATCTCTTGCAGTCTTTGGAATTGTGTTGATGATGTTTTTCGGTAAGTCGGATGATATATCTCCAGACTCATACATTCTACATACCAACGTGAATAGTCGTTTTGTTGCCACTTCTCCCGGTGATTTTTGAAATTCAGATGTAATGTTATCTATTCATCGTGCCTTATTTGTTCTCAAGTTTTCCAAAGCTCTGTTAAATTCCGATTTACGCTTATTATCCAGGAACTGAGCGCCAATCCATTCAATGGAAGGGCCCAACTTCACAGAGCGAAAAAGGCTGGAATGAGCAAATAGAGATTGAAAGCGATGACGACTGTTTATTTCGATATTCGAGGAATTACCTTTCTCCACTGGGTTCCTGAAGGTCAGACTATTACTGCCTTGAGGTTGTTGCTCAACTCCGTAGAAAATAAGAAAAAAAGAAGCGTCCTGCATTGTGGAAGAACAAATCATGGGTTCTACCACAAGATATCGCACTGGCCCGTACAGCGTTGTCTTTTAAGAGGTTTTTAGCAAAGTACAGCATCCCAATGTCAGAGTACATACCTTATTTGCTTGGCCTATCGGCACGTCACTTACCTACTGCGTTAAGAGGAACAAGATTTCAAACCGTTGAAGCAGTGAAAGGAAAAGCGGTACGCATCATCAAGGAGCTCACAGAGGAAAACTCCCAGCACCGTTTGCGTCAATGAAAAATTCTCATGGAGTGTTGTAGGGATGGCAGGCGAGTATGTAGAAAGTGACAATAAATATGAATGTCTTAGAAATAAAACTTTATGCAGCACAAGCCCCCTTATTTAATAGCTATTCCTCGTATGCAACTCTTGAAATGATGAGATTCGCACTACATAGGAAATACTAAGTGGCCATAACAAATCAGTCAGAAAAATAATAACAACATACAGAAGGCTATAGTACCACTAAATAAATATTTTTAAAAGGTTTCACATCTCCTTGCGCAGATGTACAGGTTTCAAACAGCGTCGTGCTCCTAAGATACTTACTCTCGCCGAAACTGAGAAAATTACACCGAAGCTTCATATAACTTGGAGGTTCCCTAAAATACGAGCTTTAGCTGCCAGACCTTGCCGTGAAGCGGCGTAGAACCAACAGATATCCGTTGTCGATCCACTTGTTGATCGTTGAGTTTACAGCGAGTGAGTTACTGAACTACTGAAGCACTGACCTCGTGTTAGAGTGGAGTAGGTTTCAAGTTCAGGTCCTGTTAACCTGATTTACTTACACTGTTGAGCCAAAGCATAATGACCACTGCCAAACGCGTGGCTGAATGGAGCCTAATGGCGATGCGGGCACGTGACGCGTCAAAGAAGATATACACTCCTGGAAATGGAAAAAAGAACACATTGACACCGGTGTGTCAGACCCACCATACTTGCTCCGGACACTGCGAGAGGGCTGTACAAGCAATGATCACACGCACGGCACAGCGGACACACCAGGAACCGCGGTGTTGGCCGTCGAATGGCGCTAGCTGCGCAGCATTTGTGCACCGCCGCCGTCAGTGTCAGCCAGTTTGCCGTGGCATACGGAGCTCCATCGCAGTCTTTAACACTGGTAGCATGCCGCGACAGCGTGGACGTGAACCGTATGTGCAGTTGACGGACTTTGAGCGAGGGCGTATAGTGGGCATGCGGGAGGCCGGGTGGACGTACCACCGAATTGCTCAACACGTGGGGCGTGAGGTCTCCACAGTACATCGATGTTGTCGCCAGTGGTCGGCGGAAGGTGCACGTGCCCGTCGACCTGGGACCGGACCGCAGCGACGCACGGATGCACGCCAAGACCGTAGGATCCTACGCAGTGCCGTAGGGGACCGCACCGCCACTTCCCAGCAAATTAGGGACACTGTTGCTCCTGGGGTATCGGCGAGGACCATTCGCAACCGTCTCCATGAAGCTGGGCTACGGTCCCGCACACCCTTAGGCCGTCTTCCGCTCACGCCCCAACATCGTGCAGCCCGCCTCCAGTGGTGTCGCGACAGGCGTGAATGGAGGGACGAATGGAGACGTGTCGTCGTCAGCGATGAGAGTCGCTTCTGCCTTGGTGCCAATGACGGGCGTATGGGTGTTTGGCGCCGTGCAGGTGAGCGCCACAATCAGGACTGCATACGACCGAGGCACACAGGGCCAACACCCGGCATCATGGTGTGGGGAGCGATCTCCTACACTGGCCATACACCACTGGTGATCGTCGAGGGGACACTGAATAGTGCACGGTACATCCAAACCGTCATCGAACCCATCGTTCTACCATTCCTAGACCGGCAAGGGAACTTGCTGTTCCAACAGGACAATGCACGTCCGCATGTATCCCGTGCCACCCAACGTGCTCTAGAAGGTGTAAGTCAACTACGCTGGCCAGCAAGATCTCCGGATCTGTCCCCCATTGAGCATGTTTGGGACTGGATGAAGCGTCGTCTCACGCGGTCTGCACGTCCAGCACGAACGCTGGTCCAACTGAGGCGCCAGGTGGAAATGGCATGGCAAGCCGTTCCACAGGACTACATCCAGCATCTCTACGATCGTCTCCATGGGAGAATAGCAGCCTGCATTGCTGCGAAAGGTGGATATACACTGTACTAGTGCCGACACTGTGCATGCTCTGTTGCCTGTGTCTATGTGCCTGTGGTTCTGTCAGTGTGATCATGTGATGTATCTGACCCCAGGAATGTGTCAATAAAGTTTCCCCTTCCTGGGACAATGAATTCACGGTGTTCTTATTTCAATTTCCAGGAGTGTATAAGCGGGGTAAATACGAATAGGGACGGTACAGGCGTACAGGCCGCGTGATCCACTGACAGAAGCGATCTTGATAAACGATTGATATGGACCAACGCCTCAGAACGAGCATTTCGGAAACGGCGAAGCTGCTCGGTTGTTGGTGTGCTACAGTAGTCAGTATCTACGGAAAGCAGTTGAAAGACAGGAAAATCAGGAATAGGTGACAAAGCGTTGGATCTCTACCCTACACCACAGAACATGAGGATCAGAGTCTTTCCCGCTCAGGAAAGCTAGTTAGACACCAGATATGACAACAGATAGCAATACAGTTGCAGGCACAAGTGTTTCGGAGCATGCTATCCAGCGCACATTTTTGAACATGGGACTCCGCAGCAGATGACACCCACGTTTTCCCATATTGACTCAACGAAATTGTCAGTAAGGAGTGTCGAGATTAGTGGGTAGCTCAGTCGAAACGTTTCGCGTGGTCGGATGAATCACAATTTGTTACACCAGGTCGATGGTCATGTTTGGATACGCCATTGTCCAGGCGAACGGCTGTCTGAAACACGCACTGCTCCATGGACACGGGCCGCTGGGAGGCAATGTTATGTTTTGGAAGACTTTCTCCTGGGCTGCACGGTATCTGTAGTATTAATACGTGAACACCTGCATTCCTTCTTGCTTGATGCCTTCCCCAGCGACCATTGCATACTCCAGTAGGACATGTGTGACACAGAGCAAGAATCGTGTTAGAGTGGTTTGAGGATCGTTAATGTCTTGGCCACTAAATTCTCCTAATCTGAACCCGATGCAACACATTTGTGACGCTATTTTGCATCATCTCCGCTTCCAGAAATCACTGGCCAGTAATTTACGGGAACTGCGTGACCTGCACGTAGACATCTGGTGCCACATGCTTCCGCAAACCTCCCAAGGACTTATGGAATCCATGCTACGCAGAATCGCTGATGCGTTGTATTTTAAAGGCGGAACAACACGTTGTTAACCAGTTGACCATGAAGTTTTGGCTCTTCAGTATAGATTCCGCCATAGATTTAATAAATCGCTTAAGGTCAATGTTGGGATGGGATCTCTGGAGACGCCGTGTCCTATTTTATATCTCTTCATTACGCATCCGTGATTAGAAATGGTGCAAATGGCTCTCAGCACTATGGGACTTAACATCCATGGTCATCAGTCCCCTAGAACTTAGAACTACTTAAACCTAACTAACCTAAGGACATCACACAACACCCAGTCATCACGAGGCAGAGAAAATCCCTGACCCCGCCGGGAATCGAACCCGGGAACCCGGGCGCGGGAAGCGAGAACGCTACCGCACGACCACGAGCTGCGGACCCGTGATTAGATTCCTTCTACTATGGCTTTCCTGTGTACGAGTATGGTACGTTTCGAAACACTTTTACCATTTTGCTTGGTATTTATTAGTTTTCTTGTACTATCATACAGCTTAAACGAGAATAATTTCTGAAATGTATATTAAATGGCCGCCGGTGATCACAAATGATTAGTATTATCACATTCCAGTGATACCGTCATAAAACCCGCTAAGAAAGTGGTGAACAGGAACTGTAGGATATTTGCTGATTCGAGGCCTGCTGCTTCGGGGATGGTAGGTCTGCAGTTCTATAGTATTGAAGAAAATTTAATAATTTTTATTTGCAGAATGAGATTTCACTCTGCAGCGGAGCGTGCGCTGATATGAAACATCCTGCCAGATTAAAACTGTGTGCCGGACCGAGACTCGAACTCGGGACGTTTGCCTTTCGCGGGCAAGCACGACTCACGCCCCGTCCTCACAGGTTTACTACTGTCATTACCTCGTCTCCTACCTTCCAAACTTTGCAGAAGCTCTCCTGCGAACCTTGCAGAACTAGTACTCCTGAAAGAAGGGATATTGCGGAGACATGGCTTAGCCATTCCGGAAACATCCCCCAGGCTGTGGCTAAGCCATGTCTCCACAATATCGTTTCTTTCAGGAGTGCTAGTTCTGCAAGGTTCGCAGGAGAGCTTCTGTAAAGTTTGGAAGGTAGGAGACGAGGTACTAAAGCCGGCACGGTAGCACAGCGTGTTCGGTCAGAGGGTTTAGCTACCCTCTGTAATAAAAAACTGAGTAAACGGATCAACGAACAACCTGAACGAGTGTCATCGGACGTCGCCACGAACAAATTCAACGAACAATATAGAACAAAATGACATAAAAAAGATGGTAGAGCACTTGCCCGCGAAAGGCAAAGGTCCCGAGTTCGAGTCTCCGTCCGGCACACGGTTTTAATCTGCCAGGAAGTTTCAATTTTTATTTTGTCCGTCAGCAACAATAAGTTGTACATTCGTGCAACTGAGACAGACAAAATGAAAACATATTACAATTTCCCCACAGGATATTGCTCCCCACATCACCACATCAGGTTGGTGGGTTGTGCGATAGGATACCACAAACCGTCTTCATGGCGCTCTCCACTGGTCCTCCAGGCATGGACCCGGTGGTTGTCGCCTGAAAGACAAACGAGACTCGTCCGCACGATGAGCCGCTGCCAGTCTGCAGGGCCCCACGCGCGTCGCTGCCGACTCCAGACTTGTCGGGTGCGAAGCTGCAGAGGTCTGAGTGGCAGGTGCCGCAACTGTCGGCGGTCCGTAAGGCCTGCGCCGTGCAACCGCCTGCCAGTGGTACTAGCACTAACGGGATGTTGCAGAGAAGGCAGGCCAGCTTAACGCCCGCTACCATAGCTGTTGGATCCGTTCGTTGGTGTCGGACAATTAATCGGCGCTCTCTTCTTGTGGGACGTCTAGACCCTGCCTGTGCACGTTTGCCGTGCCGTGTCCACAGCCGCGAATAACAGGCAGTGGCGGTGTCAAGCGAACGGTGTGGTGCACGGTACAATGACAGGACCAGCCTTCTACAGCCCCATGATTCGGGCCCTCTCGAACTCGTCTAGCTGGGGAAACTGCTTTCGAACGTGTCACTAAGCACAGTACTCGTACACGCTCAGGTGATATTCTAATGATATCAATTTCATACTGGCTGGCACAGCTGTTTGGAGCTCTCTTGTATCAATCGATGGGCTTGACGTCATGGCCCCACTCACGATCCAGGAGTGCACACCTAAACCATAGCTCATGGTGCCCAACATACCAACGCAGTTTGCAGTGGATCGGACAAGTGCTGGTCGTAAGGCTTCACGGTCCTCCTCAGTCCCTCAGACTGAATTAGTGAAGCCCTCCCGGCCGAAAAAATCGAAGGAGCAGCGAGAGAAGCCTAAAAATTAGATGATTCTTGCTATAGATGATGCTTGAAGTGATCATATAGCAAGCGGAATATCCACTAATACCAGTATTGCTGGCCCCTGTTTTGATCAGAATCGAGGTAGAATCTTCCTACTTCTTCCTAAACGTCCGTCAGAGGCCTGAAGATGGCGTAGTAAAACGCTAAAACTGGTAGCCAAATAAAACAAGTTTGGAAACTGGACAGCTGAAAGTGTTTAATTTGACATCTTCTATCGAACAGCCGAGTCCCGCAACCATCTCTGAAAAGATAGAAATACGGAGTCAAATAATGTACGTTAGGTGAACTAGTCGGAACTCTGAAACTATAATGCGGGTATTTTTGTCAGTCGTCTGCACTAGGAGCTTAGTTAGTTTGTAGCTGTGGTATGTTAACTTTCAACTTGTGCTAAACGAACTTTGATCAATCTCCAAGATTTTTCCGGAGGTACTGTTCCGTTTCGTCTAAGCCCACGCTCAAATATTCATTTGTACAATACCATAACAAACAACTATAAACCTGTCATGAAACTTACAGTAAATTGAATGAATTCAGTTTTATTAAAACTTTAAGGCACTGTGCGTATTTAACATTATTTTTCACCGCAATCTCCTGCCTGCATTGATTTTAACTTTGTGATTGGATTTTTTTCCGGTCTAATGCGACAAATGCTAGACCGCGCTTAAAAATAAAACTACGCATTTGAAGGCCTTATAAAGAGTGTTCTCCTAACTTACAATTTATTATTCACGTAGATGAACGTACGGGATAACAAGCTAGAAGTTTCTTCTTCTTTCATTATACCTGTCCTCAGATAGATATCAATTGGATGTCCTCCGTACCTCTCTTTCCCAACCATTCTCTTTTATTTGCTTCTAACTTCTTCCTTTCTTCACGTCCGTTAGAATTACAAACCATTTTCTCTCTCATCCTCTTTTTCCTTCTATTTCTCTCACCATGTTTCTCTGTAGCAGACAATTCCTACCTAACACGTGTCCCATCCGAGATATTTCCCTGTTCTGTATCATCATGAAGTTCCTCTCGTCTCCTACCTTGCTCAGTACCTCCACATTTCTCATTCTGTCTACCCATTTCACTTTGACCTTTCTTCTCGTAACGATATTTCAAAACTTCCTAAATATTATTGTTCTTTCTGTCTGACTTTCACTGTTTCAGAACCATAAGACACCACACTCCACACAAAATATTTGGCGAACCTCTTCCTAATTGTTATAGGGATGCTTCTGGCACTTTCACTCTGCCGAAAACTCTCTTTCCCATGGGGATCTACGTCTCACTCCCTCTGTACAGCCGGCCGGAGTGGCCGAGCGGTTCTAGGCGCTACAGTCTGGAGCCGCGCGACCGCTACGGTCGCTGGTTCGAGTCCTGCCTCGGGCATGGATGTGTGTGATGTCCTTAGGTTAGTTAGGTTTAAGTAGTTCTAAGTTCTAGGGGACTGATGACCTCAGAAGTTAAGTCCCATAGTGCTCAGAGCCATTTTTAGCCCTCTGTACAACTTCCGCTGGAAGAATCAAGTTTGCCAAGTACTGGAATGAATGAAATTTTTCTAATGCCATTCCATCTAGTGATATTCACTGAAGAGCCAAAGAAACTGGTACACGTGCCTAATATTGTGTAGGACCCACGCGAGCACGCAGAAGTGCCGCAACACGACGTAGCGTTGACTCGACTAGTGTCCGACGTACTGCTGGAGGAGATTGACACCATGAATCCTGAAGAGTGCGAGGAGGTGGAGATCTCTTCTGAATAGCACGTTGCAAGGCAATCCAGATAAGCTCAATAATGTTCATGTCTGGGGAGTTTGGTGGGCAGCGGAAGTGTTTAAACCCAGAAGAGTGTTCCTGGAGCCACTCTGTAGCGATTCTGGACTTATGGGGAGTCGCTTTGTCCTGCTGGAACCGCTCAAGTCCGTCGGAATGCACAATACATGAATGGATGCAAGTGATCAGACAGGATACTTACGTACGCGTCACCTGTCAGAGTCGTTTCTACACGTATCAGGGGTCCCATATCACTCTAACTGCACATGCCCCACACCATTTCAGAGCCTCCTGCAGCTTGAACCGTTCTGACATGTAGGGTCCATGGATTCATGAGGTTGTCACCATACCTGCACACGTCCATCCACTCGATACAATTTCAAACGAGACTCGTCCGACCAGGCGTCATGTTTCCAGTCATCAATAGTCCAATGTCGGTGTTGACAGGCCCAGGCGAGGCGTTAAGCTTTGTGTTGTGCAGTCATCAAGGGTACAGGAGTGGGCCTTCGCCTCCGAAAGCCCGTATCGATGATGTTTCGTTGAATGGTTCGCACGCTGACACTTGGTGATGGCCCAGCACTAAAATGTGCTGCAGTTTGCGGGAGGGTTGCTCTTCTGTCACCTTGAACGATTATCTTCAGTAGTCATTGGCCCCGTTCTTGCAAGATCTTTTTCCGGCCGCGGCGATGTCGAAGATTTGATGTTTTACCGGATTCTTGATATTTACGGCATACTCGTGAAATGGTCGTAAGGGAAAATCTCTGCTGTGACCCATCGCTAGTGCGCCGACTGTAATACTACGTTCAAACTCACTTAAATCTTGATAACCTGCCATTCTAGCAGCAGTAACCGATCTAACAACTGCGCCAGACACTTGTTGTCTTATATGGGCGTTGACAACCGCAGTGCCGTATTCTGCCTGTTTACATATCTCTGTATTTGAATACGCATGCCATACCAGAGTCTTTGGCACCTCAGTGTAGTAATCGTCTTGTCTTGTTTTCCGATTCTCATCACTTTGATCTTACCAACGTTCAGTTTCATTCCAGACTCTTTACCCACACTTACAATATTCTCCATCATTACCCAGAGCTCTTCCTCCATCCCTGCTAGCACAGACATACTGTGTTATCAGCGGACTTGATGGTTTTTATTCTTCCTCCTCGCACTACAAGACCTTTTGATTTTCCAAAGCCTTACTGATTAGCTTTTCAGCACATATATTGAAAATTTTACTGAACAGTTATTTTGTGGAATCAACAAAATAGCCACAAGTGTCAGCTTCTCCATTTTTTTCCGTACAGTTGCACTATACTATGACTGCTGTGCGTCAAGGATCGTAGTCAATCCGTTTTACTCCTTGGATTACCCCAGGAAGGATCGTAGTCAATCCGTTTTACTCCTTGGATCACCCCAATAAATTGTTCATTGAAACAAGAAAAAAATATTTCGTTCATGTTTAGGAGGAGTCGTCTACTACGAACTTACGTGACACTTGAGATACTCTGTTCCACCTCTGATATTGTGCCTACATCGAAGTGCTATGCTGCTCCCCAGAGAGAATTATCAGACGTCTGAAGCTTAAACGCAAGATATCTCTTTGTGAGTGATCTTATCTGCCATTGCTGATAGCAAAATTTCCATTGTGTCGCAGAAACACGTCTAACCAGAGAAGGAAAAAAAAATCAAGTGTTGACAGGATAAGCAGCGATACTCCGATGACGAGCTTTCTTAGGTTTTTAGCTATATTTATTGCCTCTGAATACAGGTCACACTGGAATCCCGGAATAAGGAAAACGTAAATTATATTCGTGATATTACGAGGATGTGTTCAAAAGTAATGCCTACGAATTTTTTAGGTGAACACTCTTAAAACTGTTTAAATAAAATAAACTTTATTTAAATTCTACATCTTTATTCTACAATCTACACTACTGGCCATTAAAATTACTACACCACCAAGATCACGTGCTACAGACGCGAAATTTAACCGACAGGAAGAAGATGCTCTGATATGCAAATGAGTAGCTTTTCAGAGCATTCAAACAAGGTTGGCGCCGGTGGTGACGTCTACAACGTGCTGACATGACGAAAGTTTCCAACCGATTTCTCATACACAAACAGCAGTTGACCGGCGTTGCCTGGTGAAACGTTGTTGTGATGCCTCGTGTAACGAAAGGGAAATGCGTACCATCACGTTTCCGACTTTGATGAAGGTCGGATTGTAGCCTATCGCGATTGCTGTATATCGTATCGCGACACTGCTGCTCGTGTTGGTCGAGATTCAGTGACTGTTAGCAGAATATGGAATCGGTGGGTTCAGGAGGGTAAACGCCGTGCTGTATCCCAACGGCCTCGTATCACTAGCAGTCGAGGTGACAGGCATCTTATCCGCATGGCTGTAACGGATCGTGCAGCCACGTCTCGATCCCTGAGTCAACAGATGGGGACGTTTGCAAGACAGCAACCATCTGCACGAACAGTTCGACGACGTTTGCAGCAGCATGCACTATCAGCTCGGAGACCATGGCTGCGGTTACCCTTGACGCTGCATCACAGACAGGAGCGCCTGCGAAGGTGTACTCAACGTCGAACCTCGGTGTACGAATGGCAAAACGTCATTTTATCGGATGAATCCAGGTTCTGTTTACAGCATCATGATGGTCGCATCCGTGTTTGGCGACAGCGCGGTGAACGCACATTGGAAGCGTGTATTGGTCATCGCCATACTGGCATATCACCCAGCGTGATGGTATGGGGTGCCATTGGTTACACGTCTCGGTCACCTCTTGTTCGCATTGACCGCACTTTGAACAGTGGACGTTACATTCCAGATGTGTTACGACCCGTGGCTCTACCCTTCATTCGATCCCTACGAAACCCTACATTTGAGCAGGATAATGCACGACCGCATGTTGCAGGTCCTGTACGGGCCTTTCTGGGTACAGAAAATGTTCGACTGCTGCCCTGGCCAGCACATTCTCCAGACCTCTCACCAACTGAAAACATCTGGTCTGTGGTGGCCGAGCAACTGGCTCGTCACTATACGCCAGCCGCTACTCTTGATGAACTGTGATATCGTGTTGAAGCTGCATGGGCAGCTGTTTCTGTACACGCCATCCAAGCTCTGTTTGACTCAATGCCCAGGCGTATCAAGGCCGTTATTACGGCCAGAGGTGGTTGCTCTGGGTACTGATTTCTCAGGATCTATGCACCCAAACTGCGTGAAAATGTAATCACATGTCAGTTCTGGTATAATACATTTGTCCAATGAATACTCGTTTATCATCTGCATTTCTTCTTGGTGTAGCAATTTTAATGGTCAGTGTGGTACAACTTGCAGCACTCTGCCGATTGAGAGCTCCGAATCGTAGTGTGTAATATGGCGTGTGTAATGCAGTTATCTCGGTGCCTCAGAAACAGCGTGCTATAATCAAGTTTCCAATTCGAAGAGTGCGTCCATGCATGGAGCACGCTTTCCTTCAATATGACAATACCAGGGCACACACGAGCGTTGCGACATCTGCGACAGTCCGACGGCTTGGGTTCACTGTCACCCATTATCCTCCATACAGTGTTGACTTCGCTCCATCTGTTTTCGAAAGCTGAAGAACACCTCTGAGGACTTCACTTTCATAGAGACGAAGCGGTGAAAGCAGAGGTGAGTTTGTGGCTTTATCAACCAAGTCAAACATTCTACACAAACGGTATCAACAGACTGGTCTTTCGTTGTGAGAAATGTGTTCGCAACCAGGGTCAATAAGTAGAGAAAGAGTTATGAAGACATGAAGAATAGAGGTGTATAATGTTAATAACGTCGATTTATTCAATAAACTTCCAGAGTTTTCACATAAAAAATTCGGAGGCATTACTTACTACTCCACTACAAACTCGTAAATTTCAGAACAAAATTACAGTACTAAAATACATTGCTTATATTTCAGGCTGAAAAACGAGCACACTGAAGATAATTTATCAACAGTTACAAAGATGCGCGCATAGAAGAAAACTCAAAACACACTAAATTCGTTGGAATAATAACCGGTGAATATGTAAATTGGAATAAGCATGCAGAAATTGTAAGTGGAAAACTCAGTTCAAATCAATATATCCTGCACAAACTCAGCTACCTAAAAGAAAGAAATAACATGAAAATGACGTACTCTGCTCTAATTCATTCCACATGAAGTTGTGGAAAAATTTTGTGGGGCAGTACATCCAAAATAACCAGTAATAGTATTTGAAACTGTAGAAAAGAGCTATAATAATGGTAGCCGACCATATATGGAGATTATCTTGTGGATCAGCATTTACAGCACTTAAGATACAAATACTTCTAAGCATATACCTACATGAACTCTTATGCTGGACAAAATTCAAAAATGTTTTCATTATTTAGGCATAAAAAAACTATTAAACAAGAAAACTTAAATTCTGCCACCCATGAGCTCATGCACAATACCACGAAATTCGAATCAAAGCTATCCTATGCTGGACCAAAAACCCTAGAAAACCTCCCTTCAAGCTTCAGAAAGATAAACAACAAAAATATTTTCGAAAAATCTTTCAAAATAGTTTTGACTGAAAACTGTCACTATACTGCAAATGATTTTATGTGCACTGCAGTGCAAGACAAACTGCAATGTAATACCGCATGTAAAATGAGATGTAACTTACATAACGCACAAAATATGTTCTTAAAAAAGAGGCAGAGAGGGTAACTCTCAAGCCACACAGACACATACAGGCTGATTTTACTAAACGGAGGCAAACTGCAGTAAACTATCCCTAAGAAGAGAAGAAGCAAAAACAGTCATATGGACGTACGGCCGGATATGTGTTGCAAGGAAGGTACATCCTCTTGAGGTGGAGATCTTTGACAGTTTACGTTTAAAAGACTCAAAGCACGTATGAGAATACAGCAGGAAATTGCAAATGTTCTTCTTGTACTAGTAGTATGGTGATAGCAAACCATCAACACTATTTATTTAGCGTATGGCAAGTACAAATCACGTATGAAAAATCTAAAAGTACATAACATACAAAACAGTTACAATATCACAAACAAACATCTAGGTTAGAAATATAATCGATTGCACTGTTAGTCGCATCCATGAAGTCCCTTGTTGGCCCAGGGTAGGCCCTCAGAGGGCATTCTACCACGATATGGTGAATTGTCTGCCTGTCGGCGCGGCAGTCGCACTGTGGTGATGGCACTATGCTCCATTTGTACAAGGAGTCCGCACAGCGGCCGTGGCTCGCCCTGATCCTGTTAATGGTAGACCAGATTTTGCGGGGCAAGTCAAAGCCCCGAGGTCTGTTAGATGTTCCCAATAAGGTGTTAACCTGAGGCGGTGTCTTTTCCTCCCATTCTTCTCTCCAGCGGTCCTCAAGAAAAAAACGTTCTTTACCAGATCTTTGGCACTTGCGAGAGGGGGGTGTCTGGATTTCAATCTATTTTGCTCAATTCCATTACTCAGGGTGTGGATAGGAAGATCTGGGCTATTTTGGATTTTTCGACACTCCCTGACAAGTGCGTGTTCTCTGCGCAAATGTGGCGGCGGGATATGGCTCAATACAGGCAGCCATTGGACAGGAGTTGACCTGATCGTTCCAGAGATAATCCTCATCGTTTGGTTCAAGACTGCATCTACCTTCTTGATGTGAGCACTATTTAACCATATTGGGGAACAGTACTCTGCTGCAGAATAGACAAGTCCTAGCGCAGAGCTACGCAGAACGGAGGCAGTGGACCCCCAACTAGTGCCATAAAGCTTTTGGACAATGTTGTTTCTAGTTCTGACATTTTCAGCAGTGTTTACAAGGTGTTGTTTATAGCTCAATGTTCTATCGAGTGTCACGCCCAGATACTTTGGTGTTCTATTATATGGAAGAATGCCGCCATCAAAGCGGATCTTGAGCTCTTTGTTTGCTAATTTGTTATTCAGGTGGAAACAAGTGGCCTCTGTTTTGGATGGGCTGGGTTGGAGCCTCCAGTCACGGAAGTATTTTCCTAGAGTGGTCAAATCGCTGGATAGTGTGATCTCAGTTTCCTCCATCACTCGATGTTGTGTGGCCAAGGCCCAGTCGTCCGCATATCCGAACATTTTGGATCTTGTCCTAGGCATATCGGCTATATACATGCTGAAAAGCAGTGGAGCCAGTACTGAACCTTGGGGAAGGCCATTATTAAGTTTCATGAATTTACTTCTGTTGTTACCGATGACAACCTGGAATGGTCTATTGCAGAGCATTTCGTTGATAAGGTTAGACGTTTTTAGACATGGCACGATGCGGAGGAGCTTATAAATCAGGCCCTGTCTCCAGACAGTGTCGAACGCCGCCGTCAGGTCAACAAATACCACTGATGTTTTTTGCTGTCTTTGGAAGCCCGCCTCGATGTAGGTTGTTAGAGCGAGGACCTGATCCGTGCAGCTTCTTTTCGGCCGGAAGCCCGCCTGTTCTACCGGTACAGCCTCCAGGATGACTTCGCTCATTCTGTTGTACATAAGTCTCTCCAGTAATTTATACATCATGCTGAGTAAGGCGACTGGGCGGTAGCTCTGAGGTTGGTCACTCGGTTTGCCCGGTTTTAATATTGCAACAATTTTAGCCTTTTTGAGAGTGTGCGGAATTTTTCCAGTTTGCAACACGTTAGAGAAGAATCGCGCAAGCCATAATCTTGCAAATTTACCACAGTGGAGCAGAAATTCTGGGTGAATCCCATCAAACCCTGGGGCCTTTCCTGGTTTTATATCGTTCAGGGCCATATTTAACTCTTCGACTGAAAAGGGTTGGGAATAAGATGTATTGTTCTCTGCTGTCGATTTTAGCTCTTTAAGCTCCTTTTTAATTTTTATAGTATGGGCTCGTTCCTTTGGGGCCCTGGACGTCTTGCTGATGTGAACCGCAACTGTATTTGGGGACATAGCACTGGTCATTCGCAGATTTTTACCTCCACCTCCAAGTCTCCGAAGCAAAGACCACACCCTTCTGCTTGATCTTGTAAAATCCATTTGTTCCACGGTCTCCATCCACTTAGCACGCCTGGCCGCGTCTAGGCTATGTAATAGATCGTCTGCAATTTCTTTATCCCCATTGTCCAGAAACTGTCTATAAAGCCGTTCACTTTCCTCGCTCCATCCTGGCACATATTCGTTTCTGAATCCTCTGGGCATACTAACTTTAGCTGAGCTGATGACGGCTCCAACAAATCTTTCGTAGTTCTTATACGTTGGGGGTATCCATCCAAGGCATTTATCAAGTTTTTCCGAGAAAGCAGCCCAATCTGCCCTCCCAAAGTTCCATCTAGGACGAGGATAAGAGGATATCAGGGGAATAGTAAGACCTATTTCTAAGAGCACTGGGCGATGCTGAGAGTGGGGGAAATCCTCAAGTACCCTGCGAGAGACCGGCAGGGGTTTGTTGTTCTTGTCAGTTGTAACAAAACTGAGGTCAGGGCAGGTCTCAGTTAGCCAAGCGGCTGATTTAAATGTACCTCGGTCTTTGGCGTCAAAGATTAGTTGAGTATTATGATCTTCTGTCCATTTCACCAGGTCTTCGCCGTTTTGGTCAGATATTCGATATTTCCACAGTTCATGGTGGCTATTAAAGTCACCCACGTATATTGCTGGGTGAGGCAGGGTTTGAAGGGCTTGTGGGGGCCACGATTGCCCTGGAGGCTTGTATATATTATTTATTGTGACTTCACCCACTTTTATAGTGACTTCGTGAATCTCGTTTGTGGTAGATGTTGATACGAGAGCCACTTCTTCGATATTTCTCCTGACGTATGTTGCCGTGCCATAATGTCTGTGGTGTGTGGCGCCTATTAGGTCATAGCCAGATATTATGTCCCTTGATCTTAGCTGCTCGTCATCTTCAGTATGGGTCTCCTGAATTGCGACTACGTCAATGTCGTTCTTTGTTAAAACTTTATGCAAGTACATGCATTTGGCTCTACTTATGCCTTCAATATTCAGGTGGCAGACTCGAATCAGCGATCCGAGTTCTCTAGTCAAAGGGTTCGTTTTGCTAGAATTCATCGTGGTTTGCCGTGACCAGGAGATCAACTAAGGATTATCTGGTCGCCTGTACTTTGCTAGTTCATTTAGCGTTACCCAGGGTGCACGTGTAGTATTCTACTACGGACGCGAACTAGCTTTACACCCCACCATCAACACTAGTGTACCCTCAATGTGTGGGCGGGGATTATTGGTGACCGTCTCGTGCTACGTTATCCTTCCACATCATCTCACAGGCGAGGTATATCTGACTTCCTGCGGGTGACTCTGCCTCATCAGCGGAAGTCGCAACTTCGGTGGCACGAACGGTAATGGGGCTACTACACTAATGGTGCTCCAGCTCACACCCCCATTTCCGTGCGGAGGCAGCTCGAAAACATCTACTCCGACCACTGATTGAGGCTGCATCGGTGCTGATGGTTCACTGCCACCATACCACTAAAACATTAGTACAGACAGAAAATTAACACTTTCGATGTGTAATTATTTATTTATTTAATCGTGTCAGAAGCATCGTACATAAAATCAGAACAATTAACACATACATATATACAAAAAGAGTATAAAAGTATTCAGATATATAAGCAGGGTCAAGTAGTTTTTTATTTTATGAAGTCTTGGACCAAAACCTGGCCACGTCCAGCGCTTTCGGGGTGGCATTCATCAAATCCTTCATGGTGCAGGTGCTTGGGCGCAGTACACACTGCGTGAGGTGGGTGGTGGTTTGTGTGTGTCCACAGTCACAAAGCGCCGGTTCATTTGAGAGGCCCCATTTGCGCATATTCTCTTTGGATCGTGTGACACCAGAGCGCAGCCTATTAAGAGATTTCCATGTCGTCCATCCTTCCATAAGGCCGGGAGGGAGTTCTTCGTTTGGGAGTAACCATTCCCCAAGGTGCGCGTTTCCTTCTCGCCACATTGCCAGCCTCACTTGCTGCGGTGTCCCGACGATGTTTTCTGCTGTGTGCAGGAAGCTTTTTCTAGATTTTAGTCGACGGCGGGCTGGCTGGTGTTTGTACAGCGGGTGGGCTGGTGAGGTCAACGCCTTTGTCTTTTCCTTCCTGGCCGCTACTTTCCTACTAATATCTAGTGGGGCCACGCCTGCCAGGCAGTACAATTTATCAGTCGGGGTTGGTCTCAGACAGCCTGTGATGATGCGGCAGGATTCATTAAGCGGTATGTCCACTTGCTTGGCGTGGCTAGAATTCCACCACACTGGGCACGCTTACTCCGCTGTTGAATAGCACAAAGCAAGAGCTGTGGTTCTCACTATTCCAGGCTGTGCCCTCCATGTAGTGCCCGTTAGTTTGCGCACAATATTGTTTCTCGCGGCTACTTTGTGTTTAGTGTTCATGCAGTACTCTTTATAGGTGAGTGCTCTATCCAAGGTGACACCTAAGTATTTTGGTGTTTCGCAATGTTCCAGGGGCACTCCTTCCCAGTTAAGTTGTAGTCTTCTTGCAGATTGTCTGTTCTTTAGGTGGAAGACGCAGGTTTGGGTTTTTTCTGGGTTGGGTTTGAGACGGTTCCCCTTATATTAGGTGGCAACCTGTTCGAGGGCTTCTGACAGATTTTGTTCAACAGTTTCAAAGCTGTCTGCTTGAGCGGTAATGGTGCGATCATCTGCATATATGAAGCTTTCGGTGCCTTGGGGGAGGGACTGGTCGTTAGTGTATGTATTAAAAAGTGTTGGGGCCAGTACGGTTCCTTGGAGGAGGCCATTTTTCTGTATCCTCCACCGGCTTCTCTTCCCTGAAAATCCACGAAGAATCTTCGATTCTTGAGTAGGTTTCCAATCAGTAAGGTTAGTCTGTAGTCCCTACTCATTCCGTATACTTTCCCTAGGAGCAGTCGGTGGTTGACTGTGTCGTAGGCTGCTGATAGGTCTAGGAACACAGCCCCGGTGATCTTCCTGTTCTCGAACCCATCCTCTATGTGTTGCGTTAATTTTAGCACCTGTGACGTGCAGCATTTGTCCTGTCTGAAGCCTGCTTGTAGTGGGATAAGGAGGGGCTCGATGGCCTTCGTGATTCTGTGGAGCCGGCTGCAGTGACCATTTGGTTCTAGGCGCTACAGTCTGGAACCGCGCGACCGCTACGGTCGCAGGTTTGAATCCTGCCTCGGGCATGGATGTGTGTGATGTCCTTAGGTTACTTAGGTTTAAGTAGTTCTAAGTTCTAGGGGACTGATGACCAAAGAAGTTAAGTCCCATAGTGCTCAGAGTCATTTGATTCTGTGGAGTATCATCCTTTCCAAAACCTTGTACATATGGCATAGCAGAGAGATCGGCCTGTAGTTTTTGGGATTGTCACGTTCTTTGCCTGGTTTAAGGATGGCAATGACTCGCAATTTTTTCCAGATTTTTGGAATTTTGCAGGATGTCATGCAGTTGTTCATCATATCGACTAGCCATTTTCTTCTTACAGGTCCAAAATGCTTTATTTGCTCGACGCATATATCATCAAGGCCGGCTGCTCCCCGCATTTTGCACTTACTGATCGCCTTCTCCAGTTCCGCCAAGGTAAATGGCGTGGATAGTTCTTCGGTCTCCGGAGGGGGGTTTCGTTCTATGCCCCTCTTTTTTGTCTTTAGGTTGTCGTATCTTGGTGGTTTCCCATTTGTGAGAAGCTGGTGTGCAATTTGGTCTGCTGTGACGGTCGCGTGTAGATTTGGTTTGGTGGGGTCATTGGCTAGGCGTTTTATGAGTTTCCAGGCCATGTGTTATCATGAGTTTACTCGATCTACCCTGTTAGAAATAGGTTATGTGCACCTTCAACTGGGGCTATCTCACTTGATTCACATTTCTGACCGTACGTCCAAAAGACCTTTTTTGCTCGTTACTCTCTCAGGGATAGTGTCCTCCGGCTTGTCCTTATTTAGCAAAATCACCCTGTATGTACGTATAACATAAGTGGTCTAAGCAAAATTGTAATTAAAATGATTTGGATGCATAATATTGATGTGTACAATCACAATGCTAGTTATTAAACATATGTATACTTTTCAGTGCTTGTGATACGAATTTGACATCGCTCATAGAATGTATGTTGTCACGGATCCAATAAATGTAAACAAATAAAATAAACCAATAAATATCAGACAGTATTTGTTTCTGACACGTTTTCTGGACTGTTTCCTTTTCTTCGAAGAGTCCTGTATTTGGACGCACAATTTGTTTCATTATATCTTTCGAAGGTAGCGGCCGTTATTGATATTGATACCTTCTTGGCCTTGAAATTAATTATAAAGAGCAGGACTCGTTACAACTTAACTACGATGTCCAAGGCATTCTACATCGTTCCCGAGCAGTTAAAAATTGTAGTTGATATACAATGCTTACGCGAAGAAAAATACATGCTCATAAGCAGATTAGTTATAGATATCTACTCAGTAATGTATGACGCGTCATTTAGCATGAGATTTAAGATTGAGCTGGGTATCCCAGACACCGAAAGCCTTGGGCAGCCACTCTAATCCTTGACTGGTCGGATCTGGGCGCTAGGTTGCGGGCATCTCTCTCGATGGCGCCCCAATGTGCTCAACTGGACTGAGACAGGGTGTCTTGGACGATTATACTGCAATCCGTAAACTGCTCGTCAACCCATTCTAACAGCTGTCAGAGATACCTCAATGTTCTGCAGAGATTAAGCGAAATAACTTGCTCTACTTCTAGCAGTAGTTTATCGCTTGTCGCTAGAACAACAGATGGGTACCAAGCGAGTAGGAAAAAAGAGAAAGTAATTCCTGTTTTCAAGAACGATCGTCAAACATACACATAATTACAGGCCCACGTCGCTCAGTAAGTTGGCCGGCTGGAGTGACCGAGCGGTTCTAGGCGCTACAGTCTGGAACCCCGCGACCGCTACGGTCACAGGTTCGAATCCTGCCTCGGGCATGGATGTGTGTGATGTCCTTAGGTTAGTTAGGTTTAAGTAGTTCTAAGTTCTAGGGGACTGATGACCTCAGAAGTTATGTCCCATAGTGCTCAGAGCCATTTGAACCATTTTGTACAGTAAGTTGGAATACTTACTAGTCCGCAACATAAAAACATATTGCCAAAAATAAGACAACAGTGCAGCATATAAAGTACCGTGCCCCAGTTGTCCTGCCTACATTTAGGGAAAACAGGCAGGAGTCTCAAAGTACGTTTCCAAGAATACGTGAATCCCTTCAGATATAACCACTTCAAAAATTTGCCACACTAAGAAAGAAAACAAAATATTTGCTAGTATCCCTTACCTAGACCCCATTTCACAAAAATATCGCTATCGTGTCTTTAAAAAATCACAGTTGCATTCTCTAGCAACCGTAAGTTGGAAGACATACTAGTCCACAACATAAACACAATGTATGCTGGAAACTAAATATATAATTAACGGGACAGAAAACAGTTTGGTAGTACTACACAATAAAGCTAATGGTGAGAACCTAAATCTGTTACAGGAACTGTAAATGTAGCTCCATAAAATTAGAAATGGTGATTCCATGTTAACTGAGCAGAACGGTTTCGATAGCCATAGCTATTTTAGTAATTATTTTAAATTTAGTACCTTACATATAACAATTTATTTGAAAACTCTGATATCTGACATAAAATAATTAACTTTATCTTTGCTCAAATCAGATTAAACAATAAACTTTATCCCAGAAGTGTTTTGAAATGTACGAACAAGTGTGCACATTGAGTGATACGATGTGCTGTTACGGAATGGATAAATCAACGTTTACAAACAGTTAAGCGTTAAAAATATTCTTCCTGGGTCTTCCGGTGAGTTCTTTTATTGTTTCTCATCATATTTTCCGTTATTTGACACGCGAATTTCGAAATTTAAAATGTAACGATTCTGTCCTGAATTGAGAAAGCTGTCTTTAGGTAATTTATTAACATTTACATTTTTTTTACAAAAATTTTAATGCCTGGATCGCATTTACATAAAACAGTTAAAATAAGACGATTAGCTAGATTCGATTGCAAGTAACAACCATATTCAAATCATGTATATACAGAATATGGGTTGATCACGAACTGGATATACCAGTACTAACCATCATGTTGTGACAGTGTTCGTGTAGAAAGCAACATAAATAACGATTTTTTTAACAGCAGCAACTAGACTGAACAAGTTCATCGAAAAAAGGTATTTATGCAACGGCACAAAAATTGAGAAAGGTTCAACATCATGATTGACTTTCTCACAGTCGCAAGTTAACAGCTGGTTTGTTCAATCTGCGTCTCGCAAGAGTATGGTGTGCAGTCACAATTATCTCCTTGATTGCAAGGTCGCAAATTCAGTCTATAGTAAGGCTCATTTGAAAGTGTTGTGTTAGCAAGTACGACAAAAAAATATTAGACGCAAATAACTCACCACGTGCATCAGGAGGGCGACAGAAGAGGAGTGTGCGGGAGGCGCAGTCTTCTATGAAACTATCGTCTACATTCAAGAAACATTCAAAGAAAAAAAAACAATTACTTGTTCCATGAAAACTGAATGAAAAATGTCGCGTTACAATGATCACAAAGGTTGCACCATCAAGGCTGAAGGTAAACTCCTTGGGAGTTACAAATCGAGCAGGATTTTCAGTTAGGTATCCAGTCTTAAGAATATATATAGAATCATACTGGTGTAATGGAGCTGATGGAATGTGATGGTATGCAACCGAATGTGAAACAGTCTGTAGTGAAACTTATCGTGCAAATGACTATCCTTTAAGAGATAGCTGTACATGGTGCGATAATATGTTTTATAGGTACGGGAAAAAAAAACATTCAAAGTCTGAATTTGTGCAGTGGTACCAGATGGTATGAACTACAATGTCATACACTTTTCCGGAATGATAGTTTGCTCTAAAGGAGTATGACTTTTATACACAGACCAGAAATTAAGCGAAAGCAAGTTATTTTGACCAGCTACTGGCTATTGGCCAAAAGCAATGCTGATGTAGTTCTCTTACTCCCATTTTCCCACTCTTGCTTTCTGTGACGTAAATATATCACGAGCACGAGAAAGAATCGTAGAGTCGCAGAGCACCTCTGAGTTCTCGTAACACAATAAATAACTTTCCAGCCAATTTACCATCCAGATTAACAGTCGGCATAATTGTACACGAATGCGTTAGATTTTAGTAATGGTTCAAATGGCTCTGAGCACTATGGGACTTAACATCTGAGGTCATCAGTCCACTAGAACTTAGAACTAATTAAACCAAATTAACCTAAGGACATCACACACACCCATGCCCGAGGCGCCATTCGAAACTATGACCGTAGCGATCTCACGGTTCCAGACTGAAGTGACCAGAACCGCTCGGCCACGCCGGCCGGCCATTGATGTTGGTAGACTTTGATACAGCTCTCCTGGCACGTCTAATTTCCAGCGTTCCTTTCATGTGCGTTTCCTCTTCAAATCCCTATTGACTGAAGTTGAAAGCAAATTCCTTACTGAACGATGGAATAAAACTGTTTATCCCATCTACAAATTTTTGGGCCGATTCCGCAGTTTGCTGCGCATAGTCAAGTTGACGCTTTTTTTGATATGTCGTTATCTTACGTCTTCCTATTCTGAAGCACTGTTTGAAGTTATGTAAGCATCCATGCTTCCCTTGAAATCATTGTAATCTATGTCGCTCGCAGTTGCACCTGCATGCGCAAACACTGGCTTTTGTAACAAGTGCGCCTTGTTCTCCCTTGAATATCCGCAGTTCTTATTATGCTCAGCACGGTCATATTTCTGCGGACTTGTTCGAAATCTGTTCATGATTTTTCTGTAGGATGCTGAGGATGATCTTCCATGTACGTAATTGTGTTTACTACCCACTCCTTGGAGAACGATTGTCCTTTACTACGTTTTCACAGGACACTGGATTTGTGGCTCTCCGTCCGACAAGGATGATGAACTATGTGGCTTGACACCTGTTTCGCTATTACTTTGACTTGTTAAGCACGTATCGTCATCATTGTATGCCTCCTGTACATTGTCCGCACAGTCGAGCGCATACGACACCACACATTCCACGGACTGATCTGGCAGAAACGTTAATATTTCATCTGCCATTTCTTTCTCACTCTGTGAAATTTCTTGGGTTCCTTTCTGACGAAATATCAACTCCTGCAACTGTTGTTGTAGACATAATGCATTTTTAGCTGTTTATCGTTTCCATATTTCTTCTCTGTATCGATACCACTAGCACTCTAACATTGTTGTGAGTCACTCATCGACTGAGCAGTTCAGCTACCCCCCGTAGCCTCATTCTGCGCTCACCATTAGATACCTCCAGACCTATCCCCTGTTTTCATTAGCAGCCAATATTATGGTTGCCAATATTGGCCTTTTGTGACCTCGCACTCAAGGGATTTCTTGTCAGGCTTGTTGCTTGTGTTCAAAAACATATTACTTATTCACGTTGCTAACAAACGTCGCAGCATAATGAATACTACTGATATAACCAGTTCGTGTTCAACCCGCATTTGTTACACGTATTATCTGAAAATGGTTTTTAGCTAGTCATCCTATGTTAATTGTTTTATATAAATACTGTCGAGCTATTAAAAAATTTTTTTATTTTATAATTTTTTTTTTTTTTTTTTTTTTTTTTTTTGGATAATGTAACATTCTCAGAAACAGGAACGTATACTTCGCATCCTCGCTCAAGATCATAGGCGAATAGTGTATTACAACGGTATGCATCTGATGATTGACCCATAGTGTCCGAAATGCATCGTGCGATTTAATGAAATGAGAAAATTTGTGGCTGAAGGCGTTATTATTCATTTTCCGTGTACACTACTGGCCATTAAAATTGCTACACCAAGAAGAAATGCAGATGATAAACGGGTATTCATTGGACAAATATATTATACTAGAACTGACATGTGATTTCATTTTCACGCAGTTTGGGTGCATAGATCCTGAGAAATCAGTACCCAGAACAACCACCTCTGGCCGTAATAACGGCCTTGATACGCCTGGGCATTCAGTCAAACAGAGCTTGGATACCGTGTACAGGTACAGCTCCCCATGCAGCTTCCACACGATACCACAGTCCATCAAGAGTAGTGACTGTCGTGTTGTGACGAGCCAGTTGCTCGGCCACCACTGACCACACGTTTTCAATTGGTGAGAGATCTGGAGAATGTGCTGGCCTGGGCAGCAGTCGAACATTTTCTGTATCCAGAAAGGGCCGTACAGGACCTGCAACATGCGGTCGAGCATTATCCTGCTGAAATGTAGGGTTTCGCAGGGATCGAATGAAGGGTCGAGCCACGGGTCGTAACACATGTGAAATGTAACGTCCACAGTTCAAAGTGCCGTCAGTGCGAGCAAGAGGTGACCGAGACGTGTAACCAATGGCACCCCATACCACCGCGCAGGGTGATACGCCAGCATGGCGATGACGAATACACGCTTCCAATGTGCGTTCACCGTGATGTCGCCAAACACGGATGCGACCATCATGATGCTGTAAACAGAACCTGGATTCATCCGAAAAAAATGACATTTTGCCATTCGTGCACCCAGGTTCGTCGTTGAGTACAACATCCCAGGCGCTCCTGTCTGTGATGCAGCGTCAAGGATAACCGCAGCCGTGGTGTCCGAGCTGATAGTCCATGCTGCTGCAAACGTTGTCGAACTGTTTGTGCAGATGGTTGTTGTCTTGCAAACGTCCCCATCTGTCGACTCAGGGATCGAGACGTGGCTGCACGATCCGTTACAGCCATGCGGATAAGATGCCTGTCATCTCGACTGCTAGTGATACGAGGCCGTTGGGATCCAACACGGCGTTCCGTATTACCCTCCTGAACCCACCGATTTCATATTCTGATAACAGTCGTTTGATCTCGACCAACGCGAGCAGCAATGTCGCGATACGATAAACCGCAATCGCGATAGGCTACAATGCGACCTTTATCAAAGTCGGAAACGTGATGGTACGCATTTCTCCTCCTTACACGAGGCATCACAACAACGTTTCACCAGGCAACGCCGGTCAACTGCTGTTTGTGTGTGAGAAATCGGTTGGAAAGGTTCCTTATATCAGCACGTTGTAGGTGTGGCCACCGGCGCCAACCTTGTGTGAATGCTCTGAAAAGCTAATCATTTGCATATCGCAGCATCTTCTTCCTGTCGGTTAAATTTCGCGTCTGTAGCACGTCATTTTCGTGGTGTAGCAATTTTAATTGCCAGTATTTTTTTGTAGCACATCTGTCATGGTGACACGGAGTGCGACGGCGTGGCGCTTGATTTGACAGCCGCCGGCTGCGCGGCGCGGTGGCCGTCTGTTCGCGGCTGTTGGGCCGCCTCGCGGCGAGGTGCGGGTCACGTGACCGCTGCGGACGTCGCGTGGCTCGGGAGCGCTGGAGGGGCGAGGGAGGGAGGGGGCGGCTATAGCGGCCGCGCGCCTCGCTCTCGTAGACACAGTGCAGCTCGGCCATCCAGTTCTGCGCACAGCCGGTTCCGCAGCAGCAGGTAGTTTCGCTGACCGCCGCCGACCCCGACAACGCCGTCGTCGCCGCCGCCGCCGCCGCCGCCGCCCACATCCCCGACATACGGTGCGCCGCCCCACTGCCCTAGGGTGAGTGCCAGCCGCTGCTGCTCTCCTGACCACTGTCTTCCGCCGGCGCCGCGCAGAAGAACAGCGAAGTGCCGGGCACACTGCGTTGTCGCCGGCGAAGTAAACAGTGCGACGACAGAGTGCGACTTCTGTTCGAGACATCATATAGCTTACAGTGTACCTATCGTTTCCCATTCCTTTTCCTATTACATTCCACTCGTTTATTCGCGAGATTCGGCTGAATTCTGAGGTACTAAGGCCCTTCGGATGTTCGTAATAAGTTATGTTGCTGTGTTCTTTCTACATCTACAATATAGGCCTATACTATGATCTGCATAGCAGACTGTACTTCCCATTGTGTCAGGTACTAAAGTTTCTTCCCATTACACTTGCATATGGAGCGCTGGAAGAATGATAAGCGTTTGTGTGTTCTGTGATTGGCCTAACGTTGTCTTCGCGGACTCTACCAGAACAATGAGCAGGGATTTGTAGTATGTTCCTAAACTCCTCACTCAGAACTGTTTCTTGAAACGGAAGTAGGCCTTCACGGAATAGTTGGCGTCAATTTTAAAGCGTCTGGGAGTTCAGTCTTTTCAGTACCTCAGTGGCGCTACCCGTGGACTAAATAAACCTGTGATAATTAATCCTGCCTCTTGTATTACGTTGGTGCATAACGTTGTGTTTTTCCATATGTTTCAGAAACACGACATATACACATAACACAGATTTCAGTCATCAGTAATATATCCTCCTTCACAGCTGACTTCGGTGTTACCGTACACCGTCTGCTGGCCACTATGCGTTTCTGCGACTGTAGAAATCACGTAGTTTTGAGACGAAGAACTCGTCGAGCCATGTTTGGAGAGCATCTTTATCCGCAAAGAATGTTCCTTGAAGGCTGTTCTATTGAGAGAGGAATAGGTGAAAATCTGGTGGCGCAAGATCAGCTGAATAACACTGATGCCCAATGACTTTCCGACCCAACTCCTATGTAGCGTTTTTTGTCAGTCTACCAGATGTAGAGTTTTTTGTCAGTCTACCAGAATGCAGGCTAGCGGTATCGTGATGTAGCGTCACTTCAAGCAGTCTTCCTGATCGTTGTCCTTGGACTGCAACCGGCCGCTGTGGCCGAGCGCTCCTAGGCGCTTCAGTCTGGAACCACCTGACTGCTACGCTCGCAGGTTCCAATCCTGTTTCGGGCATGGATGTGTGCTATGTCCTTAGGTTAGTTAAGTTTAAGTAGTTCTAAATTCTAGGGGACTGATGACCTCAGATGTTAAGTCCCATAATGCACAGAGCCATTTGAACCATTTTTTTTTCTTGGACTGCATCTGTAACCCGTCTCAGTTGTCGACAATAAATGCCGGCAGTGATGGTTATACCTCGTAGAATCAATTCGTAGCACACCACACCGTCACTGTTCCACCAGTTGCATAACTTTACCTTTCGTGGATGGGCGCAGGTTTTGGAACTGGGAGTTGCTGCTTTGTTTGGGCTCAACCATTCCATTCTTTTCCTTACGTTAGTATAAAGGCACCATTTCTCGTCACCAGTAACGATATGGGATAAGAATGGTAGATGCTGTTCACGAGCACTTGACGTCGAACAAGTAGAAATACACATATGGCCAACCGCTCATTTCTGTGGTTTCGGTTTAGAGCACACTCAATTTTGAAACATTTCCCTGTGTATACAAATGTCGGACGATTGTGGAATCACAACAGTTCATCACAGTTCTCGGGTACATTGTCCTGGATCGTTTTGGATTTACAGGATCTTCGTCAAACCCTGAAGGCCTTCCTGAGCGTGATGACTCATTAATGTCAAAACAATCCTCCTTAAGACGAGAAAACTAATATCTTGTCCGTGCTCTGTCCAATGGCATTATCCCCGTACACGCTGCAAATGTTCCAGCGTGCCTCCACTGCATTCACCTCTCTACTGTACTCAAACAGAAGAATATGTTGGAATGTTCCAATTTCTCCACTTGGCACTCCATTTTTTAGCCTCTACAGATCCACTCACTATCTCTAAACGACAAAATGACAATACATAAACTCACATAGCAACAGTGAACTAAAAAAAAATTACCATTTATAAATAAACCCATAGCAACCGGAAATGCAAAACATAAACTTTACGAACTTGTGCACCAACACAATATGTAGTAACGACGATACCATTACCTATCTTTTTTTGTGCCGGTTTTCCCGCGGAGACGCAGGTTCGGCATGGTTGATCGGATGCGACAATGTTAGTTGAAGGGGTGGCCGGATGCCCTTCCTGCCGCCACCCCGTACTCCCCCGGGAAGGAATCAGTGTACCCCAGCTGTCTGCGACTAGTGTAATCCATGGAATAGTGCGAAAGTGTTCAGATGTCTGCGAACCGTGTAACTGAGGTGAGACGTGGGGACCAGCCAGGTATTCACCTAAGGGGATGTGGAAAACCACCTAAAAACGACATCACCTTTATATGCTGTTATATTTAACCTGTTTCGGCGTTACAGTACGCCAGCTTCAGGCCCCTCTGTGATTCTGGCTGATCACGTTGAAATCGGGAATCATCACAATGCCTTATGTAGATGGTGCAAAAAGATATTGGCGTCCAGAAAACTTCTTATCGTCTGTATTGCGACTGATTCTTGATGTTGACCTTTTCACGCAGTAGCGTAGAGTGGCCAGGAGACGCAGGAAACGGTGTACGGTAACACCGAAATCGGTTCCATAAAAAGTAAAACCAGTAAATACATGTGATGAAGTTGTAGTTACTACATATAAGGTACGATATCAGCTATTGTCCGAGTATCCACCATGAGATGGACGTACGGATATAAATTCAGTCCTTATTTGTATGCGACCAATATTAATCCTGTTTGGTATGTATTCTTAATAAGCATCCCACACACTTGAGCTTTATTCTAGGATGATTCGCACGGGTATTTTGTAAGCACTCCCTTTAGCGTAGTGACTGCCCTTCGCCAGTATCTCACCAATGAATCGCGCGTACTTGACAAACAACTGAATATATGCGATACGTCCGTTTCAGATACATTCTAGTTTTTGCACCCAGGTAGTCGTTTGAGTTGACTGATTCCGATTGACACCATAATCGTGGAATACTTGGTTTTTGCGTTTTGTGAAGTGCACAGTTTTACATTTCTGAATATTTAAAACGAAAACGCCAATATTTGTTCAGTTTGAAATCTTATCACAGTGACACCGAATTTCTGTGTAGCATTTTTCAGAGAGTAGATCATCATAGTTAATTGCATCATCAGCCAAGTATCCGAGATTCAGTCTTAACGTAGGCCGTGTGTTCGAGCGGCTCTAGGCACTACAGTCTGGAACCGCGCGACCGCTACGGACGCAGTTTCGAATCCTGCCTCGGGCATGGATGTGTGTGATGTCCTTAGGTTAGTTAGGTTTAAGTAGTTCTAAGTTCTTGGGGACTGATGACCTCAGTAGTTAAGTCCCATAGTGCTCAGAGCCATTTGAACCATTTTTCAGTCTTAACTTTGTCTGCCAGGTCACTAATTCGTGCAGTTCCATTCAGTGACAATGTATCATCAAATCTGACACGCTTAACATACAGACCGAGAAAGGTGATAGTAAAAGACTATTAGCGTTGTAAAGAACATATCGCGAAAACTGAAAACCTGTGTCAGGCCTGCTCTCGAACCTGTATCCATGCTTTCTGCGAGAAATCTTCTTAATCATTTGGCTACCTGAGCACCTCCATGTCTGACTCAAACTCACATTGATACTAATTTTCATTAGACACAATACGTTCATTACATTACAGGTCGAGAAATTCTTACCGGTTCTCGCTGATATAATTTCACGGCACTTCATCTTCACTGATTTCATCATCAACAATCTAGTCATTGCATTTCACTGTATTTGATTCGGGACGTATTAGCGATGTAATACACAATTAGTGCGAGAATAAGAGTCCGTGGTTGTGGTCAGTTTCAGTAAAATCCGTCTGGGTGTGTGATGGTGTCATGCTAAAATGTGAACGTATCCGCCAAGACTAGGACTTCGTCTCTGGAGATGTTTTAGAGTATAATTATCAACTGCGCCGAAATACTGGTTCATGTAAAACCACAATGAACAACCCAGAAGACTTTTATCGAAATTCAATTAGTGTGTCACATTTGGCGACAGTCGCATCATAAAAATAGTGTATTGTTAAATACGTTGACCTAAAATGTAATGCTCATTTAGTAGGAGCACTGAACTGGAACATCAACAATCAGTCTTTAAATTGTTTTTCAGTTAAGTTGGGAGGCAGCTAGGTCCCAGTACCACATATGTCTTATGACCTGTTTCACCTGTGTCAAGTCATCTTCAGACACGCAATTGTTTGATTTATATATACAAAAAACGAGACTAACTGCATTAGTGTCATGCACGCCTCGACATGTCGGTAGCAAGTGACGGAGCACCAGCGATGCTAATGCGATTGGCCATAAATAAATTACAAAATCAAAATTCAGTACATGGTTTCATCCAGCCAATACTAGTCGGAAAATAAAATACTGTTACGATCTATAGTTTTAATCGGTGCAGTGAAAAAAAATCACATAGATTCTCTCGTTGATAAAGAAAGTAGGATACTAGAAAACTGTAATCTGTCTAATGGACATACTGGTTATAAAACTCACTCTAGAATAAAAAGTTAGAATGGTCATATGGTTAACTCGTAGCAAAGTGTAACCGAAATGTTGCGAATTCTGAACTGACAAGCAAATGTAGAGTAACGTCTAAGGTATCGTCAAAATTCGACATAGAAAACACAAAAAAAATCTTGTATTCACGACCATGGGGATTTAGAAGATAAAAAAAGTTCAGTGCCACCTTGCCGCCCTTATTATCACTCTCCACTTTTAATGTAGCCTCCAATAAAAATTATAGAGCTTTACTAATTGAAAAGACAGATTATATGGAAGTTGATGGAATTTGAACAGTACAGAGGACCTATCAGGTTTGTTGTCTTCCTTTTATTTTTGCAAGCTACCTTTGGTCTATATATGTGTATTGTGTTTTGTAATCTAGTTCATTCCATCAGCTCGTGCAGAATTAAAAACGAATTGTTTTCAAACACGAGACGTTTTCGGGAGGTGTTTGTTTCAGACTGCAAATTGACAATAGCCATTATAAATTTCTATAGTTTTCATATCGCCTTAGTGGTGACACAGTGTAGAATCATTATTATTATTATTACTCGTCGACAACGAGGACGTAAGTGTTGTTTAAACCAGGAATCGTTTGTGCCTTTGTTTTGATGAGGCCGTTTCCAGAGGTTTCTTAATATTTAATGGAGACTTTGACAGAACATTCAATGGCATAGCAGCCGAATACTGGTCTCGTGATCTGCTGGTGCGCGAGCAACCTCGACAAAGAAAACGAGGTATGGCTGTTACATTTTCGACCCCTAGGTATCTCGCTGGAACTTATTGGTAATATTTGGAAACATAGCCTGTTAGGTTTGTGAGTAGCAGCAGAGACGTTGCTCCGCAAAGAGGTACTTCCCCGCCCGACAGACGAGCATGCATTGGCGGCTGCTTGCAGACCAATCACGACCCGAGACTACGGCCATCTGCTTCCCGACTGCGCGAAACCCTGAAAGTGGCCGCCTCCGATTTACGTAACTTGTGCGTGCGTCTTCAATGCCAGCGAATTCAGATTTAGCGCTCGCTGCGTGTGCGTTTATTTTTGAGAGGCGGGGACAGTTCACGCAGCCTACTGTTTCGGATTGCGTACGCTTGCTTCACTTATATATGACTCCAAAATAATACGCGTCTTAATATTGTAGACATGAGTATAATCTGAATAACATTTATGTATTTTTTCACACTGCTGACCATTGAAGTTGCAGCAACATGTGGGTGGCATGCTACAAGCAACTGTCAACATACTTGGTTATTCAAATGATTAGCACTTTAGCGTAACCACACAATGTAGGTAAGGGTAACGCCATCCAGATTATTTGTATAAGCAAACATTACGCAGTGGGTTTCTTATTCAGTAACAACAATTGATTGTTGGCTACTTGTGAGAAGATCATTTTATGCCTCATACACACATCAACAGAAGTTTTGTATCACCCCGATACGTCGTGCGGTGGTGTTGCTATTGTGACTATTCCTGTACCAATGGGAAGGGCACCCCTGGCGTTTGTAAACACACACACACGGTTAACATGATAGCTACGTACGAGGGTTCGAACTTAAATAGTGGCAACTATTTATTCACAACCCATACAAAAGAGATACATGTTTGCACCTGTTACTGTCCTTAAAAGTAGTCACCAGCGTTGTGTAGAACCCGTTGCCAGCAATGTGGAAGGCGTAGTATACCGTTAGCAGAGCCTGTTCTGTTGGTGATGCGAATGGAGTGGTCTATTGCCTGTCGAATCTCTGGAACAGTTCTGAAGCGAATGCCATTATCAGTGCACAATATTGATGTCCGTTTTTGGAGCATCTCCTGCGACCAGCTTTGCGGAAGATGCGGCGACACTTTCTGCCCAACCCACCCACCATTTTTCAGGAAAAAGCGCGCGCGCATACAGCGCAAGCTGTGTCTGCTATGTTCGGTCGATGGGCCTGGGAAGTACTGTACCATCCACCATACCCCCCGGACTTATGTCCTGATTTTGGTCAGAAGATTTCGAAGATAAAGGAACCACGTCGTGGCATTCGCTTCAGAACTGTTCCTGGGATTCGACAGGCAGTAGACCGCTCCATTCGCACCATCAACAGAACAGGCTCTGCTAACGGTATACTACGCCTTCCACATCGCTGGCAACGGATTCTACACAACTATGGTGACTACTCTGAAGGACAGTAACAGGTGCAAACATGTAACTCCTTTGTATCAGTTGTGAATAAATAGTTGCCACTATTTAAGTTCCAACCCTCGTACATACAGGCAGAACGCCGCACTCGAATGGATTGCAGCGTTTCAGTTGAAAGTAAAGCAACTGTAGGGACGCTTTAGAGATGTCTGTGGAACATGAGAGTGAACGTCCGTCATGCCACGAAGGAGAGTCGCGACCAATTATGGGGTACGAATAAACACTTCACGCGCAGAACGCATGTCAACCAGGGAATTTGCTCGATGTGTGCACCAGAATCAAAGTGACGTAGTGCGGACATGGAATCGGTTCCTAGAGACAGGTGGTTTTGAAGACTCGCACCCCACAGGCTGTCCGCATTCGACAGGTGCAAAGGATGATCGATATCTACGAATGTAGAGTCAATAGAACCGTGGGTTGAGTGCTCCAGAACTGGATTCGGTGTTTGAAGAGTCTACAGGACGTCATGTATAGCTCCAAATTGTTAGAACACGATTATTTGATGTGAATCTCCATTTCCGAGGACGATGGTGAACATCACGTTGTGCACAGCACATTGGACTCCGTTAAAATGAACAAGAAATCGTATAGAATAGACGCTCCAGGGTTGGCCTCGCGCAATGTTTAAGGACGAAGTTAGGGTCTATTTGTATTCTGAAAAACTTATCAGCGTGTTTGGAGATTACTCGGTAACGTCTAACGCCTCAGACATTGTTCCACACATGCAACAAGGTGGTGGCGGGGTGATGTTCTTGGTTGGCATTACACGGGATCATCACACACTTCTCGGGGTTGTTTAGGGTAGCACACTGATGTGCGGTATAGGGACAAGTTTCTGCAACCTATAGTGGGACCGTATGGCAAACATTGTGGTGAAAATTTCATCTTGGTGGACGATAACTCGCTTGCTCATTGTACTGTGCTCGTGGACACGTTGATTCAGCGTGCTGGGGTCACCAGACGGGGTGGTATGCCTGTTCCCTAGACCTTCTCCGGACATGAACTCAATCGAACGTATGTAGAATCGATTGACATAAGCTGTTTTCGCATGGCCACATATTCTGCACGGCTTAGCAGAATCGCGACTGAAGTGTGGGAGCATTTGGATCAGGGATGGTTTGACGATCTCATCGATGGTGTGTCACGACGGATTCAAGCCTGCATCCTTGCAAAGGGACGTTTCACCACGTATTGACGTTGTTCGGGACTGCTGTGAAAAACCCACCGTGGGAAACAGACGATTTTTCGTTACGCAGTGTTTTTACTCGTATTAGCCTTTTACTATTTGGCGATCTGGACACGTTGCAGATGAATATATATACACGCTCACAGTCAATTTACCTTTCTTGTGCCTTGAATTTCGAAATAAAGGGGTGATGCAAAACTTTTGTTGATGCCTGTAAGACAAGGAGAAACGTCTATCGGTATTTGTCAGAAATCGACAGCGTCAGGACCTCTGCCTATTGAGGCTGCGGTTTTATTGTTCCTCAACTCTGCTGTATTCCCCAACCGTTATACGAATGCAGAATCGATAGGTTCAAGATGAGCATACTCACCACCACACAGGATCATATAGGCACCACGCGATTAGGGTCTGAGAGGACAGACAAACTGCTCGCTCGGCCATGCAGGATCGTGCAACCATGTCAGGCACCTTGAGTCAAGAAATGGACTTCTGTGCAGAAAAAAACAAGAATCCACACAAACAGAGCTCTGACGTCTGCAGCACCACTGATGTTAACAAGACGGAGATTGTTGAGGCGTCCCTTCACCAAGCAGTAGACGCTTGCCGACAGAGGCACTGCGCCCAAAGCCAACAATGGTCACAGGGTCAGCACTGCTTCGAATTTCCAGACAAGTTCCCTGTGTGGAGGCCCGAGGCCCAGAGAAGAACACTACCTTCATCACTATGATAAGGACCAGATTCTGGCGTTCTTGTTCGCAAAGCCGGTAATTTGGTCAGTAACAGTTACATTTCTAATGTGTTAAGATTGGGGGCTGTAGCTTACCTTAAAGGTCACAGTGACCTTATCTTCCAGCAACATAAAAAACCAACTTAATTAAGAACCGAACGTTTCCTGTGTTGACCTATCTCGATACAGAAGATGTTCGAGTGCTACCCGTCCAGAACATTCACGAGGACCTTCACCCATTGAGCTGGTCATGAGCTGCCGAGACACTGGCACGCCTCCACTCGCCAGCCACTAAGACTGAGAGCTGAAGCAGTAAGGAATGATGTATATATATCGTCTAAGCTCAGTCTGACGCGACACCTAGTCGGGTTAGAGACACTGTTGACACTAAAGGTGCCAGCTCTGTGTACTAACTTTCACACATTGTACATCTCCAACTACATACAAATTTGATCATCTTTTCTTCCTACTATATACACACTATAAGTAAAATCTCAAACCGAATAGCAAGAACACTACAAGCAGCGAAGTGTGTAATTCAGCATGCTCTGTAACTCCCAATGTCCAGCAGTCTGTACACAGTGGATCAAAGACTTTTATCGTCTTCTTATACTAAAATTGCCTAGTTCTCACTTTCTTTCTTCAAATAACGCGTTTCGGCAGGCTGTCGTCATCAGATCAAAAACTCAAAAAATCAATACATCATATTACGTCATATATTATCTGACGTACTATTTGGCGTAATTTTTGGTCTGATGATGGCAGTCGGCCGTCTAGTCGGTACAGTCATTTACAATCTGACGGAACACGATATATCGATTTGTTAACTTTTTGATCTGATGATGACATTATGCTGAAACTGGTTATCCGTTTAAAGAAATAAAGTGCCATCTAAACAGACAATTTTTATGTAAGTGTATCAGGGTTACCGAACTCTACGATGAGTTCCTGTTTTCCATTATCATGATATCTTGTGCCTTTGATTTCCGGTTTAACTCTCACCAGAAGTGTGTTACACCTTTGGGGGGAAAACAAGAAATTATTTTTTTAAAGTTTTCTATTCGAAAGAATCAACACTTATGCAACTGAAATGCAAATTAAATAAAACAACCCAGCTCGGCTCTCTTAATGGGATGATACTGGTTGGTTGGTTGTTTTGGGGAAGGAGACCAGACAGCGTGGTCATCGGTCTCATCGGATTAGGGAAGGAAGTCGGCCGTGCCCTTTCAGAGGAACCATCCCGGCATTTCCCTCGAATGATTTAGGGAAATCACGGAAAACCTAAATCAGGATGGCCGGACGCGGGATTGAACCGTCGTCCTCCCGAATGCGAGTCCAGTGTCTCACCACTGCGCCACCTCACTCGGTGGATGATACTGACAGAAGATGAATGGTCGTCTGGTGTATTTCAAATAAGAGCTATGGCATAATTACTGTGTACGAAATATGCAGGTCGACCTAAGCCTTTAGGGTCTAAATTACACAGACAGTAAAACTGAATATTATTTGAAAATGAATACTTTAGGCGATGAGAGGTCTTGACTGGGTAAGGTACGTGTTTCTAAACTAATTTTATCTGACAGCAGCCGGCCGGTGTGGCCGTGCGGTTCTAGGCGTTTCAATCTGGAACCGCGTGACCGCTACGGTCGCAGGTTCGAATCCTGCCTCGGGCATGGATGTGTGTGATGTCCTTAGGTTAGTTAGGTTTAAGTAGTTCTAAGTTCTAGGGGACTGATGACCACGGATGTTAAGTCCCATGGTTCTCAGAGCCATTTGAACCATTTATCTGACAGCAAACAGTACCAGCCAAATAGGCATTAGTAGTGGTACCTTCAAAAACAAGCAATCAGATGTGTTATTCTCCAACTTATCCCGCCGCCATTCATGACGAAATATATTTGGGCAAGCGACAGTGTTGCTGTCAGCAGGTAACCTGATCATTTCGTCAAGCATTCAGTCTCCTGTAACGTCTCCATGGTGAATTTTATCACTGTCTCACGACTCTTTAAGGAAACGCTAAAGTTATTTAACGTACGGAGTGCCCGGGAAACTGTCTACAAGTACAGAAAGAAATTCCAAACAGGTGTCATTCTAACTGGAACGAATTTATAGTCTTGGGAAGACACGTACGAGGGACTGGGTTGTTCTAGCCACGGAGAAATGGCCAAGATTTTCGTAAACAATTACTTATTCATTATAATTTGAGGACATGTTACACCAAAAAGCACTCGACAGTTTGCCAGTAAAATGCACGCTTCGAAGAAAGGAGACCAACATGGAAAGCACTGATATAGCAGTATTTAGTAACTCACTACCCAGTTCGGGGAGTGTCACTCAGTAGTTTCTGAGCACATGGCAAGTGGCCGAAAGGACATAGTGATCGACAGCGGAAACAGTACAGAAATCCGAAAGGACAAACCAAGAGGAATCCAACACACAAAAGCCAAGAATGGTCAACAGTAATAGGAAACAGAGAGAAATAGCCATCAGCACGCGAGTGTGTGTGTGTGTGTGTGTGTGTGTGTGTGTGTGTGTGTGTGAATAGTGATGACGACGACCGGAAAGCTTGGCATACTTCAACAGAACTGAACGAGGAAACTCTGTCCACTTTCTTCCCAGATTACGCCAACTGACGCTGCCCGCAGTACGGCCTTGAAACCAAACACAACTTTAGACGCCCATCGCGTCCCAACGCTGTAAATTCATCTCGACATCGATGTCCGAGTACAGCGACGATACTAAACAGTAGTTGCATACCTACAGTAAACAACGTTTGCAAGCAACTGGTGCAAATGATTTCGAAGCCAGTGTTTAGTTCTATAAACTGAATATGCAGTACAGTATCACAGTGATAAACTTCGTACAGTTTCTATTGTTGACGTGTAAGAGAACATTTCACTATTATGATGTTCTCAACAGCCACAATAACCGAACTTGTAGTGGTTAAAATCCAACGCCACTCTCTTCTCGTGCTGTCGCCGAATACTTTCTATTAACCTGTGGTCTCGGCTTGTTCAAAGTTAACTAAACGAACCGTGTTATACCACTGAACGGTGCATATTAACTGGAGTTCATTCGAATTCTGCTGCCACAGAGGTTGGAGGTTGTACTTCTTTATACATAAAAATTCGTCGTTTCTGAACTGTTCCTCTACTGTACGTAGTACACGCTGCTCTAAAATGTGTTCATATCCTTTCGCATTTAGCGTTTTCTTAATTTAAATAATGGGATCATACTATAACCACGAAAAACACGCCCCTACCGTAACACCACCTCCTCCGTACTTCGCTGTCGGCAGGTGACGTTCTTCAGGCAATCTCCAAACGCATCTGACTGTCACAGGACAAAGCGTGATCAATCACTCCTATAACTCGTTTCCAGTCGTCCACTGTCCAACGACGTAGCTCGTTGCTCCACTTCGAACGCCACATAGCGTTGATCACAGAAACGTGTAGCTTATTAGAATCTGTTCGAGGACAGTTGTATCCCATTCTTTTTAACTACCTTCGCACTGTCATTGCGCTGGTTGGACTGCTGGTAGCACTTTGGAACTCATGAGTGATTCCTTTTGCTGATGTCATGCGATTTCTTTTTTACAACGAGTCTCCACAACGCTCGATGGTTTGTTCTCGTCAGTACACGAGATGCGCCTAGTATTGGTTTAGCTGTCGTTGTTCCTTCGATTTTGCACCCCACAATCACATCGGCAACAATCGACTTCGGTAGCTTGGGAAGAGCTGAAATGTCTCTGGTTTGTTAGTCAGATGACATCCAATGACTATTAAACAGTAGAAGCGACTGACCTCTTTCAGTCGACCAATGCTGCTGTTACTGCTTCTCTGATAGCTACACAGTACTCTCCGACTTCTTTTTTACTGCCCTGACGTCTAGTGGTTCATTCCGTATTACATATTGGTGTACGGATAATTCTGATTAAATAGCATATATGCTACATATTCCGAAGCTAAGGCTCTTCATCAGGTTCCCTTGACTAAATCGAGTTCAAAGCTAGTCCAGAGTAGTAGCAGTAGTCTCGATTTATTTGACTGGTTTCTCACGTCACACGCAAGTTTTCTTACATGTTATTGCCATGGTGGCGTCCATTAGTGCGTCTACATCTGCATTTGTATCCACATCTATGAACAGACGCCAGCCGACGGTGTGTGGCCATGTTCCATTGTCGAATGTCATCTGCGAAGAATAATTATCGGTGAATCTCCTTATTAGCTTTAACTGTGTGTGTTGACGACGACGTCATGCGGTGTTGGATGTATGAGGGTACTCGCGTCTAATTGGTGATACTAGTCAAATAAATCAAATAGCATGCGTCAGTGGCGATTCATCAGTACGTTAGTTCAGTATCAGTTTGAATAAAGAACCTGTAATAGATACCAACTAGAAGCAAATTTACCTGGGACCATCGGTATGAAATCTCATAATTATGTCCAACGCGAAACGAACGAGCTCTTTCCCCGCCCCCTTCCCCTCCCCTTCAGCTCAGGCATGTACATGGGCATGCATTTCAATCATTTTTGCATCCCAATCTAACGAATTGTGTCGACATACATTATATGATACTAAATGCTGCCAATTATTATACCACCTACTGTTAATAGCATTTTACTTGGTTCAGGTTTTAGCTGTCGATGCTGGCAGGTTCAGATTTAATACGTACTGTAAATTTATTTAATATTCGTCTGCCTTCCACTGTACAACGAATTTCGTCACGAATTCTGCTTCCGTCGATCGCTATGAGTCAAGAATTTATCCAGATGGTAAAATACAGAGAAAGATAGTAAACACGGCAGCATTTGATGTTACTCAAGCCACTGTGAACACGCTTGGTCTTCTTTCTCAAACGCCTTGAAGTGGTCCAGAGACTGCTCTGGACTAGCCACTTCACTGAGCTTTTTTGCATTGCACTGCTGAGCGGCAAATTAGATCCCAGTCCACTCCACAAATCGCCCGCGGCGTCTGTTATCAGTCAACACAATTGGCTTCATTATCATTCCTTGTCGGCTCTGACGGAGCAATTACCATCGCTTCTTCTGTCGGGCGCCGATAAGAGTCAAAGTTTTATCGTTTTCTTTTATCAGGAGACTCTTGAGAAGTCACATTTGAAGGGCGGCGGCAGGTGTCAAAGTTCGTTACACATACAGCGTTTGTATTCAGGGAGAGAAATTGTTATACAGGTTCCCGTACCACAGCAATTACCACTGAACACCATCAGTGAAAATTCGAAACTGCCTCCAGACTGGGGTTCGAACCTGGTAACTTTGCCTTTCGCAGTCAAATGCTCTATTGACTGAACTGTGAACCTTCCCTCATAGCTTTCCTTCCGCCAGTAGCTCATCTCTTGCCTTCGAAACTAATTTAGCGGACAATCTGCTACAAAGTAAAAATTATTCTGAAAATAATCTCCCATCTGTGGCTAATACATGTGCCCTCAGTATCCTTTCTTCCAGAAGTGCTACTCCCGCAAGGTACGCGAGAGAACTACTGTGAAATTTATAAGATAGGAGGTAAGTTACAGGCAGAAGTAAAGCTGTTATGGTGGACTCGTGAGTTGTTGGTGGATAGCTGAGTCGGTAGGTTTTAGTTCCCGCCCGACTCACTGTTTTGATCTGCCATGAAGTTTCATATCAGCGCAAACTCTGCTTCAGAGTGAAAAGTTGTTCTGGAATTTCAGGCAACATGACATGGAGGAAAGAAATGTATGTCCGGAGAACAGGGGAGCAGAATGCAGATTTCAATGAATTCAATTAATTTTTCAGGTCTTTTATGCATAAAGGATTGTTCTCCGTTAAAACAGACAAATGACCTCATATTCAATTGATTTCCTTTCTTCATCGTTATTGTCACCAGGAGAGGAAATCATTTCTTGCAATTTTTTATGCTACCGTGTCATTTGTACTATACAAATGCAAGGATTTGAATTGTTCCCTTCTGCTAAGCGATGATTTGAATGTACCATAGTAGCTGTACATTATCCGGGAGGCTAATGGGATGCGGTTGAAATATAATAGAGAAAAATACACGTCAGCTCTTTCTGTTCTTGGAGCGGAAAAATGGCTCTGAGCACTATGGGACTTAACATCTATGGTCATCAGTCCCCTAAAACTTAGAACTACTTAAACCTAACTAACCTAAGGACATCACACACATCCATGCCCGAGGCAGGATTCGAACCTGCGACCGTAGCAGTCGCGCGGCTCCGGACTGAGCGCCTAGAACCGCTAGATCACCGCGGCCGGCCTTGGAGCGGAGGTTTGTGTTTAACCTACCGCTGATGGATATGAAGCACCTCTTCATCTAGAGACTGCCTGTAGTGTGACTTTATTTGAAGTATCCTGCCCAACAACAGCATCAAATGTATTAGAGGAGCCACGGTAAACCTGAGGAACTCCGGACGGGGTATCGAACTCGTGTTCAGTGCTCGCAACATTGTGACACCTGGCTCGATGTTTTGCTCTTATTTCTATCGGTTTTCAACAGCGCGATGTAAATATATTTTTCTTTAAAGACTCAAGAGTATACGATATTTTCAGTCTGGAGTTGAACAAATGCAATCCACTGTACTATTCTATGAATGAGGGACTGGCATTGAAAGAGACAATCACCTACATCTGATGGAACATTCCACGATAACGGCGATGTATTGATCTACTATATAGTAATGGCGTTGACGAGGGCCTCCCGTCGGGTAGACCGCTCGCCTGGTCCAAGTCTTTCGATTTAACACCACTTCGGCGACCTGCGCCTCGATGGGGATGAAATGATGATGATTAGGACAACACAACACCCAGTCCCTGAGCGGAGAAAATCTCCGACCCAGCCGGGAACCGAACCCGGGCCCTTAGGACCGACAGTCCGTCGCGCTGACCACTCAGCTACCGGGGGCGGACTAGTGATCTAACGATCTCATTCATTCTCAAACAATGAATATGTAACAAAGCTTGTCCAGTATGTTCAAACCGTGAGCGCCTCAGAGCTGCAACGCACTATCATATGTGTGTCGTCGGGGACGTCACATTTAGATACCGGCTCCTCGACCAGTGTTCTGATTCACTCAGTGCTCTTCAGAGCCTTGGAGCTCCATATCCGGTCCATCCCTTGATGCAACGGATCCAGCAATCCCTCCATTCCTTTGCTGGGGATGGCTCTCCTGTTAGCTTTATGTGGGTTCCAGGCCATGTAGGAGTGCCTGGG
The DNA here is from genome assembly GCF_023864275.1 of Schistocerca cancellata. Taxonomy (NCBI): domain Eukaryota; kingdom Metazoa; phylum Arthropoda; class Insecta; order Orthoptera; family Acrididae; genus Schistocerca; species Schistocerca cancellata. The sequence goes on along the minus strand of NC_064628.1, from coordinate 418,385,274 downwards.
ATGAGCCTGCTGATGCTGCGGCTAAGGCTGCAGTCCTCCTGCCTCGGCCAGCCTCCCTTTGTGTCCCATCGTCTGACATTAGTGGGGTTGTTTGTAAGAGGTTTGTGTCATTATGGTGGGATACCTGGTCGTCACTTCAAGAAAATAAGCTCCGGGCCATAAAACCGTTCCCAACAGCTTGGACAACCTCCTCCCGACCATCTCAGTGAGTGGAGGTCCTTTTGGCCAGGTTGCGGATTGGGCATTGCCGGTTTAGCCACCGCTACCTGCTATCCGGTGACCCCGCCCCGCAGTGCCCTTGTGGTCATGCATTGACAGTGCGCCATGTTTTATTGTCGTGTCCCCGTTTTAATCAATCTCGTGTTGTCCTGTCACTGCCATCTACTTTACAGGAAATTTTAGCTGATGACGCTCGAGCAGCTGCTCGTGTTCTTCGTTTTATTACTTTGACGGACTTGTCCAAAGACATCTAACTCTTTTAATTATTTTATCTGCGTCTTTGTAAGAACTTTCCCCCCTTGCTTTGTACCAGATTATATGTGCATGTACATTTGTGACTGGGCGCTAATGACCTCAGTAGTTGAGCGCCCTAGAACCCCACAAAAAAACTATCATATGTGTGAAAATAGCAGCAATATTCATGACACGTCACGAAATTAAAGGTACGTGTGATTCATAATAATAACGCACGTCAACTACAGAAGCACCGTCACATTACTCATACGCAACGGTATCGATTTAACAGCGAAATGTCACATTGGTTAAAGCAGAAGGTGTCACAGTGGTTCAATCACTGCGCTCTTTCAGCAAGGTTTCCGGTTGCTTCCCCAAACCATTTAATGCGAATGCCCAGATGGTTCCTCTAATAAGCGGCACAGATTTATTGCACTGTTCTGTCACATTAATATGACCACCCATCAGTAACCTGAATGACCACTTTTTGTACCGCAGACCACTGCGAGACTTGCGGGAAGAGAGTCAGTGCTGTTCTGGAAAGTACCGACAGGTATGTGGACTCCAGCGCCGTGGCCAGGTGCGACAGATTTCTCCGTTGAGGAACCATGTTGCTAACAGCCCGATCGACATGGTACCACAATGAGGCGTAGTGCCGTATAACGATCCTGCCTTGGAGGCGGTTTAGTGGGAGATGTGTCTCAGAGCTGGAGAGTGACATGGTGACGCGAGACTGGACGCGCACGTAGTTTATGTGTCAGCCGATAGAGGACAATATTGGCTAGGGGGACTGTGATTTTAGTTTCGATTGTGCCCATTAGAGTGCACTAAGGTAATAGAAAGTTTTTCATAAACTATTCTAGTATTTTCATGGAGTGTTATTATGTCTTTTTGTGTATGTAAAATGTTATAAATGTGTTTAGCAATATGAATGATGTGTGAGTGTGGTTTAAGGTTAATATGAAGATAATTTTTTAACGAGTTGTGTAGTAGGATTTAGTGTGGGAACATTTCGAAGAAGTATGGATATGGATAAAGGGGATTTTTGTAGAGTACACTCCTGGAAATGGAAAAAAGAACACATTGACACCGGTGTGTCAGACCCACCATACTTGCTCCGGACACTGCGAGAGGGCTGTACAAGCAATGATCACACGCACGGCACAGCGGACACACCAGGAACCGCGGTGTTGGCCGTCGAATGGCGCTAGCTGCGCAGCATTTGTGCACCGCCGCCGTCAGTGTCAGCCAGTTTGCCGTGGCATACGGAGCTCCATCGCAGTCTTTAACACTCGTAGCATGCCGCGACAGCGTGGACGTGAACCGTATGTGCAGTTGACGGACTTTGAGCGAGGGCGTATAGTGGGCATGCGGGAGGCCGGGTGGACGTACCGCCGAATTGCTCAACACGTGGGGCGTGAGGTCTCCACAGTACATCGATGTTGTCGCCAGTGGTCGGCGGAAGGTGCACGTGCCCGTCGACCTGGGACCGGACCGCAGCGACGCACGGATGCACGCCAAGACCGTAGGATCCTACGCAGTGCCGTAGGGGACCGCACCGCCACTTCCCAGCAAATTAGGGACACTGTTGCTCCTGGGGTATCGGCGAGGACCATTCGCAACCGTCTCCATGAAGCTGGGCTACGGTCCCTCACACCGTTAGGCCGTCTTCCGCTCACGCCCCAACATCGTGCAGCCCGCCTCCAGTGGTGTCGCGATAGGCGTGAATGGAGGGACGAATGGAGACGTGTCGTCTTCAGCGATTAGAGTCGCTTCCGCCTTGGTGCCAATGATGGTCGTATGCGTGTTTGGCGCCGTGCAGGTGAGCGCCACAATCAGGACTGCATACGACCGAGGCACACAGGGCCAACACCCGGCATCATGGTGTGGGGAGCGATCTCCTACACTGGCCGTACACCACTGGTGATCGTCGAGGGGACACTGAATAGTGCACGGTACATCCAAACCGTCATCGAACCCATCGTTCTACCATTCCTAGACCGGCAAGGGAACTTGTTGTTCCAACAGGACAATGCACGTCCGCATGTATCCCGTGCCACCCAACGTGCTCTAGAAGGTGTAAGTCAACTACCCTGGCCAGCAAGATCTCCGGATCTGTCCCCCATTGAGCATGTTTGGGACTGGATGAAGCGTCGTCTCACGCGGTCTGCACGTCCAGCACGAACGCTGGTCCAACTGAGGCGCCAGGTGGAAATGGCATGGCAAGCCGTTCCACAGGACTACATCCAGCATCTCTACGATCGTCTCCATGGGAGAATAGCAGCCTGCATTGCTGCGAAAGGTGGATATACCCTGTACTAGTGCCGACATTGTGCATGCTCTGTTGCCTGTGTCTATGTGCCTGTGGTTCTGTCAGTGTGATCATGTGATGTATCTGACCCCAGGAATGTGTCAATAAAGTTTCCCCTTCCTGGGACAATGAATTCACGGTGTTCTTATTTCAATTTCCAGGAGTGTAGATTTGTAAAGTAAGTTTATGATAATTCAGGTATAAATAACAATAGTAAATAACTTTATGCATAAGCAAAACTTCAGCATATTAGATAATTACGTCGGTAAAAAGTGCAGTCGTTAGGTTTACTATTTTGCGACTGGTTATTGATGAAAATGGCGGACTGACGCGGGAGAATGTTGTTTTGCTATTGGCTGTTGAGTAAACTGACCAATGGTAAAGCAATATTCTTCGCGCGCCTTTCTCTGCTGGTAAAGAAGACAGAGTATTCTAGAGAAGGGTCGGAGCCTAGCCATGAAACAGTTCGGACGTGTGTTTCCGATGGAAACGATAAGTTGCCCGATCTAGCAGTGTTTCATACATCAAAAGTGTTGTAAAGTGACGGCATAATTATTCTGATGTGTGTGTAGAAATTTCGGAATTTTTGAGAGAATTTGGTGACGAGAAAAGACATATATTCCGCGTGGCGTATTGAACAGGTCGGTGGCTAAAAAACTGTGACTGCACTTGGTACCGATAGACTTAATATTTGGCGAGTATCATCAATCAAAAACAATCAGTATTTTTGTAGCTATTAAGTTTTCGGGAAATGCAACACCATAAACTTGCTAACGTGAGTGAAAGGATTATGAGTGACTGTGTTAAGATTAGCACGGGCTTGGCAGTGATACTTGTTCACCTAAGTTTCAGAATATATTAATTGAGGACAAAATTTCCTGCCTTTCATTTGTGTGAAAACTTTCTCCCGAAACGTAGATTAGTGACTTAAATTGCAGCCTCGCTTACGTCGAAGTACAGTAGGTTTCACTCGGCTTTCCTACTGATGATCTGCTGAGACAATGTTCACAGGTAGGTGCAGGTCCGTCGTAAAGAGACAGAAAGAACCGCGCCACCGCACGGGATTGTGTTTAAATCTTGGAAATTTGGTTCCCAGAGGCGTACGGCAAACTCATCATGGTACTTATCGAACCACGCAAGTATACTGCGAGTTGTGTGACACATTACATTGTCCTGCTGAAAATGACATCGTTCCGAGGATGAAGAAACTGCATGTAGGGATGGACATGGTGCACAAAGATAGATGTGTACTTCTGTTGATCCATTCTGCCTTTCGCGATGACGGTATCACCCAGGGAATGCCAAGGAAAGATACCCCAGACCATATTGCCCCTTCCTCACACACTGGACTCGCATTTGGGAGGACGACGGTTCAATCCCGCGTCTGGCCTAATTTAGGTTTTCCGTTATTTCCCTAAATCACGCCAGGCAAATGCCAGGATGGTTCCTTTGAAAGGGCACAGCCGACGTCCTTCCCTAATCCGATGAGAACGATGACCTCACTGTTTGGTCTCTTCCCCCAAACAATCCAATCCAGTCTCCTCCCTCCATCATGGACCCTTCTGACGATTGTTACGGGGTCCATCCCCATCCTTCCCTAATCCGATGAGAACGATGACCTCACTGTTTGGTCTCTTCCCCCAAACAATCCAATCCAACCCCTCTCTCCAGCGTGGACCCTTCTGACGATTGTTATGGGGTCCTTCCCCGTCCTTCCCTAATCCAATGAGAATGATGACCTCGCTGTTGGGTCTCTTCCCCCAAACAATCCAGTCCAATCCCCTCCCTCCAGCATGGACCCTTCTGACGATTGTTACGGGGTCCATCCCCATCCTTCCCTAATCCGATGAGAACGATGACCTCACTGTTTGGTCTCTTCCCCCAAACAATCCAATCCAGTCTCCTCCCTCCATCATGGACCCTTCTGACGATTGTTACGGGGTCCATCCCCATCCTTCCCTAATCCGATGAGAACAATGACCTCGCTGTTTGGTCTCTTCCCCCAAACAATCCAATCTAATCACCTCTCTCCAGCATGGACCCTTCTGACGATTGTTACGGGGTCCTTCCCCGTCCTTCCCTAATCCAATGAGAACGATGACCTCGCCGTTTGGTCTCTTCTCACAAACAATCCAATCCAGTCCCCTCCCTCCATCATGGACCCTTCTGACGATTGTTACGGGGTCCATCCCCATCCTTCCCTAATCCGATGAGAACGATGACCCCACTGTTTGGTCTCTTCCCCCAAACAATCCAATCCAACCCCTCTCTCCAGCGTGGACCCTTCTGACGATTGTTACGGGGTCCTTCCCCGTCCTTCCCTAATCCGATGAGAACAATGACCTCGCTGTTTGGTCTCTTCCCCCAAACAATCCAATCCAGTCCCCTCCCTCCATCATGGACCCTTCTGACGATTGTTACGGGGTCCTTCCCCCTCCTTCCCTAATCCGATGAGAACGATGACCTCGCTGTTTGGTCTCTTCCCCCAAACAATGCAATCCAATCCCCTCTCTCCAGCGTGGACCCTTCTGACGATTGTTACGGGGTGTTTGTTTTCAGTCTGATGGAGCATAAAACGTGCTTCACCTGAAAAGGTCAATTGCCGCCAATCAGTGGACGTCCAGTTGCAGTATCGTCGTCGGTGAACAGCAGTCATAATGGGTGCACGAAACAGGCGTCCGCTGCGAAGGTCCATACGCAGCAACGTTCACTGAACGGTCGTTGAGGATACATTGTTGTTAGCCTTGGTTCATCTGTGTGGTCAGTTGTTCAACAGTTGCACATCTATTCGGCGGTACACATTACATCTCCGCAGGGGACGATTCTAGAAGTTGGTCAAGGGCTGGCGGGATGGGGGGGGGGGGGGGGTGAATGGAATATGGCTTATCATAAGGAGAGTTGGGATCCTCCACCGACAAATTGGTAAAATTTGATGTTGCCTAAAATAGTTTTTGGTAACGGTTTTGGAGTCCAGGGTAAACACGTGTCTACAGAATGCGTGTGCCCGGGAAAATAATACGATTTGATCCAGATGTCCGGCGATTTCGAAGTTTTTGTCTGGGGTCAGCAATTTAAGTGTTGGTAGGCATACCAGGCATATTTAGATTTACAAAATTGTTAAGTCTTTCGTGGCCACTTGTTGACAAACTGCCTATTGGCTTCTGTGTCGTGTTCCTAGTCCGACGTTCACCTAATGATTTTACTGACGTTTCGCCAACACGGGTGTTTGGCACTGCAAAAGCTTTACCCCCAGATCACCACTAGCAATGGAGGGTGAAGCTTTGATAATTTCAGCGACTCGTGCTAGCGAAACGTCAGTAAAATCATTAGATGAACGTCGGCCGAAGAACCCGAGACAGAAGCCAATAGGCAGTTTGTCATATTTAGATTTCTTCATTATTGTAAGTGGTACTCGTACATTAATATACATCCAATGGATATTAATAAATAATAAGACGCCCATTTTAAGTTAAATGATATTTATTGGTTGAGATAGTAAGCTACTTGCCGCTCTTATTCTTTTGTTAAAATGTATTTGAAATACATTTCAGCCTATATCGCTATATAAAAAAATGAGTGAATCTGTTGAAGTAATATATTCGCTGATTTCTGAAGTCATTTTATCCAGTGTAATATAATACTCCATTTGGGGGGGGGAGGGCCTACAGATACTGTAGTCCCCCCCCCCCCCCCTCCGCTGCATCTCCACAGCCATCGTTCACTGTTGCTATGAACGGTATGCTTTAACCATAGTTGGATGCGGACAGGTTACAAACTTAGCCGGAAATGCCTCCACCGTTGGCCCGCAAGCCAATAATCAGGCCGTTTTGGATGTCAGATAAATCGCTCTGTTTCGGCATTACGAAAATTTCCGTGCTCCCCTGACTCTTTCCATATACCCTCCTCTGCTAGTGCTCCCACCTTCCGTCTGTGAGTGGATATCGCAGTTATCGTACCTTGACATCGAACATAGCCGGTGGTCACATTAAGGTGACTGGAACGTGTACACTAACCCTTATGTCGATGGATCACTGAGCTCTAATTTACTTTCCTTTGAATCAGGAAGATACCACCAAATGTGTCTCTTCGGCGGAGGGGGGGGGGGACTGAAGAACAGCCCAATATTTGAATAAGAATTCATTATTTTCACGAAACTAAGTGTTAGTCTCTCTAAAATTCCAATGGACAAATGTTTGATACATCTACGAGAGATATATATGGACGAAAGTTTCTAGAATTGTCTCCGTCGGTCAAGTCATGCGGTTTCAAGAAGGAGCCTTTCTGTGATGCAGAACGAGTTTGCCTGCACTATTTCATTCTAAATTTCTTTGGCACTGTCACACAGACTAAAAAATATCGTGCAAAATTGCATAACTAATCTCTAAGCATTCTTCATGTCTTTTGCTATATATGTATATGTTTTTTTTTACTCCAGCTTCCTAGTGGTCCCAGATTGACGACTAACAGTCGGTCCGCTTTAGTCAGTTGTTGCCTAGCTGGAAGTAACAGAAGATGTATATGCTGGAGTAGCAGTTGAGACTACTGATAATACTATCAGCGAGTCATTGGTTTTAGTTATATGGACATTAGACCGTGGCCTAAGGCGTGTTTCCGTGACTAGGGTTTCGTCTCTAATGGTGAAGACATCCTCAGAGGCACTTTAAAGGCCTTTATAGGCTTCACCATTATAGACGAAGCGTTAAGCACAGAAATATACCTTAGACCACAGCGTAATGCCCATATAACTGAAATCATCACTAATTTTAATACCGGCAGTGAAAGCCTGCTTTGTGTTACTGTCAGCTGTTGTTTATCAGTAGGACTCGCTAAAACGTATCCTTCATTTCTGCATCAATTAATGCTTGTACAGGTGAGTTATACGTCTGGATTTGCGAACCCGAGAAACACCCGTAATTGATATCGAACTTAGAAGCCCAAAAGCAAACGTACTCCGCGTAATTTGTTAACGATGTTTGACTCACGCGTACTGTCATATGTTGTAACATTGATTATTGTCAACACTCGCTGCGGATTAGGATGAGAAGAGATTCATTTCCCAAGATAACGCCCCTCATCAGATTGAAATAATATGTCACCAAATTTAATACCATTTTTTTTCTTTTTTAAAGAAAAAAAGAAGTAACCTCTGTTACTACCTGAATGATGAATTTTGTGGTGAAGAATGCTTTCGTTACATCTTACGAATACCTTAAGTTGATGACAGAGTATTCTTTTGAAATATTTTAACAGCTGCATGTCAACGGAGAAACCAGGATAACAAGTCCGTGTCTGCTATTATGTTTTGTCTTACATGACTCTTTGATACCGTTATTTAAACACAGTTAATCATCTGTGCAATAGATTCAGGGTAAAGGGCATACCGCCTGTCATGACACTTCACGAGGATTTTCTGATTACAGTTTTATCGTGGAAAAAATTACATGAAAAGAAACAGTGTCACAATGGCAAAATTATCTGGTCTTGAACGGCCATCAACTGTCGTCTTATCTGCAGGCTTGCTTTTCCATCCGACACCGGTTTTAAAGTTGAAACGCAAAATTAAATGTGTGTGGCAGGTCTCCTCATCGACAAGTTAAAGTCTGTATGTAACACGTAATTATGAAATTCGATCCAGTTTTGTGTATCTGTACAGGTTTGTGCATTATACACACTGACAACGGAAAGGCTCGTGGAGCAAGCTAGCACTTACCAGGAATGGTTCATGAAAGTCAAGCAGTGTTTCAAAATTGTCAAGGGCTGCTGATAAAATAATTATTTATTTACTACCAATTTCCATATTCTGGGCTTTTTCAGGTACCATAAAAACTTACTTACTGTGATGCAAAAAAATAAAAAAATAAAAAAAAATCTATCTTGTGTCACTGCACGAAGCAACGCAAAATGACTCTTGTTTTATGTGAGATCACAGTAAGAGTATCTCCATGATACCTGAAGATGACCAGAAGCTCAAAACTGTTATTAATAAAATTTTATCAGCAAATTTTAGAGATTTGAAATACGACTTATTTAAAATACTTAAGAACTGTGATACATTGCCTTCACTAAATACAGGAAGTGTGCTCGTTTCACATCATAAAGTCGTGTCTTTTCGCGCTAATTGACGTAGAACGTCTGCTAATGAGCACAAATGCTTATCTGGACACTTTTGGTTACGTGCCGTACATATCACGTCGTTCAAGGTCACTACCTCCTTGTCTGCATTCCTCTGTTACGCAAGCCGAAATCACGAATGCTGAAAGCTGTGACACTGGACTGGTTCGCTCCAGTAGTTTCTGGGAGATACGTAAGCACCAAGAATGTTAATAAAGAGGGCTGGGGGGGGGGGAAATAGTGATAACGGGACAGTATGCACAATTTACGAGTAATGGCTTGCTTCGACTTCTAGACGAGTTGGAGTTTCCATGCTTCTGCAAAATATTTCGACAATTAATCATCTATTTCAGGCGCTTCAGATAATGGTCTTACAAGTGGTGCCTAGATAACTTTCAGCTGGACCCTGAGGTAAAGACAGTTCGGGTACAAACTCAAAAATGTATCACCAACGCCGAGAAAACGATAATTTATCAGGGGTTGTCCGTCCAATGGGACTATTTGTCCGAATATCGAAGCTATGTCATTATGCTCCATTCGATCTTGACCATCGACGCAAGCAGAGGGCCTTACATGTTAAACGTGTATATTTGTCTGTGGCATTGTAGATCCCAAACTAAAGGTTCGATTTAAATGCAGATTTTTTTAATTTGAAATCTGGTTTAATCGGGATGGTTCTTAGCTACGTACCTTGAAGGTCTGTTCGGCCGTTTAAGTTTCTTCAGCGAAATTAAATAAAAATGCTCTCTTGATATATGCTTTGTAATATGTAAAAGGCACATCAAGCTACATAGTACCTGAATGTATAGCTCAGAAACATGTAAATAAAAGTTCGTGAGAACATATTTTTATCTTTTACGGTTGACTAACAACGATAATTTTTTTCTTTTGAAGTCAGCTGTTTTTAGTACCTACAAAGCAGGGAAAAGGTGACTGTGACCCAAATGAAATAGGTAAACATATTGTCACGGACACCTTTTTGTAGTTCTTTTTTGAGGTCTAAAATTCAGTACTAAATCAAATGATTTTTCCGTAGTAGTTTAGGCTGCCTATTGCAAGAGAGTGCAATGGCAGCTCACTTTCTTCCGACTTGATTTACGGTTATCACCACTGTTTATTGGTTATGTTACCCAATTTAGCTAAATATATACTAAAACAGTCAATGAATATATGTGTGGTTTTAAAAAAGAATCACATAAATCACGTAAGTCACAAAGACCTCGCGTCTCAGTTTCGTTTTTCGTCCCGGAAAGTACAGGGTGATTCAGAAGTAACTGTACACGCTTCGTGGGTTAATGTATGCATCAAAATAAGACTAAAACGTTAAATAAAGTTTTGTCCGAAAGTATTTTATTTCAGAGTTATGCAACGGAGTAGAGATCACAAGCGCAACACAAACAACACAATTAATTATCCTCAAAAAGCATCTACACGAAGGGACCAGATATTCAACTCACCTACATTGAAAATGCTGTCCACGTAGACGAAGACAGTGACATGTTCCACGTCTTAGCTCTCTAGGAATATTGCAGGCTCCTTTCATCTCATTCTGCACAGCGGGGCTGCGTCGAATCCAAGTAACCAAAGGAGTTTCTTGCCAGGATCAACGGATCAGTGTAGAGGGATGACAATGCAACATCAGTCGATATGCAGGTGAACACGACAAGCCGAAAGCCTCACTGGCCCATCATGTAATGACTACCACAAATGACATTATGAATCATATCTCGGAAATAAAGCAGTTTCAGACAAAACTTCATTTAACATATTGCTCTTATTTTGATCCATACATTATACTCACGAAGCGTGTACAGTTACTTTTGAATCACCCTGTATTTTTGTGAATGTGGGGGATAGAGTGGCGATCGTACTGTATCTACCACTAAAATATAAAGTTCAAAAAGTATGAAATAAAACTCATATTAAAATTTTAAAAAGTACACAAAACCCTCCAGAAAGTAAAAAAAAAGGTAGCAATATTTTGATCCGAGCGTTGTCACGTCGGGAGACCGCTAACTGAATACAATAAAAACGGAGAATATCTAAACATGATAAAGTATGAAATTTAAATACAAGTAGCCTACCTAGGCAACGTACATTCTAATCAAAATCGTTGAGTCTAAGTCTTAATTAATTTACTCCCAAAAATTCGCAGTATAGACACAAACGTCAACAACGCCTGCCCTCACGCGACTTTGCCTTCAGGTCGCCACACTTTTGTCACGCCCCGCGCACCGCGCATCACGCGACTTGCGCTCGCGGTTTATTGATGCGTGGATCAGTGAGCTATATTCATACCACAGTAGGACATACGCCTCGTACGATAGATTAATACATGAAACTAAGTGCGTACGTAATTGTGTAAAAAATATGATATAAAATAAACACGTAACTGTTCGTCAACAACATTAGGCTAACTAAAGATGAGTTGGTATTATATAGTAAGTATCTATAACTTCACTAGCTGTTTTGAGGTGTGGACTCGGGACACGCAGCTGGAAGAGATTACACCAAACAGAAGAGGCTTATACCCTGCAATAATGAAAGAATGCTGTTCTAATTTACTTAGCGGTCCCCCGATGCGACGACGCTTGAATCAAAATATTAATACTTATTTTAAAATGGCAATACATACATTTTTTTGCTTTTTAGATGTTTTGTGTCGAGCTTTGCTTTAATTTTTGATTCAAGTTTTATACATCGTCGTCGTGGAGTACCAAATGAAACAGACACCTTGTAAAGCAAACCAGCACACCAAACATGCGCCTGTAGCAAGCAGTGTCCTTAAGATGGAACCTCGTGGTCAGATTCGGAGTTTCCGCTTGCCGCTAAAGGAAAAAAAAAAAGGAACATTTACGTTCCGTCATAGCCGACGACGCGAAAGGTCATATTGGGAATGGGGAAGGAAATGGGTCGTGTACTCCCCAAAGGAAGCACCCTGAAATTCGCCTGAAGCGATTTAGGGAAACCATGGAAAACCTAAATCAAACTGGAAGGATGGAGGATTTCAATCGCCATCCTTGGTTGTCACTAGTTCCTTCCCAAATCTTTCCGGTCCGAGTATCGCTAAGCCACATAATTTTAAGGTTTACAACGCATCACATGATCAGCTAAGTGTGAAACTGTGTTTTATGTTTGAAAATTTCGCTTACTGCAGCCGAAAAATCGTAATTTATTTATTAAGAGCTTACCAACACGTCGGCATGTTGATGATTAAGGACGGAAGTATAGATCAGTCCTCTATAGGGTTTTAGTACTCCACTTCGACATCTGCCTATTTTGAATCAATCACAGGAGACATTAATGGTGGTATCGTGATTTTGGTCAGGTTATTTCCGAATAAAAAGGAAAAAGAATCAGGCTAAAATAAATATTAGTTGTTGGCACACGCAGAGTGCTGTAAAGACTCGTATAGTTGCTACTAGATGTTCTGCCAAGATAGTTGTACAAACGAGATATTTGTTGCTAATAGAGAAACAAATACGAAGCAAATACAAATGATACACAAAATAATTTGTTCGAAAAAAACGAGAGGGGTAATGGCAAATCTGAAGCCTTCAATGAGATTGTGCGACGCTGGAAGGTTGCTTATATGGTACAAAATTGGCTGTGAGACAATGAGAAAGAAGTTGAAGCTGCAGTCAACACGCACTTCTCATTTTCCAGAAATGTTCATTCTAGTGCACTCGCTGCTACACGGCAGGTGTTTGACATCCTAATAGTGGAATGTGGTTATAACAAAATTTGGTGGTCACATGCGGTGTGATTCTAGTATGTTTCCGTAACTGAGTTTAGCTTTACCAATGATGGGGATTTGTTCACAGTTCTAATTTTTAGGCTATGTTCGACTATATCGACGTATACAGTTGTATGTGTACCTTTACATAAAAATAACGAAGTAATTCCAGTAACTTTTAGAGTGTGACACATTACAGATACAATGTCAAGCTGTTTCTTTGTTCGTGAAACAGTGAAGCAGAGATCAGGCAATAATAGCGAAGAGATTATGAAATAAAAGAGGCTCACGATAGAATCTATGTCTTTGAGAACACCAAATCTTACCGATATTCCTAGTAAAGTGTTTGTGGCGCATTTGTGAACTACAGTAATAATACATGTGTAATAAACATTCAGGATACTGTCTACGTATATATCTTTTTATCATGCTGACAAATTACTTTCCTAATGACCAACAGTAACACTGTGCCAGCATACGTTCGATCTGCAAGCCCTAATAGCTCAGATGTCGGGATGAAGTGTGTCGTCGAGATCGAGTGTCTAAACGAGACTATACATAGCTGCAGTACATCCCAATAATTGAACAAGTTAGCTGTAGTAGGTGTATTAAAGTCAGATAAGTAATGGACCTAAGTTTAATTATCAAAATACTGTGCTCCAACTCTATAATTGGGTCAAACAGTAGTTTAGAAAAAGTCGTTCAGGTTAGAAGCACTTTATTGATTTGGTTACTACATCAACCCAATTAACTGCTTCACAAAGTCTCTAAAATGAGTCACGTGACTATAATTAAGCCAAAGACAGACATATGAAATTACCAAACCATTTCAGCTCAACAATTGAATGTAAATCCGAGACAGAAATTCCCTAAAGAAATAGAAAATTACATCTCGATAACACTCCCAAAACTGTAAGTACAAACTACCGAGATGTGCTCTGAGTCCATTGATTACTCTCGTGAAATCTCACACTGCTGGTGAAATTTCCAAATCATGAGAGATACGTACTCGACACGTTGCTTAAACAACTATCACCGTCCTCCCGTTACAACTTTCATAAACAGGGTGATAATTTCGTTTTAAATTTGGGGTTTTAAAGTCCTCGATCTGCAAAACGATATATGTTTATATTTTCTATTTATCCAAACATGTTTCGACACCTTTTTGTCTTCTGTTGGTTTCGCTCTACTACTGAAATTGCATTAATTGTGAACGTGGATTTGTATAATCAGCTTGAGTTTATATCTTTTTACCTCATATTTTCTGTTCCTGTTGTGCATCTTTGCTGTGTTTCCTTTTTTTATGGTTACTAAATACACTGTTACTCACACATTTTACCCTTCACACTCACCTGCTGTAACACAATTCCACTCACAGAAAGAGATTTGTGAGTAAACTTATGTCGCCATGCTCATCGAGATACGTTATGGTGTTGTTCATTATTGTTTTGTGACTTTCCCTAATTAAAGCCACAATAAAAGTCATTTATAAATAAAATACCGAAATATAATTGGGACAGTCCACTTCTGGCATATAATGTGCTCCTTCATGTTGTGTTTTTTGAATTATGGTAACCAGCTCTGTTCAGAACCAGCCTCCACAAGTTAATTAACTTAAAATATGGAAGAGTCGTAATTACGGTACGTTCGTCATACAATGTTATCTTATCCTATACACTGGAATCTCGTTACGTGGTGTTGTGATAGGTAGTTTGCATGGATCATTGTAGGTGAAAAACAAATTGTTCTAATAAGTACTTTTCCGCCTTCGTGACTATCTAAATAATTGCACATTGCTGGAATGCAGCTAAGCTGCTGGCACTGCTCGGTGACTAACAACTGTCATGTTGTTCATCACTGTAGCACGTAGTCCATTTTAGTTTCGCAGTGATTCAGGTAACTATTTTATTTTTTATCTTTTATTGTTGTTTCATCCCCATCGCTTCAAATGGGCAGGGAATACGTCGTCCGCAACACAAATTTTCAGATCTTCAACCCAAAAAATATACATTTAAAACGGTAAAAACTTGTGGAGGGTTTAAAAATTACTTAAAAATGTGATTTTTTATTGGACATGCTCATAAAAGTAGCTTTCAACCTTTTGCGAGTTTTTAAATAAAAAATTATGAAAAACCAAATTGAAGAGATGCCCGGATGGGGAAGGTTTTGAGAACAAGCTGTGTAGATTCCTAGACAACTGAAGAACCTTCACTCGAAAAGGATATTTATGAGACAGAAGTTTAGGTGTTTTGTGCGGTCGATTAGTTGTAAATGTGGAAACGAGGAAACAGAAATGAAATAGTGGACTGGGGTGTGAGCTGCCCCTTGATGTGAAGATGGAAAGAGGCAAGGATACATGGAAACGGAGGAAGCCCTGATGTGGCATAGAACAGGGAGGAAAGGGAGCTGACGATGACTGAATGTCTAGATTGAATTGTCTGGGAGACGGCTGAAATGTGGTTGACAGGACAGTATGGAATGTGTGTGTGTGTGTGTGTGTGTGTGTGTGTGCATGCGTGTGCGTAGATGTAGGGCTGATGAGTGGCTTTGGGATATGTACGGTAGCATGTGAAGGTTCAATATCGGTGACTAGGGGTTAGAAAGCATTTGGACTGAATAAGAGAGATTTTTTTGGATGGATATCCGGGAAACATTGGCGTAGAGGAAAATAGGCCCGATCAGGGTTTTGCAGATGGCGACTGCGGTACGAGGGGTAGGAAGTAGGTTGTTTTTAAGTATTTGGAAGCTGTAAAGCAAGAAATGCACACACTGAATCAATAGACTGCTAAATTTGGCTTACAAAGAGCATTCTTGTAGTGTATCCCTTCCTGTGTGTCGTTACATTAGTTATTTTTTCCTGTGTGTAGAATATTCAGTGATTTATCGCCAGCTTCCATCGGCAACAAGTCTGCTACAGCATGGCATTCCTGTTTATACACGTAAGTAAAACACACCCAATACCAATGATATTTAAAAAAGAAATGCCTAACGATTCAAGACGATACTTGCGTGCGTTGTCGCTTAACATGTACCAACAGAACAAAAGCAAAAATTTATTGATATCATACAACGTAAGCGGTCGTGGGAGGTGTTACTTCTCTTTGCCGGCAGAGGAAGCCGTGATACGTTGTCCGCTAACAGTAGATTGTTGCCAGTACGCAGCTGCGATCGGGTGAGAGGTCGACTGACGTCTTCACTTCCTCTGGGTGAAAATAACAGCGTCCGTTTCTGGAAAGGCGCCCATCAGGCAGGCTTCTGTGAGGGGGCGGCAATTGGCTGCCATTCCTGGGGAGAAAGCGAGGCCGGGTTGCGCGGGCGGCCTACCCGTGAACAACGCAAGGCGCACTTCGCGCTGCGTTGTAAACAAACGGGTTGTGGAATCCCTATCCAGCCATCTCACAACTGCTACGACGCGTGTTGGCCGCCGCAGACTATCACTTTCTGAACTTCGTTCGCACTACCATCGCTATGCTGCGTTGCTTAGGACCGTGGAGCAGTATTCATTCCCGTATTCGTTCCCTGACCAGCTACCCAGATTTTGGTTTTCCGTGTTTTCTTTAAATCGCTGCAAGAGTGATTTACCTGGGTTGTTCAGGAAAAATGTCTCATTTGCTATACCGCTCCATTTATCGTTATTTTCTTCTATCAAACATAAGGACCCGTCTGATCCAGTTCCCAATTTAAGACCCCATCTTTGTCTAATTCGAGCTTAGGTTTCGTCTATAAGGACATAATCGTCCTGGGGGTAGGACAGAAGGGCGTAACGTTCCGTCGACGATGCGGTCTTTAGAGTCTGAGCATTCAACACTCTCCCATCTAAATAAAATGAATAATAAATTTAACTTACACAAAGGAAAAACAGCCGAAGTTGCAAATTTTACTTTTATTTACTTGATGAGAATTTTCGGGTCGTAACCCATTTTCATATCATCAAGATAGTCAAAATGGTACTTCCCAAAGTATGAGAACCATGCAACAGTAACAAATGAGCCGTTACAGAGCTTACTGATAAGTGCCCAGCTGCACTTATACTGTTTGTTAGCTTGATAAGATTCTCATATTTTGGGAAATACCATTTTGACCATCTGGATGATTTGAAAATGGGTCCCGACTGAAAACTAGTCATCAAGTAAATAAAAATCAAATTTGCAACTTACTGTTGTTTTCCCGTTGTACTGGTTAACACAGGTTGCTGGCCTGCAATTGCTCCAGCATGTTGAAAGTTCGAAAATACTGTTAATGTCAGTAGAGGAACCTGGGGCGTGCTTATGAATTATGACCTCCAGAACAGCATCACACCCCATAGGTGTTAACAGTTCCTCTTTTCTCGTGTCCCTCTGTCCCGCATCGGGGCAGAGTCGACATGGTTATTAACAGATTTGGCATGGTTAGTTTAAGCGGTGACCGGATTCCCTTCCTGTCACCACCACGCAGGACAAAATATGTGTACCCCAATAGTCTACGTGTAGTGTTATTCATGTCAACGTGAGAGAAACTTTTCTAAATGTTTACGATTCGTATAACTGACGTGGGACTTCGGCGCCGGCCTAGTATTCGCCTAGTCGCATGTGTGAAACCACCTAAAAACCACACCCAAACTGTTCGCCACATCGGCCCTCGTCGTTAATAGGCCGGGCGGATTCGCTCCGGGACCCCTGCGCCTCCCCGTCCCAGAAGCGGCGTTTTAACACATACGACTTTCCTGGCGGCTCAGAGCTGTTAACAGTTACGTTAAATTACAAGTAATTGCGATACTTACTTGCCGTCTGTACTCGTCTACGTTTTCGTTTCTTTTTTGAATCAACTTGATACTAATACTCTATTTTGAATGGCGGAAACGTACAGTCCATTCTTCAAACCATACTCGATATAACCGTACACCCCTCGCCCCCCCCCCCCAAATCTCCCTGCTCCACGGCTTCAGCCTGTGAACGATAAATATTCTTGCGACAGTCCGCCCGCTAAGGTGAGTTGTAATGTGCTTGCCTACCATGAAGCGGGCGCGGGTTCGATTCCCGGCCGGGTTGGAGATTTTCTCCGCTCGTGGACTGGATGTTGTGTTGTCCTCATCATCATTTCATCCTCATCACTGGCACCCAAGTAGCCCAATGTGGTGTCGACTCCAAAAAGACTTGAACTCGGCGGCCGAACTCCCCGGATGGGGTCTCCCGGCCAACAATGCCACACGCTCTTTTCTTTTTTTTTTACAACAATCACAGTATGACTTTTCATTGTTATTATTTTACACAGTAATTTTATATTATTTATGGCCTTGCAAATTAATTTCCTCTTTCACGTTCCACACGCCCTGTTTCGTGTTACAAAATCATACTGGGTGTACAGCGAACGAGTCCCTGATTTCAAGATAAAAATATCTCGAAAACTACGATCTATAGACGAGTGCAACAAGCGGTATGTTCATTGTGAAAGTTGAAATAATTTTATACAGATGTTTCGAAATAGAGCAAAAAGTTGCTAACAGATGACGCTGTAATCGCAGTACTGAGTGCAAAAATAATGCGCCGCAGCTCAGAGCGGCCGGCTTCACGTTGAAATGTGAAAGGAGTTTAGCACACCGAAGGAAGAAGTTGAAATCGTGTATTCCATTGAATGTCGTATTTTTATGATAATGGAATATTCACAGTCCTACGGCAACAAGGCGCAGTTTTCAAATTTCAGAACACTAAAATAAATGTGCGACATTGTTACAGCGCCCCAAAGCGTGGTAAAAGACAGTTGCAGCACACCTACATTGAACTCTACAGACCACTGTGAAGTGCACGGTAGACATTTCTTCCCATTGTAGAAAAATGATTTCTTAAATGCCTCGGTAGGCACTGGAATTAATCTAATCTTGTCCTCACGATTCCTATTGGAATGATACGTAGGGGCTGTAGTATAATGTTATTCCTAGAGTTCTCACTGAAAGCCGTTTCTTGAAACTTTATAAGCTGTTTTTTCTGGGGATTGTTTACGTCTGTCTTCAAGTGTGAGCCCGCTCAGTTCCTCCGCCATCTCTGTGACACTCTTCCGTAGATCACACAAACTTGTGGCCATTCGTATTGCCTTCTCTGCATACGTTCGACATCCCCTGTCGGACCTGGTTGTTGCGGCAGGGTTTCCCTAACCGCGTTTCTCGAAACGAAGGTGTTCCGCGAGATGCGGGGAAGTGCTCCTCAAAAAACTATTAAGAGCATGTCTTTTTCGACATTTTGACGATTGTAATTATTTTTAAAATTTTATTATGATTTCTGTGTTATTAGTTACTATTTAAAATTGACGTAATCAACGAATAAATCAAGTTTTCACATTTCTTAAAATTTTACAAACCCTTAAAATAAATAAGGTGTTCTACCACAGTACCAGCATCCACACAGTGTTCCGTCAGAGGGAAGATTTGGGAAGACCAAGCTACGTGTCCCACACACTTGAGCAATTTTCTAAGATGGTTCGCACAAGTGTTTTCTAAGCACTTTCCTTTGTAAACTGATTCAATTTCCTTAGTAGTCTGTCAATAAACCACTGTCAGCTACCCGCTTTGCCTATATGACCATTTCATTTCATATCTCAACAAACGGTTAAACCAAGCTGTTTGTAAGACTTGACCGATTCCGGTTGTGACTCGTTGATATTGTAGCCGTAGGATAATAGGCTTTTTTTCGTTTTGTGAAGTGCACAGTTTTACATTTCTGGAAATTTAAAACAACCTCCCAATCTTTTCACCACATTGAAACCTTATCAAACTGCGAATGAGCATATCTGCAGGTTTTTTCAGACAGTTCTTCATTATAGATAACCGCATGATCTGCGAAATGTCTGACGCCACTTTCAATACTGTCCGCAATACTGTCAGCATAGCTTGATTAACTTCATTCTATTATCCTTTTGCTGTTCATTTATAACTTCTTACCAAGAAACCGTCCATTCTGTTCACTGTTTTTGCAAGTCCTTCGCCACTTTTGATAGAACTGCAGTGTCAATGGCAAACCTCAAAGTTTTTTCTTCTTCTCCCAGAACGTCGATTCTCTTTGAATTTTCTCCTAGTTTTACTTTACTGTTTGCCCTGTGTGCAGACTGAATAACATTGGGGATAGACTGCAAAGCTGTTTCTCTCCCTTCTCAACCACCGCTTTCCTTTAATACCCTCCGATTACTATAACTTCAACTGGTTTCCGCACAAGTTGTAGACAACCTTTCTCTTCCGCTACCTCCAGAATTTCAAAGACTGTATTCCAGTCAGTAGTGACAAAAGCGTTTCTCTAAATGTACAAATTCTACATTAATGACAACACGCCTGAAACGGTTACAAACTAGACGTTAGTACCGATCGATGCGGTGAACTTCGCTGCTTCGCGCTAAGTCACTCCGAACACTGCTCGCTCTCTATCCGTCAAAGAGAAATAAGCTTCACCACCTTCAGCGAGCCTCATGTGTATCTGTTCCTTAATCCTTGAATGTCTTGAACTAGGACTTGCTGTGATGTCACGTTTGCTATCGGGGAAGAGGAAGTGTAATACATATATTGCTACCTTTCCTCCTAGCGCAAGAAAACGTAGCCTTCCCAGCTCATGGTCTCATTGGCAACATGACTGGGACGGCCTGCATCTTCAGTATCAACAAAACATCAACAGTTCTTCGCGTTGTCATTTCCTGAGTTGTAGGGACAATTGTGTTTCTGATCGCCCTATCAGCTGTCGGTAGCTAAGAAGCTTCTCCTGGGTTACACAATTCTCTTTCTGCTTGAGCGGCCGTCCCGTTTATACGGCAAATGCTTTCCAAAATAAATGCACGGGTCGTGAAGCACCAGTCCGATATTCATCAAACTTTGTGCAGATGTTCACCACTTAACAGACATTAAATGATTAAACTTTCATTCATTTCGGAACTGTTATCCATTATCTTCAGTATGAGACTTTACCCTCCCCCCCGCCCCCCTCCCGCCCCCGAGATCATTTGTACCTGTTGTGGCATGGAAGCAAACAACTTCCGAATGTCATTTTCAGGAGGTTTTTGCATACGTGAAACACATACTCCACCAGATATTGAGGATGTGGTCTGGATCTCTTTACATCGCAACCCTCACATGCTCGGTGGATGACAAATTACGGGACCAGGCAGGCCAGTCAAAGATTCGCACAGTTTTCAAGATGTTTGTGCTGTGAACTGCATTCTGGAGCTATGCATTACCCTACTGGTAAATGTCGTCTGATAGTCTGGTCATAAAGGGCGCGGCAACAAAGGCCAATATGCTTGCCACGTATTGGCAAGCATACAGTGTTCCTTCATTAATTACAATGTCAGTCATATTATCATGTCCAACAGCTCCCCACTACATGACTACACGAGGCGGACTAGTATGTTTACTGATATTCGTTGTTTTCTGTAACATTTCAACAGACCGTCTACGGACGCGTTGGTGCAGACAGAAACGAGACTTATCGCTCAACGCCGCAGAATAGTGTTCGTGTCCCAGTTCGGCTATACACCATGCAAGTCTCTGTCCTGCGGTATGGTGTCAGCGGTGGTACCTCGATGTCTCAACTCAACAAAGTGTTCCCACGTTTCGTGTGACACGCTGCCTCTGCCCTCTGCCCGCACTGCAGCTGTTGACATCTGTCTATTCATCAGAACCACTCGACCAATCGTGTGCTTTTGTCGTGCGTGGTCCTACTGGAAGGACTTGTGACTACTCTTTTACTTTTTTCCTGTTTTCCGCCTTCTGAGTGGTTTGATGCAGCCCACTACGAATTCCTCTCCTTTGCCAATCTCATCATCTCAGAGTAGTAGTCGCACCATACAGCCTCAAGTGTTTGTCGGATGTCTTCCAGTCTTCGTCTTCGCCGGCTGGTGTAGCCGAGCGGTTCTAGGCGCTTCAGTCTGGAACCGCGTGACCGCGACGGTCGCAGGTTCAAATCCTGCCTCGAGTATGGATGTATGTGATGTACTTAGGTTAGCTAGGTTTAAGTAGTTCTAAGTTCTAGGGGACTGGTGACCTCAGATGTTAAGTCCCATAGTTCTCAGAGCCATTTGAACCATTTTTCTACGTCTTCTTCCATAGCTTTGGCACGGCAGCTATTCCCTGATGTCTTAACAGATGTCCTGTCAACCTGTCCCTTCTGCTTGCAGTGCTTTCCATCTGCTCCTACCGAGCGAGGTGGCGCAGTGGTAGCACACTGGACTCGTATTCGGGAGGACGACGGTTCAATCCCGCGTCCGGCCACCCTCATTTAGGTTTTCCGTGATTTCCCTAAATCGCTCCAGGCAAATGCTGGGATGGTTCCTTTGAAAGGGCACGGCCGATTTCCTTCCCCATCCGTCCCTAATCCGATGAGACCGATGACTTCGCTGTTTGGTCTCTTCCCACAAACTCGCCGGCCGTGGTGGCCGTGCGGTTCTAGGCACTGCAGTCCGGAACCGCGTGACCGCTACGGTCGCAGGTTCGAATCCTGCCTCGGGCATGGATGTGTGTGATGTTCTTAGGTTAGTTAGGTTTAAGTAGTTCTAAGTTCTAGGGGCCTGATGACCTAAGATGTTAAGTCCCATAGTGCTCAGAGCCATTTGAACCATTTTTTTCTTCCCACAAACAACCGCAACCCCCCATCTGCTCCTAGTGGAAAATCTCCGCATTCTTTACTTCATCAGTCCATTTTGTTCTTCTCTAGCATCGTATCTAAAACACTTTGAATCTCTTCCATTCCGCCTTTAAGCATTGTCCATGATCAGCTGCTATACAATACTGTGTTCCAAAAGTACATTCTCAGAAATTTCTTCCTCAAATTAAGGCCTGTCGGCCCTGGAACTTTACAGCAGAGAGGGCTGTGCGACGACGCCGGTCAATAGTACGCTGACTAGGACGACACCAATACAGGAGCGGCATCTACACGAAGAGAATATAAGCGCCGCGGCGCTTAGGCGCGGCCGCAATGGAAGACGAGGCGTCATACGAACGCTATAGCAGTGGCTTATGAACTATTTTGTTTTGCTTGCATTGAAATTTTATAGACCGAAGGACATTGATTGTTATTTGTCTGTCGCCATTTGCTTGCGACTCACCTTGTGAATACGCAAAGTTAAGTATTGTCAATTTAACTTACTGTAATAAACTCAATTAATAAGATTTGCTTGAATTGCTGTCTAGCGATCCGAGAACACAGCTTCCTAGGCGCCCCATATTAGGCGAGTGGGCAGGATAGTACACTATTTGTCGCTATGATGCTGCCACGTCTTTCACGCCAGCTATTCGAGCTTTTGCGAAGACAGATATAAGTTGTAGGTGCACGTCCTTTGCGCACACTGCTTTGAGATCTCCAAATGAAAAGTTCCAGTAAAGTCAGACACAAGCAATAACCATCGCGTAGTCTACTACCACGCTTCTTAATCTCTACTGAAAATACTAGCACAAAAGTGAAATTTGAGTCAGCCTATGCCACAGGCATGGAGATACTTGAGACTCAGTTTGGTATCGTTCACCCAAAGTGTCTATGGTGTAACAGTACAATTTAATACGACTAAACCCATTGTGAGAGGAAGAAAGTTTTTATTTTGTAGCAATGTGTATCATTCACTGGATTTCTTATTAATGGTACGAATACGTCACGGGTTTCATTCGTGAGCGCTCGAAAATGTATTGACTATGTGGGGCAATTTACAAAAACCTAGGCGAAGAGTCGCTCCATATTTTTGGGTTACTAGAAATCAAAGGTTCAAGAGTGGAATTAAAAATGAAGGTGAAATGATTTAACATTGCTACCATCAGCCAAATTAAGGAGAATTACAGTTTCTGCTGAGTGGAGTTAACAGTTTAATGAGTACAGAATATGGATTGAGAGGAAATCGAAGTAAATCGAAAGTAACATGAACTAGCAGAATTGATAACAAGGAGAAAGATAATATCAAAACTGGGGATCATGAAGTAGATGAAGTTAAGGAATTCTGCAACCTTGGCTGCAAAATAACCCGTGACGGAGGATATAAAAACTAGACTAGCACTGGCAATAAGGCAATCTCTGGCCAAGACAAATCTACTACTGTCAAATATAAGTCTTAATTTGAGAGAATTTCTGAGAAAATATGTTTGGAGCACAGCATTGTATGGTATTGTATGGACTGTAGGAAAACCGGAACAGAAGAGAATCGAAGCATTTGAATGGTGGTGCTACAGAAGAATATTAGGTAGACTGATAAGTAAGGAGATTCTCTGTAGAATTGCCGAGGAAAGGAATATATGGAAAACACTGACAAGAAGGGAGGACAGAATAATAGGACATCTGTTAAGACATCACGGAATAACTTCCATGGTGCTACAGGTAACTGCCGAGGGTAAAAATTTTAGAGGAAGACAGAGATTGGGGATAAATCCAGCAAATAACTGAGGATGTTGTTTGCAATTGCTACTCTGAGATGGAGAGGTTGGCACAGGAGAGAGGCTCGTGGTGGGGCGCAACAAACCATTCAGGAGACTGACGTCTCAAAAAGGGAATCAAATGGTTCAAATGGCTCTGAGCACTATGGGACTTAACATCTGAGGTCATCAGTCCCCTAGAACTTAGAACTACTTAAACCTAACTAACCTAAGGACATCACACACATCCATCCCCGAAGCAGGATTCTAACCTGCGACCGTAGCGGTCGCGCGGTTCCAGACTGAAGCGCCTAGAACCGCTCGGCCACACCGACCGGCTCAAAAAGGGAATCAAAACCACCTCACGTACGGTATATCAGTTGCACGATGTGCAGTTCTCTGTCTGACAACAGATCGTGCATGGTTCTTCGCGATGTTTGTATACACGCTTCTCGCCTGTGTTTACGCCATCGCTCCCTCGAACTGAGAATGTTGCTGCGTAACGTGTCACGTAGCGCTGGCCGCTGAGGTTGCGTTCACGTGACGCCTCTTCATCGTTAGCTGTACACTGCAAACACGATTACGTCCTGGCCCTTCTAAGTAGTAAAAAAATGATAGTATGAGATTTCATTCACCTGACAGTGAGACGTGCTCTTTTATTTTAGTTCCCTGTCTCACTGTGTCACCTCGATATTATCAGCACTCGCCCGATTCACGGTTAGTCGACAGCGCAACGCACGTCTGTGTCGTCAGGCGTGGACTCGCATTCCAGAGGACGGTGGTTTGAATTCCCGTCCGACTATGCATGTTACCAGCCAGACTGCCAACTGCAAGCGAGCCGAGCGAACTACACACAGTCGGCCGCGTACCCCCTCCCTCTTTCCTTATACCCAACAGTGTCATTTTACGGGCAATAAAATCCAATAAATGTGAAGTCGGTGGTCTAGTGACACCGTCAGATGCACCCGCACCCCGGCAAATCGGTCTCTACCCTGCGGAAGACCGTTGCAATTTAACCGAAATGTCTGCACATTTTAGTATTTTAAGTCATTTATAAGAAGATGCGGCAATATACACAGAATGCGTTTAGTGATATTGCCACCGACCACAGAAGCCAACGCTTTTATACCCAGTTTTAGTTTTTTCCATGTTTTTCCTAAGTCACTCAAAGGTACCTTTGAAAGAGGTGGGCGATTGTCTTCCCCGTTCTTCCTCAACTCGAGCTTGGGACCCGTTTCTAGTGTCCTCGTCGCGATGGGACGTCAGCCCTAACCTTCCTTCCTTTACTTTCGGATCGGTGACCATTTTACTTTTGTCATTTACTTATTTACATTATGTTTTAAATCTGAATAACGTAACTAGCTGCAGTACATTCTGGAGCAAACTTCCAGTGCAACGGAATAGTAGGTGACTTCACGGCGCCTTCCTTTTGTGACTGTAACCCTCTAGGATAGGACCAGCGCGCTGCTCAGACAATTAATGCCACGTGTTGCCTTTTGCGTCACTTGCCTCGGTACTGAACGCCCATTTGCGCTGGGGGTCTATACGAGCAATTATTGCCGTGACGGCAACCGTCACTAAAGTGTCAATAATATCTTTCGTGACGAATGTAAGAGACAGAGCTTTCTGAAGGACATGCACAAGCACGTACCATCGTAACAAATGCTCCCTCTTCTATCTGGTTGGAAAGCCAGAGAGCCCTTACAAACTGCTTCGTCAGCCCCAGTGTGATATGTAGTGGTGTAAGCAGTATTTTTTCCCCTACAAGCGTTTCATGCAAGACGCTAAGGCATAAATTTATACAATTTGGCCAAACCTTTACACTCCACTGCTTCTGATTTGCCCGGTTACGCTATCAAACTACAAGGGAGGGCATTTTCGTGTGCCAAACTTGTTGTAATAAAATTCATATAATTGTTGTGAATGTAGTAACTGAACGCTATTGTTAATTCAGCTCAAACAACCGCAGTAGCAGAAAACTGTATCCTTACGCTGGATACTTAATAGTGGCTGATCTGCACATTTGCAAATAAACACTTAATCGATAAGCCGCACTATAACAAAGATGTGGCACACAATAAGGAATAACAACTTACATCTATTAATAATTGTTAGAACGGTGCACCATCTTCACTTCGAAATTAATCTTCGTTGGGATGTGAATAAGGGATACCAGCGTCGTTGATTTCCCATGGCCAGCATGACGACTGGATCTCACCCCAATCTTTTTACTGTAGAGATATGTGGATCGTTGGTGTATGAAACCAAAATAAGAATAGAGGAGAAACTGGATGGTAACGTCCTGGCAGCCTGTCTCGTTGCACAGAGCACACCACAGAGATATTTGACAGACTGCAACGATAGTTAGCGCGCCAAGCGTTTCTGAAGAAGAGAAATTTGTTAACATCGAGTATAGATTTAAGTGTCAGAAAGTCGTTTCTGAAAGTATTTGTATGGAGTGTAGCCATGTATGGAAGTGAAACATGGACGATAAATAGTTTGGACAAGAAGGGAATAGAAGCTTTCGAAATGTGGTGCTACAGAAGAATGCTGAAGATTAGATGGGTAGATCACATGAGGAAGTATTGAATAGAACTGGGGTACAACTTGACAAGAAGAAGGGACCGGTTGGTAGGACATGTTCTGAGGCATCAAGGGATCACAAATTTAGCATTGTAGGGCAGCGTGGAGGGTAAAAATCGTAGAGGGAGACCAAGAGATGAATACACTAAGCAGATTCAGAAGGATGTAAGTTGCAGTAAGTACTGGGAGATGAAGAAGCTTGCACAGGATAGAGTAGCATGGAGAGCTGCATCAAACCAGTCTCAGGACTGAAGACCACAACAAAAACATAGTAATACATACGCTGGGATTGTCTGTCGTCACATTGAACAGTTGAGGACTTTTTTTGTTCCTATAGGGTGTACCTTTCTTATGTTAAAAAAAACTAGGGAATCATTTCCGAACATTTGTCTCAAAGTACTCAGTTTTTTATTCTTGAAGGAAAGAGAAGCAGATGTATGGATATCAAGAGGTCAGGTGGAAACCAGTACTAAGCAAGAAAGGAAAGCTGAAAGGCGGAAGCAGTATATGGAGGGGCCATATAAGGGAAATGAAAGCAATTCTGTAGAAAGGGGAGAGGACGTAGATGATTGTAAAATGGCAGATACAATGTTGCGAGAAGAATATGAGAGAGCAGTGAAAACTCCCCTGGAGTAGATGACATTCCCTCAAAACTACAGACATCATTTACAGAGTGAGCCATAATGACACTATTCCACCTGGTGTACAAGGTGTATGAGACAGGCGAAACACCTTCAGGCTTCAAGGGGGACATAATAGTTACAATTCCAAGAAAGCACTGCTAACTTATGTAAATATTACGGGACTGTCAGTATAATAGGTCATGGTTGTAAAATATTGACACGATTTTTTTACGGAAGAAAGGGGAAACTGGTAGAAACCGATCTCTGGGAAGATCACTTTCGTTTCCGGAGAAAAGCAGCAACATGCGAGGTAATACTGACTCTACGGCTTATACCAGAAGATAGGTTAAAGAAACACACACCTTTGTTTATAGCTGCTGTAGATTCAGAAACAGCTTTTAAGAATCTTGACTAGCATGCATTAAAATTCTGAAGGTAACGGGGGTAAAATACAGGTAGCGAGAGATTATAGACAACCTGAAACCAGACGGTAATCATAAAAGTCGAGAGGCATGAGAGGTAAGCACTTGTTGAGAAAGAAATTAGACAGGGTTGTAGCCTCTCCATGATGTTCTTCAATTTGCACAGGGATTAATCAGGAATGTAAAACAAAGGAAAAGTTTGATAAATAGTTAAGATTCATGAAGAATAAATAAAAAATTTAGAGGTTTGCCGTGGTCATTTTAATTATGTCAGAGACCGCAAAGGACATGGAAGAGCATTTGAACGGAACGGACAATGTCTTGAAATAAGGATATAAGATGAACATCAACAAAACCAAAACAAAGGGTAATGCAATGTCGTCGAATTAAATCATGCTATACTAAGGGAATGATTAGGAATCGAGACACTAACGGCAGTACAAGAGTTTTTTGTTTGAGCTACAAAATAACTGGAGATGGTTGAAGTAGAGGGGATATAAAACTGACAACGAGAAAAAAAAACATCCTGCAGAGGACAAATTGTTAACACTGAATTTACACTACGTGATCAAAAGTATCCGGACACCCCCAAAAACATACGTTTTTCATATTAGGTGCATTGTGCTGCCACCTACTGCCAGGTACTCCATATCAGCGACCTCAGCAGTCATTAGACATCGTGAGAGAGCGGAATTGGGCGCTCCGTAGAACTGACGGACTTCGAACGTGGTCAGGTGATTGGTTGTCATACGTCTGTAAGAGAGAATTCCACACTACCCTAAACATACCTAGGTTCACTGTTTGTGATGTGATAGTGAAGTGCAATCGTGAAGGGACACGTACAGCACAAAAGCATACAGGTCGAGTTCGTCTGTTGACTGACAGAGACCGCCGACAGTTGAAGATGGTCGTAATGTGTAATAGGCTGACATCTATCCAGACCATCACACAGGAATTCCAAACTGCATCAGGATCTACTGCAAGTACCATGACAGTTAAGTGGGAGATGAGAAAACTTGGATTTCATAGTCGAGCGGCTGCTCATAAGCCACACATCACGCCGATAAATGCCAAACGACGCCTCGCTTGGTGTAAGGAGCGTAAATATTGGACGATTGAACAGTGGAAAAACGTTGTGTGGAATGACGAATCCGGTGGCAGGGTGTGGGTATGGCGAATGCCCGGTGAAAGTCATCTGCCACCATGTGTCGTGCCAACAGTAAAATTCGAAGGCGGTTGTGTTATGATGTGGTCGTGATTTTCATGGAGGGTGCTTGCACCCCTTGTTGTTTTGCGTGGCACTATCACAACACAGACCTACACTGATGTTTTAAACACCTTCTTCCGTCCCACTGTTGAATAGCCATTCGGGGATGGTGACTGCATCTTTCAACACGATCGAGCACCTGTTCATAATGCACGGCCTGTGGCGACAATAACATTCCTGTAATGCACAAAGTCCTGACCTAAATCCTACAGAACACCTTTGAGATGTTTTGGAACACCGACTTCGTGCCAGGCCTCACCGACCGAACTCTTCAGTGCAGGGCTCCGTGAAGAATGTGCTAGCATTCCCCAAGAAACCTTCCAGCACCTGACTTAACGTATGCCTGCGAGAGGCTAAGGGTGGGGCAACACCATATTGAATCCCACCATTACTGATGGAGGGCGCCACCAACTTGTAAGTCATTTTCAGCCAGGTGTCCGGATACTTTTGATCACATAGTGTAGATTTAAGCGTTGGAAAGTAATTTCTGAAAGTAGTTTTTGGGATGTAGCCTTGTGTGGAAGTGATTCATGGATGAAAAACAGTGCAGATAAGAAGAGAATAGAAGCTTTTGAAAAGTGATTCTAAAGATCAGATGAGTAGCTCATATAACCAATGAGGAGGTAATCAGTAGAATTGCCGAGAAAATAGATATGTGGCACAGCTTGATTAAACGAGAGCTCGGTTCATAGGACACATTCTGAGACATCAAAGCATCATCAATCAGTTTAGTACTGGAGTGACGTGGGAACGGGGGGAGGGGGGGGGGCGGGACGAATGAATGCAGTAAGCAGGTTCTTCATAAGGATGTAGGATGCAGTAGTTCTTCGGAGATGAAGAGCCTTCCAGAGGATACAGTAGCATGGAGAGCTGCATCAAGCCAGTCTTCGAATGAAGTCCACAACCCTAAAAGTTTGGGACAGTTGGTAAGCTCACTTGTTTATAAACACGATTGTCACAAGGATATTGAACTTGATTATGCATTACCGTACTTCATACTGAGTTGAGAATACTATAACTGGCTACATTCGCGCTTGTGAATAAATAAATCTAATAACAAATCAGGCCGTAAATATCATTTCTAAACAATTGAAGGACTGTGGACCCTAGTAATTACAAAATAATGTCTGTAGATATACATCGAAGAAGCAATGATGCCATAAAAGCAAGGTACAAGAGTGGAATTAAAATTCAAGGTGATAGGATATCAGTGATAAGATTCGCTGATTACATTACTATCGCCGGCCGTAGTGGCCGAGCGCTTCTAGGTACTACAATCTGGAATCGCGCGACCGCTACGGTCGCGGGTTCGAATCCTGCCTCGGTCATGGTTGTGTGTGATGTCCTTAGGTTAGTTAGGTTTAAGTAGTTCTAAGGTCTAGGGGACTGGTGACCTCAGATGTTAAGTCCCATAGTGCTCAGAGCCATTTGAACCATTTTTGACATTACTATCTTCAGTGAAAGTGAAGAAGAATTACAGGATCTGCTGAACGGAATGGACAGTCTAGTGAGCACAGAATATGGACTGAGAGTAAATCGGAGAAAGACAAGTAACGAGAAGTAACAGAAATTATGCTAGAGGGAGCTGCAGAAATTAAAAACTGTAGAGGAAAACAGAGATTGGAATACACTTAACAAACAATTGAGGATGTAGGTTGCAAGTGTTACTCTGAGATGCAGAGGTTGACACAGGAGAGGAATTCGTAGTAGGCAGAAAATTGGTTTCTCAAAAAAGAAAATAGTTAGTTAACGTTTGGAACATCATTCACATCAAAAAATCAAGCTCTTAGCAGTAGTTTTTTCGCTGATATATGTCGGTAGTCGGTGATAGACTGATAAGGTGACACTGAAGTGCAAGAAGTGCGCTGCACGCTTCAAGTTTGCCACATTAAAAGCCGCTGAAGCGTTCTGTGGTCGCCGTCACCGCTGGTATGTGAAGACCAGCTGAGGTGTCGTCAGCAATCAACCGACGGTATCTTTTTGCGTGACCTTGCTGCATTTTCCTGTTTAGTTAGCAACAGTCTATCGGAGTGTTAACATGGCGAGGTTCGTTAGTTGAGCATACATGGTAAATGAAGAATAATTCTTTAGTTCTTTCTTATAGCAGTGGATTCATCACCAAGTTATGGTTTAAGTTATCGACAAGATAAGGTTATTTAAGATAGCGTATTTAGCGCAGAAAACTGTAAGTCACAAAAATATTTCGCATACGTAAACTATGGTTATTTCTATTCTACCAATGAACCGACGTCTACCACCTGCTTCACTTGCCACTGAACCTGTACAATCATTACATTTCATTTTCGTAGAAATTGTTACACCCAGGTATTTTCGTTAGTTGACTCAGTGATATTGTAGACACAGGATACTACGTCTTTTCGATTAATAATATCTTTATGTCCTGAAAACTGTGACCAATCCAGTGTACCTCTACATGAATATGGAAAACGGTATTTGCTATTAACGAGGTTATCCCGTATAGACGTACCCGTGAACTTTATTAAATACGAGGCATGTGGGAAAAGTAGTGAGATACACCGAACTGTGAGAGATCTGGCAACGCTGTGTTGTTCTATTTGTGTAAATCGTTGTGTTCATCACTTTCAGATGCTCAGTCTGAGTTTCAGCTCCGTGCAGCTATCACGTAATTTTTGAGAGCGCCACCAGTGAAGTTATGTTTGTTTTTGTTGTGTGTTGCGAATGTGAAACAGCTGAATTTAGGGCACGTTATGCCATCAAGTTTGTTTTAAGCTTAGGGACTCCGCAAGAGCGACCTTTGAAAAGTTGAAACAGGCCTAAGGAGAACACTCCTTATCGAGTTTTTCGCTGGCACAAATCATTTTGGAAGGCCGAGAACACGTTGTAGCTGAACCTCGCTCAATGGGATCTTAAACCTCGAAAATCGACGAAAACGTCGAATGTGTGCGTTCTTTTGTGAGAGCAGACCGAAATTTAACAACAGAGAGGATGGGTGATCTACTTTAATAAGTTAAGTAACTGTACATCAAATTTTGACTGGAGTAAGATTTGTGCCAAGTGAATGCTCCATCATAACAACGCCCCATCCAAATGGCCACTTTGACCTCAGAAGACATTGTTGTTCCACAGCCCGGTATTCACCTGATCTGAGTCCTCTTCACTTTTTTCTTTTCCCGATATCGATAAAGGTCTTAAAAGGATGTCATTTAGGGACTCTGGAGAACATTCAAAAGAATGCGACCGACTTGTTCAAGGCTCTACCAGCTGAAGCCTTCCAATGCGGCTACCAAGACTGGGAGCAACGATTCTACCATTATATAGCTGCCGAAGGGAACTGCTTTGAAGGGGAGAGTATAGTTGAAAAAGTAAAAGCTTTGGTAGATAAAAGAAGTCAGTCTCGTTATTTTTCTCACATACCTCGTATCTTCAGCTCATATTTGAAACACGGAAATTTTGTTGACACGTACGGCGTATGACAGTCGCAGTCGTACGATAATTCTCTGTAACACTCTGATTTAAGTGGTGAGAATCACACACACCGACTAATAACTTGCATCTGGTCTATCTAATGACTACGATTTACTCGTAGATTAAAAGATTACTTACGGAATCATCTTGTGTCAAGTTACCTGCTGCTTCACAAACAGCTCCATTGCCGGCCGCGGTGGCCGAGCGGTTCTAGGCGCTTCAGTCCGGAACCGAGCGACTGCTACGGTCGCAGGTTCGAATCCTGCCTCGGGCATGGATGTGTGTGATGTCCTTAGGTTAGGTAGGTTTAAGTAGTTCTAAGTTCTAGGGGACTGATGACCTCAGATGTTAAGTCCCATAGTGTTCAGAGCCATTTGAACTAGTTTTGAACAGCTCCAGGTTTTACCCCGTAAAATACAAGTTTCTTTGTTCCTATTGCAGTAGTACCGATTAACTACGCAGCCCACAGCCTCCAACAGAGATCTCACCTCTGACGAGACCTAATGTATTGTATGGAAGTTTAAAGCAACTTAACCACAATGGCACTGTGTATCTCTGCTAAGCTCTGTTCCTTGGCTTTCGAAGCGTTTCCGATGAAGTTCCACGCTGTCTGGACAAAGCAGTGCGTACGGAATATTGGACCAACTTTGTGATTTGGTTCCTAGCAAATGGAGCATCGTTTATTAGAGAAATTACACAATATGGTGAAAAATCTTCAGATGTAAAAGCAGCTGAGGACAAGGGAGAATTATGGGATCATTGTTGGACCATTACGTTTCACAACGTAAATGACTTAACAGGTAACATCCGAAGCTCAGTGACTGTTCGCGAATGCTGCTGTTGCACATGGAGAAGTCGCAACGCTAGAAATTGTAGCGAAACGCAAGATGTGCAGAGCATGGACGCTTGGCAGTTGACTCCCAGCATAAACGAATGTAGAATGTTGCACATGAAGAGGCATAAAATTCTATTATTGGTTTATTAAATAATTGCGGAAAAATCGCTGGAAACAACCATACCCATAAAACATTTGCGAGTATGTGTACGGAACGATTTAAAGTGGGGCGTTGTCATAAATCGTAGTAAAGGCAGAGGCAAGACAGAAAATGATCCCTCAGGAAGCGTAGTGCCCAAGACGGAGCTCACAGTACTCTCGTTCGATAATTACGTATTGCTTTTTCAGGCTGGAATCCTTAGCAGGTTGGATCGACAGTGAATATAGAGAACATACAAATAATAGTAGTACTTTTCGTCCCGGTTTCTATTAGTAAGCGCGAAAGAGTCCAGTGGCAGATGTAACAGGAGAGGCGTTGTGCATCGCAGTTTAATGTTGTAATTTTGACAACTTACGTCCCTAGAAGTGTCAGCCGGTACAGAGTGATTCGGAATCTTCGCATCAAGCGTCAAGTGGTGATGAATCACATCATGGGGTACAACTTTTTTTACTGACGAAATGATCTCTGACGGTTCCCGGCGAAGCTACGCGTCCTTTAGTATTCGCCTGCTCTGGTACGACGAGATTTCACCGAAGAAGCAGGGTGTACTGATCAGCCGTACTGCATGCTACCTCTCTCAGTAAACTTGCAGTGATTTTCAACAAGAAAACAGTAAGAATGAGTGTCTTCAG
Organism: Schistocerca cancellata; assembly: GCF_023864275.1. Taxonomy (NCBI): domain Eukaryota; kingdom Metazoa; phylum Arthropoda; class Insecta; order Orthoptera; family Acrididae; genus Schistocerca; species Schistocerca cancellata. The sequence goes on along the minus strand of NC_064628.1, from coordinate 418,351,353 downwards.
GTGGAGAAAGATATTTTAAAATCAAATCAAGAACTTTAATTTTTCTCAGCCCAGCCACTTTTACACGGATCAGATGACTGGTAAGCAACACACATTGCATATGTATGCAGCAGTGTGCCTACACGATGTGGCCTCTCAGGGCATAGCCAGTACACTTAGCGCCTCCGGCAACCGTCAGCGAACGTTTTGTCTCGAACAAAATTTGTTCCCCACGACGTGATCCACCACCCCTAAACGTTTGATGTAAAGACTTTGAAACATCCTGTATATTGTATTCATAGTGTATCAAAAAAATATGTGGCCCAACTTTTGGGAAACATCCCTCACATACACAGAGGAATAAAATGTGGTACATGGTCATGGGTCTGTAAGCGCTTTACTTCCATGTTAGAGTTCATGTTCTAATTCTCTTCATAATCACAGTAGTCGAGGGAAATATACATAAACAGTGCGCACCAGCATTACATGATAGGTTTTGTTACAATGTTCAAAGTACCGCCTATGTTTGGTTAGAATGTAAGTCTACAGGAAGTTGTAATGCTTAGGCTCACTGTCTACAATAAGCTTGCAATGCTTAGGCTCACTGCCAATGTTTGTTGTTCTATCTAAAAGAAGGTAATGTTGACATATGACACTTCGTTTCTTGTGTTGACACGCAATTAACTTCGTTACTCTACTGACACCGAACATGTAGCATCAACTGCTTAGTGTTCCTCACGGACATGGTTTCTGGTACAATGCAACGAAAGTGTACTGAAATGAGGAGTTGGCAGATACCCATTTGCCGTACGTATGGGCAGATGGCACCAATGTGTGTATTGGAAGAGATTTCCAGAACGACGGTCCTCCAACAAGAGGACATATGAAGCAACTGATCGTTGTCTTAGGGAGTATGGGACTTTAAGCCCACTATTCGCGACAGAGAGAGGCCTAGAAGGATGAGGACACCTCAATTGGAGGGGAACAACCTTAGTGTCAGCGTAAGACGATTAGCAGCAAGAAGTAATGTTGACCACACGAAGTACCAACCACCTTACAGTGCCGGGTGACCTGTGAAGCACACAGGGCGTTTCAGCTGTCACTACCTATGAGATTTTATGTAGCCAGAAATTTTACATCTGTCCTTCAAAAACCAAGCGCGAGATTTCCACATTCTGTCGCTCACTGTGCGCAAACTTATTACTACCGAAAAAATTAACAGCACCTTTTTGTAGGAAATTTAATGTACTCGTAGTTAAATTTTGTACCGCGATACGTTTTCTATAATGGCCGTAGTTATTGAATTATTCAATAAAAACGTGCAAAAGTGAGTTTCAAACCTACTCCCACCCTTAGCCCGCCCCCCCCCCCCCCCCTCAGTCAGGATTTGTGGTAAGTTGTTGATGGCACTCCCTCCTACCACTGTACAAAAATTTGCGACTGCATGAATTATTTCCCACATTCGACCTATTTGGTCTTCAATGACTGGACTTAGTAGTCATCGGCTTAGTCCAGCACTTAGAGTTTGTAAAATTGAAGGTTTTGTACATTTTACCTAACAATTTAGTAAATTTTAAAAGCATAAACAATTACATCGTTACCGGCCTTGGTGGCAGAGCGGTTCTAGGCGCTTCAGTCCGGAACCGCGCAGCAGCTACGGTCGCAGGTTCGAACCCTGCCTCAGGAATGCATGTGTGTGATGTCCTTAGGTTAGTTAGGATTAAGCAGTTCTAAGTCTAGGGGACTGATGACCGCAGATGTTGAGTCCTATAGTGCTAAGAGCCATTTGAGCCAATTACATTCGTCAGGCCTTCTGACTACGAAACTATTGTAACTGTAAGGATTAAGTTGGATCGAACTGTCAACATAATTAGTTTAGAGTAACTTTTACAAAACTCGTTTTCGTTTTATTGCCCTCAGGGCACGTTTAAATAAGTAATGTTAACGAAGTAGCCAACTATGCCAGTGGAGTAACAGCTTAATCAATAGAGACCGAAAGAGGTCGAATATCGGGAACAGTTCGTGTAGTTGGAAATTCTTGTGCAGTGGCAGGAGAGAGGGCCACAAATAACGTACTAGAAATCCTGACCGATGAGGAGTGAGTGTTGAGTGTGAGGGTAGAGATGCGTTTGGTCACTTTTGTACATTTTTCTTGATAAATCGAAAAGTGTGGCGAATCCCAGTACAAAATTTAACTATAATGAATTTCCTACAAGAAGGTTCAAAAATGGCTCTGAGCACTATGGGACTTAACAGCTGTGGTCATCAGTCCCCTAGAACTTAGAACTACTTAAACCTAACTAACCTAAGGACATCACACACATCCATGCCCGAGGCAGGATTCGAACCTGTGACCGTAGCAGTCGCATGGTTCCGGACTGCGCGCCTAGAACCGCGAGACCACCGCGGCCAGCCCTACAAGAAGGCCTAGTTAACTTTTTTCCTTTGGACTAATAGTTTACATCTACATCTACATTTATACTCCGCAAGCCACCCAACAGTGTGCGGCGGAGGGCACTTTACGTGCCACTGTCATTACCTCCCTTTCCTGTTCCAGTCGCGTATGGTTCGCGGGAAGAACGACTGCCGGAAAGCCTCCGTGCGCGCTCGAATTTCTCTAATTTTACATTCGTGATCTCCTTGCGATGTATAAGTAGGGGGAAGCAATATATTCGATACTTCATCCAGAAACGCACCATCTCGAAACCTGGACAGCAAGCTACATCGCGATGCAGAGCGCCTCTCTTGCAGAGTCTGCCACTTGAGTTTGCTAAACATCTACGTAACGCTATCACGCTTACCAAATAACCCCGTGACGAAACGCGCCGCTCTTCTTTGGATCTTCTCTATCTCCTCTGTCAACCCGACCTGGTACTGATCCCACACTGATGAGCAATACTCAAGTATATGTTGAACGAGTGTTTTGTAAGCCACCTCCTTTGTTGATGGACTACATTTTCTAAGTACTCTCTCAATGAATCTCAACCTGGCACCCGCATTACCAACAATTAATGTTATGTGATCATTCCACTTCAAATCGTTCCGTACGCATACTCCCAGATATTTTACAGAAGTAATTGCTACCAGTGTTTGTTCCGCTATCATATAATCATACAATAAAGAATCGTTCTTTCTATGTATTCGCAATATATTTCATTTGTCTATGTTAAGGGTCAGTTGCCACTCCCTGCATCAAGTGCCTATCCGCTGCAGATCTTCCTGCATTTCGCTGCAATTTTCTAATGCTGCAACTTCTCTGTATACTACAGCATCATCCGCGAAAAGCCGCATGGAACTTCCGACACTATCTACTAGGTCATTTATATATATTGTGAAAAGCAATGGTCCCATAACACTCACCTGTGGCACGCCAGAGGTTACTTTAACGTCTGTAGAGTCTCTCCATTGAGAACAACATTCTGTGTTCTGTTTGCTAAAAACTCTTCAATCCAGCCACACAGCTGGTCTGATATTCCGTAGGCTCTTACTTTGTTTATCAGGGACAGTGAGGAACTGTATCGAACGCCTTCCGGAAGTCAAGTAAAATGTCATCTACCTGTGAGCCTGTATCTAATATTTTCTGGGTCTCATGAACAGATAAAGCGAGTTGGGTGTCACACGATCGCTGTTTCCGCAATACGTGTTGATTCCTACAGAGTATATTCCGGGTTTCCAGAAATGACATGATACGCGAGCAAAAAACATTTTCTAAAATTCTACAACAGATCGATGTCAGAGATATAGGCCTATAGTTTTGCACATCTGCACGACGACCCTTCTTGAAAACTAGGACTACCTGTGCTCTTTTTCAATCATTTGGAATCTTCCGTTCCTCTAGAGACTTGCGGTACACGGCTGTTAGAAAGTTAGTTTACGCGTAGCCTGGGAGAGAATATGAATATGTTGCGCGCCAGGTATAACATTGAGGGATGCATTAAACGAAGACGGTAGGTGAAGCTGAGTCACCCTGAACGTAGGAGCAGAAGCCAACTTGGGAAGGTGCCAGGACGGTTTCTGACAAGCAGTAGTGCCTCTAGTTTCACCTCGCACATCAAGAGAGGAATTCGAAGGCGGGTCATCCTCATAACAGCAGGAAGTCTCTGACGGAAGCCGCGCACCGCTGGCCACCGTGCCGCGTCCCTTATCCTACTCAGCCACGCGCGACCTTAATTGGTATGCCAGAACTCTGCGGCTGGTACGTCTCCCGCGCGCCGTTATCATAGGAATTCCTTTCTGTTGACGCTGGCCTCGGTCGGCAGATGACAGGGGGCTCACTTCCTCGGCAACCAGCAGCGGCCAACCCTTAGTCACGGCTGTCACAATCCTTGGCTGGCGAAGTCCTCTGCGCGCCAACGAGCACGGCAGACACGCAGCTATTATGGCAATCTCTACACTGCAGAACTTCCACGAAATAACAAAAAATTGGAATAATGACGTCACCAACTTATTACTGACGAAATGTGTAACAAAAATCACGAGACTTTAATCGAGGTCCTCACTGGAGCCCGGCCGCTGTGGTCGAGCGGTTCTAGGCGCTTCAGTCCGGAACCACGCAGCTGCTACGGTCGCAGGTTCGAATCCTACCTCGGGCATGGATGTGTGTGATGTCCTTAGGTTAGTTAGGTTTAAGTAGTTCTAAGTTCTAGAGGACTGATGACCTCAGTGCAATAAGTACTTAGAGCCATTCCAATAGTACTTAGAGCCATTTGAACCATTTTTCCTCACTGGAAAATTTGGCATGTGTCTGTAAATAAATCTGCCCTCAACCCGAATGCTGCTTTCAGCACCACAGTGCTTTACTAACCATCGTGCTATTGAAAGTAGTATGCCCTTGCCCCCTGCTACCTTCGAACTGGCTTACCTTACCAGTTACAGGGGGTCTACATATGGGCGTCAGCAGAAATTTGTCCAAGAGGGGACAAGATTCCAAAAATTCCATTTTTGTAAATGCTGATTAGTTGAGTTTCAGAACGTGTCGTCCCCCAAGAAATAAATTTAACCGGAAGTACACAAAGCCTGTTGTATCTTAAAAGTTTTATAGTTTCCCAGTCAACATTTTTTGAAGATAAGTTACTGCCTTACCTGAAAGGTAAGAATATTCCATTAAGAATATTTATTATTTATGTCACTGAACTGTTTTCAAGCTGTTACTCATCATCAGCTACAAAGATAAATATATGGTCCTGTGAAACATTTGTACGATTAGAAATTAAAAACTACTGCTTCTACCGAAGTATCTCAGTTACGAAAGATGAAAATCGTTAATTTTAGATTTAGGAACAAAATGAGAGGAATTGTTGCCGTGAAAATTCGGTGTAAGGTTATTTAACTAACACAAACTATGTGACACATTAACTAATGAATTATATAACAAATTACTACAATTGTTATCAGTAGAAAATCAATTCAAGGATAAACATTGTTGATATGCTCCAAGGGAGCGGCTGACCAAAATGAACTTGTCATTAACCGATCCTGGAGAACAAACAGATAAGAAGGTAAGTGAACCGGTTTGTGAAATACATTGACGGAAAAAAATCTCAACATCAAAAAATAATTGATGTACAGTAATGAAATGTGGGGAATACATATTTCTGCGTAACATATTTAAATGATGTACAATGCATGATCACAGGTCAATGTAAGAGCGGGATAATCGCAACATCAAAAAATAATTGATGTACAGTAATGAAATGTGGGGAATACATCTTTCTACGTAACATATTTAAATGATGTACAATGCATGATCACAGGTCACTGTAAGAGCGGGATAAGCCATTGCAAATTTTAGATGATGGTACATTAATAACCGCTGTAACCACGAGAATGTTGAATGCAAGCATGTAGACGTGCATGCATTGTGTTGTACAGGTGCCGGATGTCAGTTTGTGAGACGGAGTTCCATGTCTGTTGCACTTGGTCGGTCAGTACAAGGACGGTTAAGGCAGTTTGCAGACGATGCTGGAGTTTCCGTCCGATGACATGCCATATGTGCTCGATTGCAGACAGATCTGGTGATCGAGCAGGCCAGGTAACATTTCGACACTCTGTAGAGCGTGTTGGGTAACAACAGCGGTATGTGGGCTAGCATTATTCAGATGGAATACACTCCCTGGAATGATGTTCATGAATGGTAGCACAGCAGGTTGAATCACTTGTTTGACTTACAATTTTGCAGTCAGGATGCGTGGGATAACCACGAGAGTGTTCCTGCTGTCATATGAAATAATACCACAGACTATAACTCCAGGTGCATGTCCAGTCATTCTGTAGGTCCAGTTTATCTGACACGCACAAAGGTTGGTTGCAGGCCCCCAACCGGCCTGCTCCTATCCAACACTCTGCTATCACTGACCCCGAGGCAGAATCAGCTCTCATCAGGAAATACAACAGGTCTCCACTCTGCCGTCCAATGTGCTCTCGTTTGACACCACAGAAGTCGAAAATGGAGGCGTCAACGGGTAATCTGGCTCGGAGCCGTCCTTTTAATAAGCAATTTGTAACAGTTCGTTGTGTCACATTGGTGCGTGGTGCCAACTGCTGCTAAAACTGCTGCCGCAGTTGCAGAAAGACGTCCCAGCGCCGAAGATTGTTCGTGACGGCCACGATCCTCTACCCTGTCGGTAGTGCGACGTGGCCGTTCGGAGCTCGGGCTTCTTACGACCGTACATTCCCGTGACCACCGCTACCAGCAAACATGTACAGTGGCTGCATTTCTGCCGGGTCCTTCTGCAGTACTGCAGGCGGAACTTCCACCTTCTCATACCCTATTACACCATCTCGTTCAAACTCAATAATAATGGCGTCTTTGTCGCCCGAAAGGCATTCTTGAACAACATCAACTCGCCACGTCCAGTCTCAAAGGTAGCTATCGCTCGCGACCGTTACAGCGTGTACTTAAGTCAAACATACTAGCGCCACTCTTATGCGACTGGCGCGAAATTTGAATAAATATCATCTACACATATACACTACTGGCCATTAAAATTCCTACACCACGAAGATGACGTGCTACAGACGCGAAATTTAACCGACTGGAAGAAGATGCTGTGATACGCAAATGATTACCTTTTCAGAGCATTGACACAACGTGCTGACATGATGAAAGTTTCCAACCGGTTTCTTATACACAAACAGCAGTTGTCCGGCGTTGCCTGGTGAAACGTTGTTGTGATACCTCGTGTAAGGAGGAGAAAGGCGTACCATCACGTTTCCGACTTTGATAAAGGTCGGAGTGTAGCCTATCGCGATTGCGGTTTATCGTATCGCGCATTGCTGCTCGCGTTGGTCGAGATCCAATGACTGTTCGCAGAATATGGAATCGGTGGGTTCAGGAGGGTAATACGGAACGCCGTGCTGGATCCCAACGGCCTCGTATCACTAGCAGTCGAAATGACAGGCATCTTATTCGCATGGCTGTAACGGATCGTACAGCCACGTCTCGATCCCTGAGTCAACAGATGGAGACGTTTGCAAGACAACAACCATCTGCACGAACAGCTCGACGAGGTTAGCAGCAGCATAGACTATCAGCTCTGTGACCATGGCTGCGGTTACCCTTGAAGATGGTGTACTCAACGACGAACCTGGGTGCACGAATGGCAAAACGTCATTTTTTCGAATTAATCCATGTTCTGTTTACAGCATCATGATGGTCGCATCCGTGTTTGGCGACATTGCCGTGAACTCACATTGGACTCGTGTATTCGTCATCGCCATATTGGCGTATCACCCGGCGTGATGGTATGGGGTGCCATTGGTTACACCTCTCGGTCACCCCTTGTTCACATTGACAATACTTCGAACAGTGGACGTTACATTTCAGATGTGTTACGACCCGTGGCTCTACCCTTCATTCGATCCCTGCGAAATCCTACATTTCAGCAGGATAATGCACGACCGCATGTTGCAGGCCCCGTACGGGCCTTTCTGGATACAGAAAATGTTCGACTGCTGCCCTAGCCAGCACATTTTCCAGATCTCTTACCAATTGAAAACGTCTGGTAAATGGTGGCCGAGCAACTGGCTCGTCACAATCCGCCAGTCACTACTCTTGATGAACTGTGGTATCGTATTGAAGCTGCATGGGCAGCTGTACCTGTACACACCATCCAAGCTCTGTTTGACTCAATGCCCAGGCGTGTCAAGGCCGTTATTGCGGCCAGAGGTGATTGTTCTGGGTACTGATTTCTGAGGCTCTATTCACCCAAATTGCGTGAAAATGTAATCAAAGGTCAGTTATAGTATAATATATTTGTCCAATGAATACCTGTTTATCATCTGCATTTCTTCTTGGTGCAGCAATTTTAATGGCCAGTAGTGTAGAAAAACGCCTAACGGCTTCCGTTTATGTCGCATAAACCACTACAATCGCTATTGAATGAGTTCTCGGTAAGCCTTGGCGTGTAAAATGCCAACTTACTGTTGAAGTTAAGTAAGAGCAAGGCAAGAGTCTGTTCTTGTTTGAATTGGGTACCGATGTCGGATAGGTATAAGGCAACCATATTTATACTGTGCTGGGTGTTAGAACAGTCTTTTTCTGTAGCTCACTGAGACGTGTACAAGGAAGAAACAGGGGAAAGGGTGGGTATTCTACTTCGGCAAGGTTCTATAAGGATTCACATCCCCGCGATTGCAAAACGACACCGAATACGGCGCCACGAGAAGAAAACTAGTTGTCCGTAAACAGCCTGATAACCAGCCGCCATGAGAAGGAAACTAATCTCACGTAAACTGCCTGACAACAAAAGAATGTTTACTAAAATCATTGTGTTACCCGTTGGATTCGGATGAGTAGAGTCAGAGACAATGATTTCTAGTAACACATGAAAATACCACAGATTCCAGAAGGGGCAAGTGTCCCCCACTTGCCCCGCCCGTCCTCGCAGGGCCTATGGGCCTACACTTCAACGTGGATTTTAAACCAGGGGCAAAATTTTAGTGTTCACATCCTCAAATCATTGTCAGACATGACAGAAACGTTAAGGGCTCTAGGTTCAGACGTTTGGACTTTTAGTCTATCGCTTCATATCTCTTTTACATAATTTTGTTCGTGTTTTTACTGACCTCACCAAACGCGGATCTCGTAGGAGAATATACCTAAATCGGGAAGTCCGATCCGACGTGTTTCTGGATACAGAACAATTGTTGCACTAATGTCTACCGTATTTGACAACTACAGTTATTTTGACCCCAAACTGGAGAAAAATCAACCTTAGTATATGTGATAAGAAAACTATCAGGTGCTCATAATGTGTATTATAGATATTTTTGAACAAAATCGTATTAAGAAATCAAATATCACTGCGTGGCGAATGAAGCTCTCCTGGCATTATGCTAAATCTGCGCAGTCCTCTGAACTCAAAAATGGCTCTGAGTACATGGGACTTAAAACTGTGGTCATCAGTTCCATAGAACTTAGAACTACTTAAACCTAACTAACCTAAGGACATCACACACATCCATGCCCGAGGCATGCCCTGCGACCGTAGCAGTCGCACGGTTCCGGACTGCGCGCCTAGAACCGCGAGACCACCGCGGCCGGCCTTCTGAACTCTGCAGCGTTCCAAATATTTAAACGCAACTCCGATTATTGTAAATCTAAGTAACCGATGGAACACAGTGTAGCCGGCCAGTGTGACCGAACGGTTCTAGGCGTTTCAGTCTGGAACCGCGCGACCGCTACGGTCGCAGGTTCGAATCCTGCCTTGGGCATGGATGCGTGTGATGTCCTTAGGTTAGTTAGGTTTAAGTAGTTCTACGTTCTAGAGGACTGATGACCTCAGATGTTAAGTCCCATAGTGCTCAGAGACGTTTGAACCATTTTGAACACAGTGTAGAAATTGCAAAAATATCTGTCATGGGTGTTTCCCGTAAGAGAAAGATTAGAGTGTTACATGGTTCGATGTGTAAGAGAATAAACTATACTTTTGGCTGTCCCTACAGACCCATTAACCAGGACCCTATCGCTGTTATCGAGCCAGCTGAAGTCATTGGCCGTGAAACGCAGTCCGAGCTTGGCACACGATTTTCGTCTCTCGGAAAGATTCAAAAACTACTCACACGCCGCTGCACAGTGAAAGATTCGCTCTGCACCTTTTTGTTAGTTTAATATGTTAGCCACACGTCAAGCGCTTGACTCTCACATAGAAGCGGGGTAACCTGGTATACAATAAATTCAGATTAAGCACAATTACATGCACATACACGAAAGGCCGCACCATCCGCTGGTCGGCAGGGACAGAACATTATGAGACCCCTACCTTCAACAAATAGTGGAAATGAAACCCCTCTCCTGTAATCCAAATATAAATGTTCCGCGATTTTCCTCAATCACTTGCGGCTAATGTCTGGACTGTTCCTCCGAAAAGAACACCACCATTTTCCTCCCCTAATCAATATCTGGTTTTGCTTCCTCTATAATGACTTCATCATTTTCGGAACAGATCCATAGATCTTCCTTCCACCCCCATCCTCTACTGTGTAAGTCAGAATGTACTGGATGCGCGGAAGGTACTTGACGTGATGTGAAATGAATCTAAAAACGTGCCACAGATAAAGAAAATATGGAAAGCTGCTGATTTAGGTGACCTTGACAAAAATTATGTAGTGGTGGCCGCTAAATGGAAACGATACTATGGATGTGGTGAGGCTCTTTGGACGTTCTTATTCAGCCATGAGTATATGTCGATCTAGACGACTGACGTCATACCTTTCAGTACACTACAACGTATTTAGATTTTCTCATAAAGTTATATATCGTTGCCATGTAAGTTTTTATAGCAAAACGAGTGGTAGTCTATGGTGTAACCGTCAGTAGAGTATACTTCTAGGAAAGATATATCGTCACAAATTCCATGACAGCCAACGCCTCACTCACGGCAAACTAAACGTGCACTGGTGTGCAAAACTTAAAACGAAAGTAACCTTCACATGATTTGTCACTGCTAAGTTACAAAACTCGATGAAACTCCGATCATGCATACGAAGAAGTGCTACAGCATAATACAGAAGGTAAGTGAAAGAAAAACGTAGTAAGACGTAAGAGAAATGACTTTTTATTCAAAAGGTACCCTACAGGCCATTAAAATTGCTACTCCAAGAAGAAATGCAGATGATTAACGGGTATTCATTGGACAAATATATTATACTAGAACTGACATGTGATTACATTTTCGCACAGTTTGGGTGCATAGATCCTGAGAAATCAGTACCCAGAACAATCACCTCTGATCGTAATAACGGCCTTGATACGCCTTGGCATTGAGTCAAACGGAGCTTGCATGGCGTGTACAGGTACAGCTGCCCATGTAGATTCAACACGATACCACAGTTCATCAAGAGTAGTGACTGGCGTATTGTGACGAGCCAGTTGCTCGGCCACCATTTACCAGACGTTTTCAATTGGTGAGAGATCTGAAGAATTTTCTGGCCAGGGCAGCAGACGAACATTTTCTGTATCCAGAAAGACCCGTACGGGACCTGCAACATGCGGTCGTGCATTATCCTGTTGAAATGTAGGGTTTCCCAGGGATCGAATGAAGGGTAGAGCCACTGGTCGTAACACATCTGAAATGTAACGTCCACTGTTCAAAATGCCGTCAGTGCGAACGAGAGGTGACCAAGACGTGTAACCAATGACACCCCATTCCGCCGGGTGATACGCCAGTATAGCGATGACGAATACACGCTTCCCATGTGCGTTCACCGCGATGTCGCCAAACACGGATGCGACCATCGTGATGCTGTAAACAGAACCTGGATTCATCCGAAAAAATGACGTTTTGCCATTCGTGCACCCAGGTTCGTAGTTGAGTACACCATCGCAGGCGCTCCTGTCTGGGATGCAGCGTCAAGAGGTAACCGCATCCATGCTCTCCGAGCTGATAGTCCATACTGCTGTAAACGTCGTCGAACTGTTAGTGGAGATAGTTGTTGTCTTGCAAACGTCCCCATCTGTTGACTCAGGGATCGAGACGTGGCTGCACGATCCGTTACAGCCATGCGGATAAGATGCCTGTCGTGTCGACTGCTAGTGATTCGAGGCCGTTGGGATCCAGCACGGCTTTCCGTATTACCCTCCTGAACCCACCGATTCCATATTCTGCTAACAGTCATTGGATCTCGACCAACGCAAGCAGCAATGTCGCGATACGATAAACCGCAATCGCAATAGGCTACAAAGTCGGAAATGTGATGGTACACATTTATTCTCCTTACACGAGGCATCACAACAACGTTTCACCAGGCAACACCGGTCAACTGCTGTTTGTGTATGAGAAATCGGTTGAAAACTTTCCTCAAGTCAGCACGTTGTAGGTGTCGCCACCGGCGCCAACCTTGTGTGAATGCTCTGAAAAGATAATCATTTGCCTATCACAGCATCTTCTTCCTGTCGGTTAAATTTCGCGTCTGTAGCACGTCATCTTCGTGGTGTAGCAATTATAATGGCCAGTAGTGTAATAATTGCAGCGAAGTCACTGTGATTCATCATGACACCCTGGACATTACAAAAAGCGGGACAAGGTTCTTAACACTATGAGTGAACACCACGGACGGTAGTGTATGCTCTGCGACCTCCTCTCATGATGGCGACAAGGTTGATGAGGCGTGCCGTCCCCCCCACAAGCGCGGTTTGTCGTTGGTGATATGGGATCGTGGACGTGTTGCAGTACGTCTCTCCAGTGCGTTCCACAAGTGCTGATGGGATGACGTTGGGGGAACGGGCAAGCCAATCCGTTCGCCGAATATCCTCTCGTTCCATGAGCATCTCCACCTGCTCTGTGGGCTGCGGTCGCCCACTGTCAACCATAACAATGAAGTCAGGGCCGAATACACCCTGAACAGACGCACATATGTAAGGAGACCTGTTTCCCAAAAATGTAGACCGCCTGAGTGTTCCCACCTCCCGTCATATGTAACATTATTGTGACACTGTACTGCTCCCACTTCGCGTCTTTTCACGTGTGCAGTCGATCCTGACTTCATTTTCACGTACAATTACAATATGACACCGCGCAAAAGAGCGCAGGTAGATCAGCTCTTGGAAAGAGAGAATAACTGGCGAATGGACTGACCTTCCCACTCACCCAACTTAAATCCCATCGAGCACGTATAGAATGCGTTGAGGAGCAATACAGATGCGCCCAAGGATGCTGACCAAATGATGATATCGCAGTACCACATTAAAAATACATTTTTAATATCCATTTGAGTACTGATACGCAACTTACTTCATCTACAGTTTAGAAGATATAGTTTTGTTGACTGTTCTGCTAATTGTGACAATTGGAAACAAACTCCAAATCCAAATTTTGTTTTATTGTAAGAGTATCGGTAATGAAAACTATCAACAATGACAGTTTGTTTAATTAGTAACTGTCACAATCGTCATCTGTTAGCTGTTGTTGTTGTGGTCTTCAGTCCCGAGACTGGTTCGATGCAGCTCTCCATGCTACTCTTTCCTGTGCAAGTTGCTTCATCTCCCATTACGTACTGCAGCCTACATCCTTCTGAATATGATTAGTATGTTCATCTCTTGGTCTCCCTCTACGATTTTTACCCTCCACGCTGCCCTCCAATACTAAATTGGTCATCCCTTGATGCCTCAGAACATGTCCTACCAACCGTTCCCTTCTTCTAGTGAAGTTGTGCCACAAACTCCTCTTCTCCCCAGTTCTATTCAGAACCTCCTCATTAGTTATGTGATCTACCCATATAATCTTCAGCATTCTTCTGTAGCACCACATTTCGAAACCTTCTATTCTCTTCTTGTCCAAGCTATTTATCGTCGATGTTTCACTTCCATACATGGCTACACTCCATACATATACTTTCAGAAACGACTTCCTGACGCTTAAATCTACACTCGATGTTAACAAATTTCTCTTCTTCGGAAACGCTTTCCTTGCCATTGCCAGTCTACATTTTATATCCTCTCTACTTCGACCATCATCAGTTATTTTTCTCCCCAAATATCGAAACTCCTTTACTACTTTAAGTGTCTAATTTCCTAATCTATTTCCCTCAGCATCACCCGATTTAATTCGACTACATTCCATTATCCTCGTTTTGCTTTTGTTGATGTTCATCTTTTCAAGACACTGACTATTCCGTTCATCTGTTATCCTATTATAAATACACTCGTATATGAGTCATTATATGAATCCCTCTTTAATTGAATTGAATTCACTCAAAAAATTATAAATAATAAAATATATTAAAAATAAAAATGTTTTCGAGACAAACAGCTCAATAAGGAGGTCAAATGAAAGGAATAATGGTTCACGCTTTAGTTTTCTCAGTGAGTGGACCGTCTTGTGCAAGTGTAGTGAAATTTATCTTGTTTGTCGACGCACAAGTTCATAACTGCCCAGAGTTTGTCAGTATGCTGATACATATAATAGGTTCTTCTTATAAAAAAATATCAGTGGACAAGACTGTTGCATCTCGTTTAAGCTCTGTGTCTAACACCTACAACGTATCTGATGGGAACTTCCTCAATCAACTGCAGGTTCGCCTAAGGCGAGAACATCACGCAGGCCGCTATCGGGCGACAGCTTCGCATTTGGGAGATTCCACGCAACGCCTACGTGCGCAGAAGCACGTAATCTTCCGTCACCGGTGACACTCCACACCCTTCCGTCTCCTAGGACAGCAACAAGTGTCGGTAAGCAAATTTCAATCGTCGCACATCAGCTTCTATTTTCTTATGCCTACCATCATACTCTTCTTCTTCCTTCATTCTATGAAAGATTCATCTGTACTTAATTCCATCTTTTTTTGTTCTTACTCTACTGTATCCTCCGTGGAACGATATGTCGTTGCATGCATGCCATTGTCAGTTGAAGAGGACTCTAAGTTTAGATATTATAGTGTGTCTTATTAATAAATAATTTCATATGAGTCTGTCAGTAATTTAATTAAAACTGTAATGATTTCATTTAGAGAGTGTAATGAGCGAAGACTTCGATAATAACATCGACGGCTAACATCAGTTGCTACAACGGACAAAATTTTTGTTGGATTATGACCGTATTCTCAAGAATCCATGAAATGACAATGAGCAGTACTGATACTTTCGTCTGAAGGCTTTCGTGATTCATGCAGTATGTTACTTTCAGCGGAGTATAATGGTATTTTAATTGTTATTGGCTGTTTTTCATAGAAAGACAAGTGCCCAGAAGTTCACCCACCATGTACTTATGTCTCTTGAGGCATCCTTTACAAACTCTGTAAAAAATGAGGTATGACATCTGATGAACTGGTAAAAGTCTTACTACTAATGGTAAGTAGAGGGATTATCATAACAACAATGTACAGGCTTTTAGAGACAGGAGCTATAGTTAAGTGCGGAAATAATAATAATATGATAAGAAGCGTGTGGCACGGCTAACCACGGCACACGAATTGCAGATGGAAACGATGGTTGAATACAGTAATCAGGTTCATAAATAAATGTTGCAGTAGTGACACAGAGATGAGTGTTGTACAGGAGAGTATACGGAGAGCTGCGTCAAACCAGCAAGAACACGAGTACTACACTACATGCTTTAAGTTGTTTCGAGGAATTGCTCAGCCTTAGAAAGAAGACCAGGTTTTAGAATACCCTGGATGACGAGGTCCTCAGAGATGGAGTCCAAAATCGTTTTGGCAAAGAATAGCTACAGTGCTATCTCGGTCAGTTGTACCGCAAGGGAATCTTTTACACTGGAATTCTGAAGTTCATTCACTTTTCCCATTTCTGGAATATGCAGGGTATGGGGAGTACAAATGCAGATATTTTTATTGGTGACTGGGAACAGTGCACTGAACAACATTACGTAAGTATTTACTTCATCTGCAGACTAATAATTACAGCTATGAGGAGTAGTATGTTTTAGGTTGGTTAGTGCCTCCCACTACATGTTGCAAGAGCAAGGCAGTAATTGCTATTTCGCCTGAGCAGCAAAGCATGTTTTGAAGTATGGATGCAAGATATTGTACGGACAGGCGTAGTCCGCTTAGTCGTACAGTTACGATCGTGCAGAAAGCACCAGGTAGAAAATTATGAGGTTCACTTCAGTTCTACTAATATTTATTTAAACCATGAACGGTTTCGAGATTTTAAAATCCAGTCTTCAGGTGTATAAATTATAGTATTTGGTAAAACATAACATGCGGTCTGGCCAGTCGTGTAAGAATTCCAATCATTGCACTCTAGAAAGGCCAACCACTACTGGGTGGAGGGCAACGTCGGAGGTGGCCCTCTACAAAGTAGTGATTGTCCTTTCTAGCGTGAACAAATATTAGTACAAGTGATGCGGATCTCTCTAAACCAATTTTCACGTCCCTCAGTTGCGGATGTCCTACGTATCAAATCTTGTGTAATTAATGAGGGCTGGTCGAGAAGTAAAGTCCGACAGATCGCGAAATGGAAACAACAGTTAAGAAGCTACGAATCTTTGCACAGATGTTCTGGGCAATGTCTCTAGCATGTCTGTAAATTGCGTCACGCCCCTCTCTTCAGTTCTGACAAGGGAAACTCCCCATGCCCCCACCCCCACCCCCACCCCCTCCACCATCAGATTTAGCGGTAAGATGGCCCAGCGGATAGCCCGTCAAAAACTGAACGCAGATCAAACATGAAAACAGGAAGGAGATGTACTGAACTGTGAAAAAAGGAGCAAAATAGATACAGTAAACGGTCCGGGTTCAAGATGTGCAACATGGATCGAATTTGAGTAGCTCGAGCTTCGTGGTTACGTGTTCACGGTGTTGGACTGCGAACACAGAGATCCATAGAATGAAATTTTCACTCTACAGTGGAGTGTGCGCTGATATGAAACTTCCTGGCAGGTAGGAGACGAGGTACTGGCAGAAGTAGAGCTGTGAGGGCGGGGCGTGAGTAGTGCTTGGGTAGCTCAGTTGGTAGAGCACTTGCCCGCGAAAGGCAAAGCTCCCGAGTTCGAGTCTCGGTCCGGCACACATTTTTAATCTGCCAGGAAGTTTCAGAGAGATCCATGTTCAAATCTCCCTCGTGTCCCCCTTTTTTCACAAAATTATGAACTGTCCGTCCGGTCACTGACGCGTCTCTTCGCTGTATTCAAATTTGCGTATGCGTCGTTGTGTAACGTCTCGTGATTTGCAAACAGCGAGGTGCAAGGCTGGAACCTCCAGACGTATGTACTTCCTATACTTCCTATTTGTTCTACACAAGTACCATATGTTATTACTTTCACTTTCCGTTTTGGAAGCTTTAATTCCTTTGTCGCAACATAGTTTACACCAGTTTATTCGTTGTTTTCATTTCTGTGAGAGATCTATGCGGCATCACGCCTGCTCTCACTATTCATCACGTTTACTTGCGACAGTAATATATCAAATGACACATATCTATAACCAATGTATATTATGACAACTACCAAGACTACAAAAGGAGAACAGACACGTCAATGACCGGGCGGGAAGTTTATAATCTTGAGAAGCAGGAAAAAAAAATGACGCGAGGGAGATCTGAACACGGATACCTTCCTTCGCAGTCCAACACCATAACAACACAACCACAACGCGGTGGCTCTTCAAATTCGCTCGATGTTGCATATCTTGAGGTAGGACCGTTCACAGTTACTATTTTGCCTCTTTATTCACAATTCAGAAAATCTTCTTCATGTTTTAATATTAGACCTGTGATTGGTTTCTGACGGTCTATCCACTGGGGCGCTTTACCGCTAAATCCGAAAGCGGTGCGCTGGGGCCCTAGCCTTGTGAGCACACAGTGAGCACGTAAAGCTGCCTACAACAGTAGTGTCTCCCGCCAAGTATGGGTGCCCGCTGCGAGGTTTCGCATGATGTCATGCAACCCCTACACAACGTACCTATCGTGCATTTCCTTCTTCATGACAGTCCTCGCTTGCACACTGTAGATGCAATGAGGACGTCCCTGCACTTTTCTCTATGGAAAGTGTTTGATCAGCCACGATACAGCCCAGACTGGGCTCCGTACGATGTTCGTCGCTGCTGACTTGTACCGCTAGCTGTGAACACAACATTTTTGGCACAGACAACGAACTGCAGGCCGACGTGGAGAAGTGGCGGAAGGCACAGGAGGCTGCCTTCTATGACGAGGTATTGGAAAGTTGGTAACGCAACGACAGATGTCTAAGTCATAGCCGTGACTGTGCAGAGAAGTAGCTGGAACGTGTAGCAAACTGTCGCAAATAAAATATTTTTTATTTTCACTGTGTTTTCCATTTCGCGACCGATCGGAACTTTCTTTCCGAACAGCCCACGAGTGTGATGTGTTTGCAAGTAGGCTGTTAAACGCAGAGAAATAATACGAACTAACACACTGAGGCAAATACATATAAATAGATTTGGAGATCAGCACTCCCATGCAAGAGTACACCTCCCTACATCATGACATCTGGACCACCCAAACGATTATCTTCGACAATACTGGATGAGAGGTGAGAACACTTAATGCACCCAGTAACAGTGCCCAACATGAACGATTTGGTGATCTAGGTGTAACTGTGTGGGTAGACATAATGTTGCATGGCCGAACTGACCTCTTTTGAATACGGTGCACTCATTGATCAACGTTAATGTGACACTGTACTCTTTTCCGATGTGCGTCTTTTCATGGTTGCATTCGTCCCTGACATCATTTTTATGGACGACAATACGCGACCGCGTCAAAAAGCGCAGTTGAAGAACCTCTTGGAGCGAGAGAATATTCGGCCGTTCCCTCCCACTTAAATCCCATCGAGCACATGTGGAATGCGTTGGGGAGACGTATTGCAATGACCATCCGGCAGTTCTCAACCGCACTGGTGGAGAGATGGATCGCTCTTACCAGCTTTGTTGCCAGCATGGGAGAACGTTGCTGAGCATGCGGTGCCACCTGTTTTAATGCCCAGGGGACCGTCATAAATCGCTGTGACTTCAGTGTAATTATTCTCTTTGACTAAAAGAGTCATTTCTGTTCGCCTCATCGTGTAATTTTTTCAGTTACCTTCTGTGCTACATTGTAGGGGTTCTCCCTATGTGAGGTCCAAATTTTATCGAGCTGCGTTGCCTGAAAGTGGCTCGTCATGTGAAAAGTTAGTTTCGTCCGTAGTTTTACACGTCATTTTGTATGTTTCGTTAGAGATGAAACCAACTGATCAGTAACCCCCTCGTGTTAACGTCCACCAATGGTCTGGAAAAGCGTCGTTATTCCACACTTAAGTATGACATTTGAAATATTTAGCGCACTGTTTCAACGAATGGTGGTTGGCTAGTAATTGCACTCACACTTTTCGTAGTTGAGGAAAACCTTACTGATCATGAGTTGACATTCTACGGTTGAACAGTGAAGGAGAAAACCTGTTAGCTTGCCTTAGGCCCTTTTTTATCAGAACACATCTCAATTTATCTTTGATTCTCATAACATTTTCGTAACCACAAAAATTTTTAGAATGAAGAAACAGGTTCTTAATCCTTACTTCACACACTTCTGTGAAGTGAAATTCTTGACTCACTGGGTTTGATCGCATCCCAGCGACAACAATTTTTATAATAAATAACCTATCGAATATTTTTACTCGAAAAGTTTTATGACATCTCAAAAGCTTAATTTTTGTATTTGTATGAGTCATATAACCAAAACATAAGATCGAACAATTCAAAAATCGGAAAAATTGAAGAACATTGCTTTTTGAAAACCATAACTTTTTTGTCTTTTCATATAAATGGCAAAAATTTAACTGAGTTGCTTAAGAAAAAAAATAGTATATTACTGAACTATGAAAAATTATATTTATTCTGGAAAATAAAAACGGATGACTATCGCGAAAAAGTGAAAATTCTGGCATTATCAAAATAAGCAAAGTTTTTGTCTTGTATATTATAGACTGCAGCAATCAGTCGTCCTTTTTAAATTTTATTATGCGGATCTAGATTTCAGCTAGAAGCTAGCCATTCTCAAAGCACTATTATTTTCGCTCAAAGCACGTAAGTCCCTGTTCATCGGGCTTCACCCACAGTTTATTGAATACTATGGTTTGAGCGAAAATAATAGTGCATTGAGAATGGCTAGCTTCTCGCCGAAATCTAAATCTGCATAATAAAATTTAAAAAGTACGACTGATTGCTGCAGTCAACTCAATGTAACAGTCGCTGAGTGCAACTGCTTTCCGAATGGAAGGTAACCTGATGAAGCAAAGTTTTTATTGTTGAAACATAATATTCATGCGGTTTTGATTAGAAAATAGAAGAAACATGTTCGTAATAACGAAGTGCTCTTTCAAAGTAGCGTCCTCCATTTCAGTATCATCATCTGTATCTTCTTCCTCTCCTGTACTGTAGGTAGATTCTTCTTCTTCACTTGGACCATTCTCCTCACCTCTTTGTTCAACAAACTCCTCACGATTTTAAGCCACTGTCATTCCTCGCATGTACTTCGAGTTCACACATTATACGTCATATAATTATGTGAATAAAATATTATCTATCATACAAAAATTAGATATGATGAAACATGGAATACTCTCTTTATTTTTCATTCTAGTGCAAAGTATACGTGAAATAAATTGCACTTAAATTTCAGACACTCGACCTTGCTTCAGGGTGGGGTGTAGGCAATGCCAATCGACTGTAAACGGCTGCCGTAGATCGATTGGCGCTTTCAGCATGATGCCGCTGATTCTACAAGTCGTGGTACTAACTCATAACAGGTGGCGCCATAAACTTGCTTTTCTCAAGTTTGCAAACGTATTAACGAACAGTGGGCTTGAGATGTACAGGGCTATTACAAATTATTGAAGCGATTTCATAAATTCACTGTAGCTCCATTCATTGACATATGGTCACGACACACTACAGATACATAGAAAAACTCATAAAGGTTTGTTCGGCTGAAGCCGCACTTCAGGTTTCTGCCGCCAGAGCGCTCGAGAGTGCAGTGAGACAAAATGGCGACAGGAGCCGAGAAAGTGTATGTCGTGCTTGAAATGCACTCACATCAGTCAGTCATAACAGTGCAACGACACTTCAGGACGAAGTTCAACAAAGATTCACCAACTGCTAACTCCATTCGGCAATGGTATGCGCAGTTTAAAGCTTCTGGATGCCTCTGTAAGGGGAAATCAACGGGTCGGCCTGCAGTGAGCGAAGAAACGGTTGAACGAGTGCGGGCAAGTTTCACGCGTAGCCCGCGGAAATCGACGAATAAAGCAAGCAGGGAGCTAAACGTACCACAGCCGACGGTTTGGAAAATCTTACGGAAAAGGCTAAAGCAGAAGCCTTACCGTTTACAATTGCTACAAGCCCTGACACCCGATGACAATGTCAAACGCTTTGAATTTTCGGCGCGGTTGCAACAGCTCATGGAAGAGGATGCGTTCAATGCGAAACTTGTTTTCAGTGATGAAGCAACACTTTTTTCTTAATGGTGAAGTGAACAGACACAATGTGCGAATCTGGGCAGTAGAGAATCCTCACGCATTCGTGCAGCAAATTCGCAATTCACCAAAAGTTAACGTGTTTTGTGCAATCTCACGGTTTAAAGTTTACGGACACGTGCATCTGGACATGCTGGAAAATTGGCTCATGCCACAACTGGAGACCGACATCGCCGACTTCATCTTTCAACAGGATGGTGCCCCACCGCACTTCCATCAAGATGTTCGGCATTTCTTAAACAGGAGATTGGAAAACCGATGGATTGGTCGTGGTGGAGATCATGATCAGCAATTCATGTCATGGTCTCCACGCTCTCCCGACTTAATCCCATGCGATTTCTTTCTGTGGGGTTATGTGAATGATTCAGTGTTTAAACCTCCTCTACCAAGAAACGTGCCAGAACTGCGAGCTCGCATCAACGATGCTTTCGAACTCATTGATGGGGACATGCTGCGCCGAGTGTGGGAGGAACTTGATTATCGGCTTGATGTCTGCCGAATCACTAAAGGGGCAAATATCGAACATTTGTGAATGCCTAAAAAAACTTTTTGAGTTTTTGTATGTGTGTGCAAAGCATTGTGAAAATATCTCAAATAATAAAGTTATTGTAGAGCTGTGAAATCGCTTCAATCATTTGTAATAACCCTGTACTACATCTCCCTGTGTAAAAAGAAACTGGTTCAAATTAATTTTGGAGTGTGCCCGTAATTCATCGACTTACGTGTCCTGAAACTAGCGGGGCGTGGAAGTCTGATGCTGCAGTTCCGACCCTGTTGACGGAATCGGCCGTAATCTCTGTGTTGTGCTGCGGAAAGGGGCGGTGCCGGGAAAACACGAGAGCTTTCCCTGTGGCAGGCGGCGAGTTAATTACGCGCGGCTGCTGGCCGGCGAGCGATACGCTCTCACCGCAGGAGCCGCCGCTGTTTACGCCGAGTAACACACCCAGTGTTATCGACAGTCGTCGACCGCAGCACTGATAACTGCTCCGCAGCCTGATGGTATGGAAGCTGCAGCGCAGTGTCTTTCCTGCCGACACCTGGCGGCGCCCTGTGCGCTCGAACCGCCTGATTGCTCCTCAAGTGGCTTCGACACCTTGTTTGTCTCTCTCTCTCTCTCTCTCTCTCTCTCTCTCTCTCCCTACAACAGAATGCAACATTATGCAAGGTTAAAGCAATGGACACATTAACGTGCCTGACTGTTTTGGAGTGACTGCCGATACGGAACTTGGACAACTTTCCGATTACCCCACTCTTCTGTTTCCTGACATTTCTGTACCACGGTCTACCGAGCGAGGTGGCGCAGTGGCTAACACACTGGACTCGCATTGGGGAGGACGACGGTTCAATCCCGCGTCCGGCCATCCTGATTTCGGTTTTCCGTGATTTTCCTAAAACGCTCCAGGCAAATGCCGGGATGGTTCCTTTGAAAGGGCACGGCCGACTTCCTTCCCCGTCCTTCCCCAATCCGATGAGACCGATGACCTCGCTGTCTGGTCTTCCCCAAACAACCCAACCCTGTACCACGGTCTACAGATGGATGCATGTTCGTTAGATACATTGAAGGCACAAGTCCATCATTATTTATTCTAATCGTGTTTCCCTATTACGTCAATATGAAGTTCAAACACTGTAGTCTCCCAGGACACCTTCACCTTGTTGGAGTGGATCCAACTCCCCTCTGTGATAACACAAACACAACAAAATCCGCAAATATTGTTCGCCTGCACAAAATGGGACAGAAACAAATAAGCATTTTTGTAATGATTACGTCGCTTGAGCATGGAATTTCCCCGTAGTCTCTCTCCTAATCAGCTCTCTTGGCACAATCGGGATACGTAAAGAGATAATTTTTTAAAAGTGTTTCCAGCACGTGGTGCCTCACAGCTTATACGTATCAAAAATCATATTATGCCAACATCAGTTGCTATGCGAAAAATGTTATTATTGCTACGCGTTTTCATTGTCACAAATCATCCTCAGCCACAGGAAGTTTTCAGTGGATACTTACGTAAGGTTTAACCACAGTCTATACAATTTTCGTACGTCCATCTTCGAGCAGATCGAAGGACTCGAGATTTTACTACAATTTTTTTGTAATATAAATGAATCCTTCCGCAGTATTGAAAGGTTTTGCTTTATTTGCTGCAATGCACTATACTGACGTCTCTGAATTTTTGTCGCATCCATATATAATTGCTCTAAAAAAATCACACATTAACACATTAAACTAAAACAATTTCACTTTCTATGTGTATCACGAAATCAGCAAAGTGGTGAAAACGAAAATTATGGATCAGTGATTATCACTCACTACATTTATAGATACTGTACTAAAATCATTGGTCTCAAAAACTAACTATATTACTAGGAGGGAGAAACGAAAATGAATTTTAGTGCAAACTCTACAAATATGGTGTATTGTAGACACTAAACCATAGCTTTCGCATTTTGTTTTTACCACTTATGTAAAAACTTATTTTACCATTTTGCTTCAGTCTAGAACATCGCGACCGCTACGGTCGCAGGTTCGAATCCTGCTTCGGGCATGGATGTGTGTGATGTCCTTAGGTTAGTTAGGTTTAAGTAGTTCTAAGTTCTAGGGGATTGATGACCTCAGATGTTAAGTCCTATAGTGCTCAGAGCCATTTGACCATTTGAACCATTTTGCTTATCTCACGGTGCATATGGAAATTGATTTATTTTAATGAAATTAATGTCCGGTCGGTTTTAGGAATAATTACAGATAGTTTGGTTTAATGCATTTACAGGTATGACAAAAATGTGCGTTTTGAATTCAGGGGTGTGGAGATGCACTGTAGCGCCAGATCACTAAAAAATAAATCAGAACCTTTAATGCAACTGAAGGATTCATTCACACTACAAAAATAAATACATAATCTACGCAATTCCAAAAACGCAAACTGAACACCAAAAATCGATACGTAATAGCTAAACGCTGTTCAGTTAGATCCATTGAATCAAAAATAAAGTACCAGGCCCTTAGTCCACCAAACTTCTGAATACTTGTGAAACGCAACAGGTCTTCAGAAACTGGATGCGTCGTGGTATTTTATAATTAGTAATACTATTCCTATTGCCTTCAGTCAACGCTCTCGAAGCTGTATTCAGATTTCCTCAGTTCTCATTCCCAGAGTACATACTGCAACGTACGCCACTAAGGCGTTTTAGCACTGCGCATAGATCGAACGTTCTCTTATATCTTACAAAGCCATGTCGACAACCACTGTTACCAAGCCTCACACGGTAAGCAAAAGCGTGAAGCTTTTCCTTTGTCGATGAGCCTCCAAATCTCGCAAACATGATCTTTTAGTGTCCAGTCTGACAGACATTAACTGACCGTAATAAGCAAGCAACAATTTTGTGCAAAATGCACACGCATTTGTATATAGGCTGACGTAATTATTATCACTATTGCCTGAACAGTTCAGCCTACTCAGACTCAAAACAATTGAAAAAGTCTGCCAAAAACGGAATCACATAGTCGGTAGAATGTGCCGAGCAAAAAAAGTCCAAGAAAAACGGTGTTTCACTGACTCTAAAGCTAGTCCAGCAAAGGCATGAATAACCACCTTTTGCACAGATGGTAGATGTGGAGGAAGGGAGTCGCTGAGGTTCTGAAAGGTACCGACATGGATGTGGAGCGACGCCAACACCAGTACCATGGCCAGCTGCGCTACATTTCTACATCTACGTCTACATCTACATTTATACTCCGCAAGCCACCCAACGGTGTGTGGCGGAGGGCACTTTACGTGCCACTGTCATTACCTCCGTTTCCTGTTCCAGTCGCGTATGGTTCGCGAGATGAACGACTGCGGAAAGCCTCCGTACCCGCTCGAATCTCACTAATTTTACATTCGTGATCTCCTCGGGAGGTATAAGTAGGGGGAAGCAATATATTCGATACCTCATCCAGAAACGCACCATCTCGAAACCTGGCGAGCAAGCTACACCGCGATGCAGAGAGCCTCTCTTGCAGAGTCTGCCACTTAAGTTTGCTAAACATCTCCGTAACGCTATCACGCTTACCAAATAACCCTGTGACGAAACGCGCCGCTCTTCTTTGGATCTTCTCTATCTCCTCCGTCAACCCGACCTGGTACGGATCCCACACTGATGAGCAATATTCAGGTATATGTCGAACGAGTGTTTTGTAAGCCACCTCCTTTGTTGATGGATTGCATTTTCTAAGGACTCTCCCAATGAATCTCAACTTGGCAACCGCCTTACCAACAGTTAATTTTATATGATCATTCCACTTCAAATCGTTCCGTACGCATACTCCCAGATACACTCCTGGAAATGGAAAAAAGACCACATTGACACCGGTGTGTCAGACCCACCATACTTGCTCCGGACACTGAGAGAGGGCTGTACAAGCAATGATCACACGCACGGCACAGCGGACACACCAGGAACCGCGGTGTTGGCCGTCGAATGGCGCTAGCTGCGCAGCATTTGTGCACCGCCGCCGTCAGTGTCAGCCAGTTTGCCGTGGCTCACGGAGCTCCATCGCAAGCTTTAACACTGGTCGCATGCCGCGACAGCGTGGACGTGAACCGTATGTGCAGTTGACGTACTTTGAGCGAGGGCGTATAGTGGGCATGCGGGAGGCCGGGTGGACGTACCGCCGAATTGCTCAACACGTGGGGCGTGAGGTCTCCACAGTACATCGATGTTGTCGCCAGTGGTCGGCGGAAGGCGCACGTGCCCGTCGACCTGGGACCGGACCGCAGCGACGCACGGATGCACGCCAAGACCGTAGGATCCTACGCAGTGCCGTAGGGGACCGCACCGCCACTTCCCAGCAAATTAGGGACACTGTTGCTCCTGGGGTATCGGCGAGGACCATTCGCAACCGTCTCCATGAAGCTGGGCTACGGTCCCGCACACCGTTAGGCCGTCTTCCGCTCACGCCCCAACATCGTGCAGCCCGCCTCCAGTGGTGTCGCGACAGGCGTGAATGGAGGGACGAATGGAGACGTGTCGTCTTCAGCGATGAGAGTCGCTTCTGCCTTGGTGCCAATGATGGTCGTATGCGTGTTTGGCGCCGTGCAGGTGAGCGCCACAATCAGGACTGCATACGACCGAGGCACACAGGGCCAACACCCGGCATCATGGTGTGGGGAGCGATCTCCTACACTGGCCGTACACCACTGGTGATCGTCGAGGGGACACTGAATAGTGCACGGTACATCCAAACCGTCATCGAACCCGTCGTTCTACCATTCCTAGACCGGCAAGGGAACTTGCTGTTCCAACAGGACAATGCACGTCCGCATGTATCCCGTGCCACCCAACGTGCTCTAGAAGGTGTAAGTCAACTACCCTGGCCAGCAAGATCTCCGGATCTGTCCCCCATTGAGCATGTTTGGGACTGGATGAAGCGTCGTCTCACGCGGTCTGCACGTCCAGCACGAACGCTGGTCCAACTGAGGCGCCAGGTGGAAATGGCATGGCAAGCCGTTCCACAGGACTACATCCAGCATCTCTACGATCGTCTCCATGGGAGAATAGCAGCCTGCATTGCTGCGAAAGGTGGATATACACTGTACTAGTGCCGACATTGTGCTCTGTTGCCTGTGTCTATGTGCCTGTGGTTCTGTCAGTGTGATCATGTGATGTATCTGACCCCAGGAATGTGTCAATAAAGTTTCCCCTTCCTGGGACAATGAATTCACGGTGTTCTTATTTCAATTTCCAGGAGTGTATTTTACAGAAGTAACTGCTACCAGTGTTTGTTCCGCTATCATATAATCATACAATAAAGGATCGTTCTTTCTATGTATTCGCAATACATTACATTTGTCTATGTTAAGGGTCAGTTGCCACTCCCTGCACCAAGTGCCTATCCGCTGCAGATCTTCCTGCATTTCGCTGCAATTTTCTAATGCTGCAACTTCTCTGTATACTACAGCATCATCCGCGAAAAGCCGCATGGAACTTCCGACACTATCTACTAGGTCATTTATATGTATTGTGAAAAGCATTGGTCCCATAACACTCACCTGTGGCACGCCAGAGGTTACTTTAACGTCTGTAGACGTCTCTCCATTGAGAACAACATGCTGTGTTCTGTTTGCTAAAAACTCTTCAATCCAGCCACACAGTTGGTCTGATATTCCGTAGGCTCTTACTTTGTTTATCAGGCGACAGTATGGAACTGTATCGAACGCCTTCCGGAAGCCAAGGAAAATGGCATCTACCTGGGAGCCTGGAAAACCTCGGTTAAGGATCCATGGCACGAATATCACGACTGAGGTTGTCCAACAGATTCTCGATTGCTTTAAATCAGTGGCCAAGGGAGTACGGTAAAATCATCTTGGTGCTCTGCGAACCATACATGTACACTGCGAGCTGTCTGACATGTTGCATTGTCTTGATAGACGATGGCATCGTGCCGAGGAAAAAAACAAACTGCATGTAGGGCTGATCATGGTCCCTGAAGATAGAAGCACGCTTGTGTTCATCCATTGTGCCTTGCACAAAGAGGAGGTCGCCAGGGAATGCCATTTCTCAAACCGTAACACATGCTGGGATTTGCTTCCAGAGTTTCACGCCTTATATGCCAATGGCCATCTGTCCGATGGAGCTTAAAATTGATTCATCTGGAAACGCCACTTGTTGCCACTCAGTGGACTTCCAGCTGTGATACTGCCATGCAAATTCCAGCCTTGTCTCCGATGGAAAACATCTATCATGGGTGCATCAGCCACCTGCTCCATACATGGTAATGTTCGATGAATGTTAGTTGAGGAGACACTGTTGGTAGCTCCATGGTTCATCTGGGCGGTCAGTTGTCAACAGTTGCACGACTATTGGTCCATAACCATCTCCGAAACCGTCTTTCATCTGTCATCTATGGCCCATGGTGCACCACAGTTGACTCGGCGCCAGTTTTGGGTAGCGCCAGTTTGCCATGCACGGTTTACTTTAGCCACAGCAGCAGACTTAGCCGTTTCGGAATCCTTCCACCCTTGGCCAAAAGAATTCCCTTCTGTTTCCTCTTTACGACAACGACTGCACTGTTTCCCGCTTCTTTTTTTCCCTTATTGTGATTTCATTCCCCTGCCCCATATGGGCAATGTTCGATGAATGTTAGTTGAGGAGACACTGTTGGTAGCTCCGTGGTTCATCTGGGCGGTCAGTTGTCAACAGTTGCACGACTATTGGTCCGTAACCATCTCTGAAACCGTGTTGTCAGCGGCACAATCCGCCGCTCTTCAATCCCGTGACATGACAACTAAAACAAGAATAATATGTTACATACATAAGGCGATAAAAAAGGAGAACATAAAACAGAGTAAGGGGAGAAAATGGAGGTAAAAATACATTGACATGGAGACGTTCATGAAGGACAGTTAAAAAGTTACCATAAAGTTTAAAAATACACAGTTGGCGATTCTTAAAACACAGAGAAGACACTGGATGCACATGCACAGGTTAAAAGTCAGCCACAGTATTAAAACACTCCAGAAAAACACACTTAAAACCCACTTGGAGCACATACGACGAAGAATAAAACTGCCAGGAGGGACCTGCCGAGGGAAAGGGCAGAGAGGATGGAAAAGGAGGGGAGAGCAAAGGGCAACAGGGGAAACGGCGGGATGAAGAGAGTAGGGGCGTCAGCGGGTACACTAAGAGGCAGGAGACACGTGGGGCAGGAGATGATGAGGCAAGACAAGGCAGGAGGGAGTGCAGAGACACTGAAAGGGGGCACAAGAGAGGGAGGGGGAGTAGGAGGGGGAAGCCGCTCAGGAAGAGGGAGGGGGAGGAGAGGGAGCCATGAGGAGGAGGCAGGAAGATGGGGTTGGAGTTGGTAGGAAGGGTAGATGTCAGGGCGAAGCTCATCATCCGGGAGGGGTAGATGGTGGATTTTCCCGCTTTCCTCCGATACGCGTTATATACCCTCCGCTGTTAGTGATGCCATCTGCTGTCTGTGTGTGGTTACTCCACGTTGACGTCGAACATTATCCATGGTCACATTAATGTGGCTGGTCCGTTGTACAGTCATTATCTGCTGAACAGTTCAACCTACTCAGACTCAAAGTAACTGCCGAAGTACGTAAATAAACGAAAGACACACCCCGTAGAACATTCCGAGCACAAACAAGTCCAGGAAAAATAATGCTCACTGACACTAAAGCTATTATATCGTGTACACAGGTGTTCAACCAAGAACGGCTGAAGCGAAGAGGCTTTCGTGGCTTCATTTGCAGGTATATACGTACAATGGGACTGACCTACGTCTTCATCTGTATCTATCCACTTCATCTACGTAAGCTCGCCGTACAAAATATTAGTCATCCCCTTAAAAGTGCACACTGATCGCTTTGCAGCGCCGTAGATAGTATAGAAGTATAAGGAGTTTTTATGACCTACGCTGCTGACGTAACTCATTGCAGTGGTGTAGGTGCGTGCGTGTGTGTGTGCCAGCGCAGTAAGAGGGGCAGCGTGAGGACGTGACAGAATGACAGAAGACACTACCAAGTTTGAACGTGCCCACGACCACACCACTAATGAAGTTGCCCCATTTGCTGGTGTATCGGTTTGAACTGTCCGACGAGTCTTCAAGGAATGGTGCATCAGTCGCAGCTGCGTAATGCGGCCTTTGAACTGCGATAGTAAAAAGGCCTTAACCC
The DNA here is from genome assembly GCF_023864275.1 of Schistocerca cancellata. Taxonomy (NCBI): domain Eukaryota; kingdom Metazoa; phylum Arthropoda; class Insecta; order Orthoptera; family Acrididae; genus Schistocerca; species Schistocerca cancellata. The sequence goes on along the minus strand of NC_064628.1, from coordinate 418,321,289 downwards.
CCAAGGACGATAGACGACTGCAATGCACAGTCAATATCAACGGTTTGAAAACCGACAGGCATTGTCGCTGTGAGTCAATGCAGGACTATCTCAACCAGTTTCCGAGCAAAACGGACGTCGGTTGTAAAAGCTGCTGGAAACTGTCACCAAACCCTTTTTGTGGAACTGCTGGAAGCACCGTGGTCACGCGTTGTTGGATATCCTAATCATTAGAGGAAAAGAGACCGTGTACTACCAATACTATTCGGAGACCAAGCGACAGTGTGTGACACAGCGTTTGTAGCCTTCCTCATTTTCTAAAATGCGACCTGACGGGTTCCAAGTTAAGACCAAGTTTATGGCCTTTTCTGACACCGAGGGCTTAATTTGTCATGAATTTCTACCGAAGGGAGGCGGGGAAGACGATGTATTTTGGTTGTAACTCTTGTTTTCCTTATTTTCTGAAACCAGTCACCGGAGTTCCAGAAGCACCTTGTATAGTATGCATATTTTGAGCGATCTGTTTTCATTGTGTTATTATGACAAATGCTATTGTCAGATGATCCCTGGATGAATAAATAAAGAAACATTACCCTGATGTCATCTGAGGGTGCTTATTTCTAGACTTTGCGAACTGACGCAGTGGTTCAGGCACTGGACTCTAATTAGGGAGGAGCGAATTTAAATCCTCATCCGGCATTCCTGATCTATGTTTTCTGTGGTGTTCCTAAATCAGTTGAGGTGGATGTCAGGAGGGTCGTCCAACTAGATAAAAGCAGCAGCTAGCAAGTGCTCCTTCTCGAATAACCACGCTATCGACCGCAAGCACAGCTCTTCCAGCCCTTCTTCCATGAGTTCTGTATACATTCAAGATTTCTGCGAGTGTTATACTGACATATCATTAAAGGAGAAAGTTAGACGAGGCAGCTGACCGTCAAGTTGCCACCTGCTACTATCGCGATCGGCTCACACACGCGGTCGGCGCCCTCGCTGATTCCGGCTTCAGCTTCCGGCCGCAAACAAACGAGACGCGGCGTTCCGTTCCGCTAGTGCCTGGGTGGTGGCCGCTTCGGCTATAGTAGTGAAGTCAGGCCGTGTGCGACACCTGAACCGAAGCCGGATTTTCCGCTGGCGTGTTGCAAAAGCCTGTAACTACAGCTTCCCACGCCTACATGCTCTGGCACTAAACATCACATGTGTCTGATTGGTCGTCCTTCTGACTTACGTTACCCTACTTTCCGACAAAGTATAGCTGAAATTTTACGTAGAGCTTATGAGATTCTGTTCACTTGTGCAACAATATTCTCTGATTTTTTTTAGAGTTCCGTACTACCTCAATCGGTAAAAACGGAACCTTTATAGGATCACTGTGCCTTCCGTCTGTTAAGACCACTTGTTCCCAGGGCCTGGCAGAGCATCAAGGTGAAAATTACGTCAAATACAAATGTCTACTGTGCCTTGGCAGCGTAAAAAATGTAAGCATCTGAGTCAAGGCAATCAGAATAGACAGGCCAGTCACATTAACCATATCACTACCTCTGGTGCAAGATGTAATGACCACTCACAGACGGTAGGTGGCAACACTAGCAGTGGAGGGTAAACAAAGAGTGCCTTGGGGACACGGAAAACAGTACAGCCGTTGTTGTAATATGGAAACGGAGCAATCTGCGTAACGTCCAAAAGGGCACGATCATTGGCTTTCGGACCAAGGGTGGGAAAACTTCCGAAACGGCTAAGTTTGTAAACTGTTCGCGTTCCACCATCCTGAAGTATACAGTGGATGGCAAAATGGCGCTTTACAAAACCAGCCCCGTGGTAACTGTGATGCACCACTGGGCATAGATGACCAGTGTGAAGCAAGGCTGTGGAGATTTGTACGGGCGAACAGACGTGGAGCTGTTTAGCAGCTGACCGCCCAGATGATGCACGGAGGCACCAACAATGTCTCCTCAACGAGCGTTCAGCGAAACGTTGCTGCGTATGGGTCTCCGCAGCAATCGGCTCGTTTCATGTACTCTTGCAGACTGCTGTTCATACGGGACAGAGGTTGGAATTTGCGCCAATACAGCAACTAGATGTCCGCTGAGTGGAGATAGATGGATTTTTCAGATGAACCACGTTTTATGCTCAATCGGACAGAGACCATTTGGCATGTAGAGCGTGAAACGTCTGAAGATAAACACTCTGCATGCACTATGGTCTGGGAAATGTTCTTGTGCAATTTCATGGGAAATGTCGTCATTCTGGGATGCACAATAGGTCAACACAAGTGTGCTGTCTGTCCCTGCGGACCAAGTCCACCCCAACATGAAGTTTGTTTTTCCTCGGCACGACGGCATCTACCAGCAGGATCACGCAACGTGTCACACAGCTCGCAGTGGTGCGTGGTTCGAAGGGCACCAGGCCGTCAAACTGCCGAATTTAAGCCCAATCGAGAATCTGTGGGACCACCTCGATCAGGCTCTTCCCTTTATGGATCCTCAATCGAGAAATCTAGCTGAGTTGGCCATGGAATTGGAGTCGCCTTGGCTCCGCATCCCTGTCGGTACCTTTCCGAACTTCATTGACTCTTAGTGCACCTATCGTAACGGTCTGCACTGTAAAAGGTGGTTATTCAGGCTTTTGACTGGTAGTCTCATTACTTTGACTAGATAGTGTACACGGCATTCTGTTGGGATGCCTTTTTCTCAGGAACAGGTAGCGGAAGCTAGTTGAAATTTATATCAAAGGGTCTACAGTCCCTTGGCGGACTATCTCGGTACTCCTCACGGCCGATCCGCACTCCACCGAGGAACAGACACCTCGCATTCACATAGCTGATAAGCCTGACTGGGGTCCATTTTTTTCAGTGCGAATGCACGAAAAGACGTCCAATCTCCTATGGGAATCTCTGATTAACGAACAGGAGTATAATGGACAGGGATTGCGGATAGGTGGCACCCTGCGGGAGTGTGGATCGGCTGTGAGGCATACCGACGTAGCCCGTGCAGCTGCGGTAACGCTGTGTCCAACATGACGTAGTGGTTAAAGCACCAGCCTAGCACGCAGGAGATCCCGGGCTCGAATCCCTGTCAGGTACAGATTTTAGTTCCTCGCTGCTGATACCGCTTAATGACCCGCAGCAGCTGAAAGTATTGATCCCCTTCCATTAAGATATAGTGTTTCCCACCTGCGGCATCCTCGTGGTGTCTATTCTTTCGAAGGACAGACACCTCGCATTCACATAAGTAATCAAAAGACAATCCCTTACGTCACATATTTTGATGCAAACCACTCATGAAAACCTATTTGTATGCACAATTAAGTTTGCAGGAATACTCGCAATTATACTGTGTTTCTTTTTTTTTTATTTATCTCGGTCTGATCTTAGTACAGCCCTCACTGGGTGATAAGCTCACGAGGCACGGTGTCTTCCACTGGAAGAGTGTTTCGTATGCTTCTTTGTCTTGATTTCAAGCAGTAGGTCACTCGCCTGTTCCGATCTTAGTCCAGTCATCTTCCGTGGTCTACCTGGATCTCATTTTCCTTGTAATTTGTAGTTAAATGCAAATTTTCGCGTTTCGTATGCCGCTTTCGAAACTTAAACGTGACGCACAGTAGTTTGCTTGGAGGTACCTGGCTTCTCAAGGACAGTTGCTAATGACTCTGAAACCAAATGTGAAAACACTGTTTTATTTTCTTTCAGCGTTTTGTTTCACTTAATTCCTAAATTTTATTCTAAAATAATCACTCTAATCCGTTTGCCTTGTATGGGGCCCCAGTGTATACTTAATTTGAGATCCCGAGATAGGAAGAGCATTTGAAAATTTTGTATGTACGGGCTCCGCAACTTGTAAGCATTTATATAAGTCAGGTGTCCGAAAGAACAGATACCACACATATATAAACATATACGGCTTGACGGCCATTAAGATCTTTTCCGTGCGGATGCACTCTCTCTCTCCCCCGAACTTATGTGAGAATGAGCATGAGTCTGCGAGCAGTGGGTATGGTCGACAGGGAGGCGCTAGCTGAGTAGTGTTGCAACAAGTTGGGAACGTGGGTTGGATGATAAGCGTGCTCGGATAGCCGAAGCGGTTAAGACGACCGCTCGCTTAATGCAGGAAATCCGAGTTCGAGTCCCGGTCTGGCAGGAATTTTCGCCTGTCGGCGCTGAGTTCATTTCAATGCCCGATTGCGGCCGATGTCAGAATTTCTATTTCATTTCATCACTGCAAGTATTTATTGAAGACGTTTTGCTGTACACCATCATCTACATGTAAAACGATAATTAATTATTTTACACGAAGCTCACGGTGTATATCAAGCCTTCTTTAACAGCAAGAGCATTTGTAAGCCGGTGTGCATTTTTTTTCCTCTTGACAACATCCTCCTAGAGAATCCCTCTCCGGCAATCCGAATGGGGAGTACTTTCAGAATGAGATTTTCACTCTGCAGCGGAGTGTGCGCTGATATGAAACTTCCTGGCAGATTAAAACTGTGTGCCCGACCGAGACTCGAACTCGGGACCTTTGCCTTTCGCGGGCAAGTGCTCTACCATCTGAGCTACCGAAGCACGACTCACGCCCGGTCTCACAGCTTTACTTCTGCCAGTATCTCGTCTCCTACCTTCCAAACTTTACAGAAGCTCTCCTGGGGAGTACTTTACTTGCGAATATTTTACCCAAGGCGATGTGTGGTCATAAAGCTGCAAGTCGTCGGGAAATAAAGCGGCTGTAGTTTCCCACTGTCGTCAGCTGTCCACAGTAGCAGAGGCACAAGACCATCACGCGAGACCAGATCCGTCAACCACCCAGAGTGTTGCCCGTGCTACTACTGAAAAAGCTGCTGCCCCTCTTCAGGAACCACTTGTTACTTTTAGCTCTCCAATGTCCTTGCACCTAGAGATCTGCCTGTATTGTTGAAACGTACAAGCCACTCCACTCATCCAAGCATTTAGCGCTTTATCAAACCACTCTTTGAACTGAAGAACACAACAAAATGCAAATATCATCACATTTTCAGATCTACCTCAGCTAGTCTGCCGACCTATTTGGCATTTCATAGGAAATGCTTTAATGTGTGGCTAAATAAATGAATGAAGTATACAGGAAACCCAGAAATTACGACGCAAAAGGGCTCTCATCAAAAAAAAAAAAAAAAAAAAAAAAAAAAAAAATTCGGCCTGAAAAGCACTCTCGTCTTGTGATACAACGCAGTCTTGGACCACGTCTCAGTTTGATAATATAACTTCATAAGCACTGATAATAATGACCGAGCAACAAGTGCTTAATTAAGAAAACATTCGTTTCAGTTATCTGTATCGAGTGTGAATATGTGTCGCTTATCAGTAAAAAACTAACGGCAAAACAAATGGTGTGCAAAGTCTGAAGGGAGAAAACCTCGACTCGTTGAATCCCACCTTACACTACTTGTGACTTGTGTAACGTCCTTTATTACAACCTACTGCTGCACTTTCTCCGCTGCAATAACTGGTTTTGTTCGGTTACGGAACATCTCCAGATCAATATTAGTTGCAGAGCAACCTTGGGTTCCGGTGCTGTACATTGTTCGGGGAGTTATTTACACTAGGCTATCTCGTGCCCCAGAGCTCCCTCCCCCCTTTTCCCCACAAGAGTATTGAGTAAAAAATGTCTTTGTTTTAATACTATGATGAAGACTCCCTCATAATGGTGAGCGATGTACGGACAATTAGCCTATATCGTAGGGGATTATTAGGCTGAATTTTCCTGAATTTTCTAGTGAATAGGTCATGTGAATTAAGTCAACATTCACCTCTCAATCTTCTCGGTCCGTCGCGTCAAATTCCCAGTGGCGCTCGGACGGATGCCTGGCACACTAGTCGGCATAGCCGCCAAGACTGTTGAAAGAGTGGTTAGTAGACTTTTTTCAGTTTGAAATGATTTCGGTTTCATTGAAGACCTATACGTTCCATTTCTATTTTCATCCAGTCCACGTCTCATAAAACGTCAAAGCTTGTTTTTCCAATATCGAGATCACATGTTGCCTCTTCAAACAGCAGTGAAAAAGGTCTACTTCAAAACTGAATTTGATCGAACACAGGCTTAGAACTTCCATGTTAAAGAGAGGCTCTGCGTTTGGTTTCGCTCAGTACTGAAAGTGATATTTTAAGACAAGTTACGAAGACATTATAATTAGCTCCGTTTGCATGAAGTCTAGGTGCAAAACAATTAGCTTATAAGATATTTTTTTTGAATCTTTCCTTTTGGAAACTGATTATTTGATAAAGTACTGAATTTGAATTAAACACGGTAAAATTTGCTTGGTTGATACATTTCTGTTTTTATCTAAATTTGTCTAACAGATACATTTACTTCTACTTACAATAGGTTTTTTGTACATTGACGTACTGATTTTTGTGTTGTCAAGGGTCAATTCTTTGTTCTTTTTTTTGAAACATAGTTTTTCATAACGTGGTTTATAAATCGTGTTAAGTACCTCACGATTTCAATTATTTATTTTATTTTAGCATCTCATTCAGCCATAAATTGTGTAGTAAAATTTTATTCGATTAAAAAATATATTTTTAATCCTTCGTTATATGTCACTTGTTGGTAAAACATACAGAAGTTCTACACTGCCCAAAGAAGTATCACTTTTTCGAAACCTCGTAATTGAGAGGTTCAAAAGTGCCTACAACCTTCCTCTGCAAGGGTATAAAAGCGAGGCGCCCTGTGACGTCACCCTCGGTCTCAGTGACGCTTCAAACAGCAAGGTGTCCTCGACATATGCGACAAATAAGACCACAGCTCAGAAGTTCGTGCGAACTGTAAGGCGGGTTAATGATCTCACATGGGCACGAAATTTACAACGACTCTGTCCAGCACCATCGTGGACATTCACACGGGGGAACCTCCTCTTACCCACATTCCATCCCTTCACTGCCGCGATGGACGTCAGAACAGCGACAGCCAGCGTTGACGTGACGCGGTGTTGTTATGGGTCGGAGGAAAGCGTTTCAGACCCCCGCCGCTCAGAATCGACACGGAGAGCAGTCAGTAAGTGGCATAAAGGGCGTCAATGGGGCCACACTTTCCCTTTGGCCGTTGATTTCGGGGTCGAAAACCACAGTTCGCACTGTCCTGAGCTGCAGGGCGAAGTTGTTGACAACGTTCGACACCGCTGATAGCTCCTCTGGACGGTTCAACCCTGCACTGAGGACACCGTGAGGCTGCAACCCCACTGAACGCTATCCGACGCCTCTGGAGTGTGATGAGACCGCGGTTTTTGTTCTGGTATATAAGGTGGAACTACTAGGGACGAAATTTGAACGTGATCCGAAACGACAAAGGGTGTTCATTCTTTTTCAGCCTCCTGTGGCATTATCACGAAGGGATGCGAGATTGACATGTGCGTGAATAAAATGGCAGAGGGTCCGAATAAGAACCCCCCTCCCAAGTTCAGCTACAGGCTCGGTGCCACCCGTGCGGTTTTGTTGAGCATGTTAAAAATGTACCTGTCAGACTTCGACACTCATTCAGCCGATTGCTGCCTCACTGTTGCTCTAGCGGCTGAGGACAGGCAAGTCCTTCTATACCCCTTAGCTGGGGCAGTATCGTGTAATACGGCTACATCTCATTATCCTTCTAATACTTTTGCTGATATTCATCTTGTAGCCTGTTCTCAAGACAATGCTCATTCCGTTTCACGACTATACCTATCCTTTGCTTTCTCTGATAGAATTACGGCGTTATTTTGCAGGACAAAAATTGGAAAGTGGAGTTAACTGAAGGGCCAAATACCGTTTCGTTAACTTAAAAGCAAACTGTTGCTTTAGAGCGTAACCTATAATTGGGGAATTAATGAGCGTTCGATACCGCTTCACCAACTTCAAGCAAACCTGTCATCCTAACCTAGATCTCGCACTATGTTACAGATTAGTATGTGATAATTCACATTATTATTCTGTCGTAGTTGCACATTTTTAATGAATTGACATGTTTCGATCACCCTGGATCATCTTCATATCTAAGAAGTTGCTTCAGTAACCCGCCTTGTCTACTCAGAACCACACATCAGAGTAGCAGTGGCAGTCCAAATAAGAATTATCTTAATTAGATAAACAGTTGCTGGGTCCCACAAGACGATTGTGTCGACTATTGTGCAATTTCTTTATTACGTTAATGGACGAAGCTGACATCCGGAATCGGTAGGATCAGTTGACAAGAAAAGTGTTGGTGCTAAACGACACCGTTGTCTAACACGTGTTGGTTAGTTGGTTTGTTACACTATGTGATCAAAGTGTCCGTACACGCCCAAAAACATACATTTTTCATATTAGGTGCATTGTACTGCCACCTAGTACCAGGTACTCCATATCAGAGACGTCAGTAATCATTAGACATCGTCAGAGAGCAGATGGGGCGCTCTGCAGAACTCACGGACTTCGAACGTGGTCGGGTGATTGGGTGTCACTTGTATCACACGTCTGTACGCGAGATTCTCACACTCCTAAATATCCCTAGGTCCACTGTTTGCGATGTGGCAGTGAAGTGGAAACGTGAAGAGACACGTACAGCACAAAAGCATACCGGCCGACCTCGTCTGTTGATTGACAGAGACTGCCGACGTTAAAGAGGGTCGTGATGTGTAATAGGCAGACATCTGCCCAGCCCATCACGCAGGATTTCCAAACTGCATCAGGATCCACTGCAAGTACTATGAAAGTTAGGCGGGAGATGAGAAAACTTGGATTTCATGGCCGAGCGGCTGCTCATAAGCCACACATCACGCCGGTAAATGCCAAACGACGCCTCGCTTGGTGTAAGGAACGTACACATTAGACGATTGAACATTGAAAAACTGTCCTCTGAAGTGACGAATCATGGTATATAATTTGGCGATCCGACAGCATGGTGTAGGTATTGTGTCTCACTGTCTAGAGGCACAAAACGCGTGGGTGTTTTCAGCTCGTTACTAAATGCAAATAAGTAGGAGGCCGAGTTGATAGGAGCTTAAGGAGTCCAGGTTGCAATAATATGCGGTACGCACACTATTAGAGAGAAGGATTATTATTCAATAAACACATTGTACAATGAAATTACTTATCTTCAGTAGTTTGTCGGACTGCAGCTGCGGCTATGAACTGACAATCTCGTACCATGAACTAATACAACATATTCTCAGTGACTAAGCCTGATGGGCCCTCCTCACAGAATCTATGCAAACATTACAGAAATGGCTGAGGCCCGATTTTGAAAGTGAGTCTGCCTAGGTTGAAATCTAGCTAAGAAGTGAACGAGGCACACCCCAATTCCGTCGAGCTGCACAGTGACCGAGTGAGGTGGCGCAGTGGTAGCACACTGGACTCTCATTGGGGAGGACGACGGTTCAATCACGCGTCCGGCCATCCTGATTTAGGTTTTCCGTGATTTCCCTAAATCGCTTAAGGAAAATGCTGGGATGGTTCCTTTGAAAGGGCACGGCCGACTTCCTTCCCCATCGTTCCCTAATCCGATGAGACCGATGACCTCGCTGTTTGGTCTCTTCCTCCAAACAACCCCCCCCCCCCCCAATTAATGATGGATGATGGATGGATGGAGCTGCACAGCCCACTAGAGTGCGCTGTGCTCGGCAGACGACGGGCTGCCAACCTTGTGTTGGCGCGGCGTTGTACTAGTATCTGTGGTAATGATACTGCAGTGGGTATGGCGAATGCCCGGTAACGTCATCTGGCAACGTATGTAGTGCCAACAGTAAAATTCGGAGGTGGTGGTGTTATGATGTGGTCGTGTTTTTCATGGAGGAGGCTTGCATCCCCTGTTGCTTTGCGTGGCACTATCACAGCACAGGCCTACATTGATGTTTTAAGCACCTTCTTGCTTCCCACTGTTGAAGAGCAATTTGTGGATGGCGATTGCATCTTTCAAAACGATCGAGTACCTGTTCATAATGCACGGCCTGTGGCGGAGTGGTTACACGATAGTAACATCCCTGTAATGGACTGGCCCGCACAGGGAGTCCTGACCTGAATCCTATAGAACACCTTTGGGATGTTTTGGAACGCCGACTTCGTGCCAGGCCTCACCGACCGACATCGATACCTCACTACAGCACTCCGCGAAGAATGTTCTGCCATTCGCGAAGAAACCTTCAAGCACCTGATTGAACGTATGCCTGCGAGAGTAGAAGCTGTCATCAGCGCTAATGGTGGGCCCACACCATATTGAATTCAGCGGTACTGATGGAGGATGCCAAGAACTTGTAAATCATTTTGAGCCAAGTGTACGGATACTTTTGATTACATAGTGTATTTAAAAGGACTAAACTACTAAGGTCATTCAGTCGCTCATTCGGAAGGACGACGATTCAATCCCGCGTCCGGCCATCTTGATTTAGGTTTTCCGTGGTTTCCCTAAATCGCTCGAGGCAAATGCCGGGATGGTTCCTTTGAAAGGGCACGGCCGACTTCCTTCCCCGTCTTTCCCTAGACGAGACCGATGACCTCGCTGTTTGGTCTCTTCTCCCAAACAACCCAACTCAACCCATTCAGTCGCTTTCACGTCTTCGACGCTTGTTGCCGAGTCGCCGATCCTTGCCACCCGGATCTGTCTCGAGTAGACAATGCCTTACAAAAGCGCGGCGGGGCGTGGCAGACGGGTGTTAGAGGTATCACGCGGTCCGTCAGTGAGCGCGGCGAGGCAGCCGAGAGAGTGGGCGTGCGCGCGCTCCGGAAGGCCACCGGCAGGTGTACGGCACGGCTCGGCGCAGCGCAGCAGACGGCGCGGCGGCCGTCCTTTCCCGGTGCCAAACGGCGGCACGAGCGCCGGCAGGCCGCGCGCGGCGCGCATTAACGATGGCGACCACAGCCCGCCACAGCGGCCGCGCCGGCGGTCACGGCTCGCTGGCCGGGAGGCCTCGCAGCGTGGGCTAAGCGCCGCCTTAACCTTCCGACGGCACTCGCGCTTATCGCACGGTCACCAGCCGGCGTAACAACTGTTTACGTAAACGTTGCGTAGACTGCGTAACAACTGCTTCCTCTCCTTAGCATTTACGAATGTACCACGTCACGTGCTGGCCTAACCGATGGGATTTTTTTCCTTTTTTTGTTTCTTTACAAAGTAAAAACGGAACAGGGTACCTCATTCGTTCACTACTGTAAGCAATAACACCACATTCATCACATACACTGCCGGCAGAATAAAAGCAACAAAGAACTTTGCTCAGTGAGCCGGCCGGTGTAGCCGAGCGGTTCTAGGCGCTTCAGTCTGGAACCGCGCGACCGCTACGGTCGCAGGTTCGAATCCTGCCTCGGGCATGGATGTGTGTGATGTCCTTAGGTTAGTTGGGTTTAAGTAATTCTAAGTTCTAGGGGACTGATGACCTCAGATGTTAAGTGCCATAGTGCTCAGAGCCATTTGAACCATTTGTGCTCAGTGATTGTATTGTATGTATTGTATTTTAACCGCGGACCTAGAAACGACGGAGAGGCTCTGTCCTCGCCGCAGCCACAGTGGTCCACAACCCCACGACGACTACCGCAGTCCACATCACCCCTCCGCCGCCCCACACCGAACCCAGGGTTATTGTGCGGTGCGGCCCCCGGTGGACCTCTCCTCCCCCCCCCCCGCCCCCCAGGGAGCGTCTCACACCAGACGAGTGTAACCCCTGTCTTTGTGTGGTAGAGTAATGGTGGTGTGGTGGTGTACGCGTACGTGGAGAATTTGTTTGCGCAGCAATCGCCGTCATAGTGTAACTGAGGCGGAATAAGGGGATCCAGCTCGCATTCACCGAGACAGATGGAAAACCGCCTAAAAACCATTAACAGGCTGGCCGCTTCAACGGACCTCAACACAAATCCGCCGGGCGGATTTTTCCCGGGGACCAGGCGCTCCTTCCCAACCGGAAAGACGTGCGTTAGACCGCACGGCCAACCGGGTGGGCATGCTCAGTGATACTTGTGTCTAATACAGTTGTTATTGTTGTGGTCTTCAGTCCTGAGACTGTTTTGATGCAGCTCTCCATGCTACTCTATCCTGTGCAAGCCTCTTCATCTCCCAGTACCTACTGCAGCCTACTGCTTAGTGTATTCATCTCTTGGTCTCCCTCTACGATTTTTACCCTCCACGCTGCCCTCCAGTACTAAATTGGTGATCCCTTGATGCCTCAGAACATGTCCTACCAACCGATCCCTTCTTCTGGTCAAGTTGTGCCACAAACTCCTCTTCTCCCCAATTCTATTCATTACCTCCTCATTAGTTATGTGATCTACCCATCTAATTTTCAGCATTCTTCTGTAGCACCACATTTCGAAAGCTTCTATTCTCTTCTTTTCCACACTATTTATCGTCCATTTTTAACTTCCATACATGGCTACACTCTACACAAATACTTTCAGAAACGACTTCCTGACACTTAAATCTATGCTCGATGTTAACAAATTTCTCGTCTTCAGAAACTCTTTCCTTGCCATTGCCAGTCTACATTTTATATCCTCTCTACTTTGACCATCGTCAGTTATTTTGCTCCCCAAATAGCAAAACTCCTTTACTACTTTAAGTGTCTCGTTTCCTAATCTAATTCCCTCAGCATCACCCGACTTAATTCGACTACATTCCATTATCCTCGTTTTGCTTTTGTTCATGTTCATCTTATACCCTCCTTTCAAGACACTGTCTAATACAGGGACGGAAAAAATTGCAGCATCAAATATATATATATATATATATATATTGCATTTGCATGCTCACATTCAACATTCTGGCGGTTACACCGGTTATTAATGTAGTAGCATTTAATATTTGCAGTGCGTTATCTCGTGCTTGCATTAACCTGTGAACTTGATATATATATATATATGTGCACTCTCTATTTTGTCTCTGCTGACGGTAACTGTGCTGAGTTTAGAGGTGAACCGTATTTGTAATATTCATTTTAGAGTACACCAACGAGTGCGTACTTCTACTGAATAGCTTCATCCGTTTGAACAAGGTCACACTCTGAACCCGAAAGAAACTGGATGCACTTTCGACGGAATGCTCCACATGTTGGTCGCAGTGTATCGTTGGTGTGTTTCTCCATTCATCAGTGGTCTGTGGAACAGTCCCACAACCATAGACCAGATTCTGGACGTCCACATAGTTCAGGCTCACGTCTAGATCGACATATGCGAGCAGCGGTGGTCGACGAACATTACGATATCGTGTGCCTCTGGGCGGGCTACCTTTATACCACGACACCACCAAGCATGGCTACTCTGATGTCACGAAAGAATCGACTGGAGAATGGAATGACGCTCTGTTGTCGTCAGAGACGAGAATAGGTTCTGCCTGCATGCGAGTAATACGTATCGGGTGTTGACCTCGCAAGCTTTCTATTACGGAGTGCACACGCTAACGAGCTGCTGGTCACGTCACAACTTTTATGGTGAGGGAAGCTATCAGTAAAACTCGACACGAAATTTGATATCTGTGCAGAGTAAAATAATCAGTGGCCGCTACAGCGCACAAACTGATATACATCTGCTACCTCCATTTCTTCGACACGAAGATAATGTGCTTTTTCAGCAGGACAGTGCACCTCCACATTCGGCTAGAGTGACGCAACATGCAGTTTGTGGTGTACAACAACTGCACTGTTCAGTAACATCACCAGTTCTCTCACCAATTCAACGCGTAGGGGACGTGACGAAGAGTGGACTTACTCGTCCTGCAAGAGCCACTACCGAAACGCAAGGAAAGGTGCAATGTGCTTGGGACACCCTACCGCAGGATGCCATTAGGCACCTTTGCAATCATTTGCAGGTGGGAATACGCATCTACGAAGCCGCCAGGGGGAGAGAGGGTGTACTATACGTATTGATGCGACTGTCTGCTGGAAACACTCTACTGTTACACCTGTGTTTAATTTGGTCTACATGTATTATCATACATTCCCACAGTTATGAATTAAGGCTCAAACCACGTATCAGTAAAATGACCTAGTCCTTGAGGGTGTTGCATTTTTACCGGCAATGTATTTGGCTAACTAATTACGGATTAATTGAAGCATAGGGTACAGCTCCCCCAACCCACAACCAGTCACTTTTCAACCAAAAACAGAACTCGAGCTAAGTTATAGATCAGTTTCTCATCACAACCTACAGTCTAGAAACTGATATTCGCGCAAATGTTACTGTTCTGTTCAAATGGTTCAAATGGCTCTGAGCACTATGGGACTTAACATCTGAGGTCATCAGTCTCCGAGAACTTAGAACTACTTAAACCTAACTAACCTAAGGACATCACACACAACCATTCCCGAGGCAGAATTAGAACCAGCGACCGTAGCGGTCGCGCGGTTCCAGACTGTAGCGCCTAGAACGCTTGGCCACTCCGGCCGGCAGTTACTGTTCTGTCTTCTGTATTTTTCCGCACATGTGACGTCACACATCATCATTATATTACGGTACGAAATCAACATCCGGTATCGCTACGTTCAGTTGACTTACTAAGATTATACAAGTTCAAGTGGCGTCACGGGCAACGCTGCATCACAGGCGGTTAAAGCATTATGGAGTGGCACACTATCACATGTTCTCTGGGAAAACCCCCAATATCCTTCAGGCTGCGGAGAAAATCGAATATCCTGGTTCCCGTAAAGTTCGGAACGTCTTTCGGGAATCCGCAACCGTCCGCAGCTCGTGGTCGCGCGGTAGCGTTCTCGCTTTCCACGCCCGGGTTCCCGGGTTCGATTCCCGGCGGGGTCAGGGATTTTCTCTGTCTCGTGATGACTGGGTGTTGTGTGCTGTCCTTAGGTTAGTTAGGTTTAAGTTGTTCTAAGTTCTAGGGGACTGATGACCATAGATGTTAAGTCCCATAGTGCTCAGAGCCATTTGAACCATTTTTTTGAATCCGCAACGACTCAGGGCCTTCTGTCCTAAACCTATCTGCCACCATATAATGTAAGCAAGAATAATTAATTCCCGGTTTGAGTAAGAACACGTGCCTCGCCTTCTCCTCTGACAGTTAACCCATATCGGCATGGGAAGATACGTTACGGTATTAACGGTCTGTTTATTCTTCCTTGAGGTCAATTCATACTTTTAGTCTCATACCCACATTAAATATAATGGTGAACGAGACGTCCAGATAATTTCACATGTGTTATGCCGTTGAAATTCTGTTAGGGGGCTAATTCCAATGCTACAGAAAATAAGTGTATAGCTGTTTTTTTTTTAATCGGTAGCTATACATATTGAAAATGACTTGCCTACCTTCGAACATTTTCCACATGTTCCGCAGTAACTTAGCGAAAACCGCACCTCAATGTATTTATTCTTTCTTGATGTATTTGTTGTTCTTTGATTCACTATCCTCACACTGTATGAAACACATTTTTATAGCTCTCAAGTCTGTTACCTGTATCATGTAGTTCTGCTGCAGAATGATTCCCATTATCTGCACTGTGTGCAGTTTCGAGAAAGATTGATTTCACCAGCTTCGTACCAGAGGCGTGGTGCAACGTCTTACGAGTACTATAAGTATAACAGTTTCTGCTGTTACGTTCAGTAACACAAGTCACAGGCACATAAACATTCGTCCCAGTAATAAAATATCTTCTGTCCGCCATGCTGTGCAACGTCAAACTCTCCCAGACGTTACTTCCTTAATACGTGAAATTCGCGTTGAGTAGGTTTCTGCAGTAACCTTCAAATAACGCTCTGACACACGTACGTAATTTCCCAGTTGATTTTTATATTTTCTGTCATGTCCCCACGTTATCTTAATTTCTTAAGCGTCACATCTGCGAGTAACTCGAGGAACGCATTACGACACGAGGGGTGAGATAAATTCAGAGAATGATCTACTGATGGGAGATAACGACAGACTGATCGCAATTTTTAAATCGCTGAACAGTATCTGATTCGAATAACATTCTTATCTGAATACAGCGACATTGGGACAGTAGCAAAAGATTGCGAAGCACCTGTATGTCTGCACTCTATCACAACTAAGAACACGTCGAAAATCGAACACCAGGCCGAAGAGAAACTAATTGTAAGAAGTGGGAAATATTTGTGATACAAAAGAAAAAATAAATTTACGAAATTAATATTTTTGTTTGTTTTCTAGATCTACATCTAAATCTATAGTCCTCAAGCCATCTTGTGTGGCTGAATGTACTATGTACACGAGTGTCATTTCCCCCTTTTCTGCTCCATCAGCGGACAGTTTGCGGAAAAGAACGACTGCCCGTAAGCCTCCGCTTGGGCTCGAATCTCTCTTATGTTATCTTCGTGGCCTTTTCGCGAGATATACGCAGGAGGAAGCATGAACGTAGCTCCAGGAACTTTAACAATAAAACACACCGTGAAGCAGAACGCCTCTTTTTCAGCGCCTGCCACTGGAGTTGGGTGATCATCTTTGTGACGCTTTCGTGCTTGCTAGATGAACCTGTAACGAAACGCGCTGCTCTTCTTTGAATCTTTTATTTCCTGTCTGGTATGGATCCCATACTGACGAGCAATATTTAAGTACTGATCGAACGAGTGATTCGTAAGCTACTTCCTTTATTCATGGACTACATTACCTGCGGCTTCCGCCAACGAATGCCGGTCTGGCATCTGCTTTATTCGCGATTAATTTTATGTGGCCGTTTCATTTCAAATCACATACTCCTAGATTTTTTTACGGAAGTAACTTCTTCTTGTGATTGTCCCACAACTTTGTAATCATACAATAAAGAGTCTTTCTGTCTGTCTTTCGCAATACGTTCCATTTGTTTACTATTAAATACAGCGCTTGTGTTATTCCGAATCACGATGCAATGTTCCCTTAGACAAGCATGCATAACACAGGCTCTGCAATATCGTATTTATCTGTCGACACCACGCAAGTAAAATTGTCTTTCCGTACAGGAATATACATAATGGGTGTACGCGTACAGGTTGTAGACGCATGATCATTATTCAAAATGACAGTCACAATCGCATTATTTATTTTGCCACCAACCGGTTTCAGCCCGCGATGGGGTCATCTTCAAGCAATTTACACTGTAAAGTTATAATATTAGTAAGTAATCATGTATGTAATCTACAAGCAATTAGTCAAAGTTACATAAATAAACAGATTTTATACCCATTTGGTCGCTCGCTGGAGTCGTTACCCTGCCTGTCCACGATTGGTAACTATGCATGGTTGGTTTTCTGCATGAGCTTAAATAACGGCGAACAACAAGTGGGCAGACGGTAACGCCCTCCACGGTGACCAATGGTAGTTACATTCTTAAGTAAGAAATCGTAAATTTTACAGTTTGTTCCAGTTGTAATATAAAACATAATAAACAATAAATAATAACTATAACTAATTAAGTCTCGAGAAATTTACAATTATTTAAAATTCAGGTAACTGTTGTCCCATTCATGTTTTACATCATTTGTGGATGGAGTAGAGCCCTCTATCTTTTGTGGTAGGGACGCCGTTGCCATGGGCGATAGTATATATCAAACGCCCGCTAGCTTGTATGGTTGGGACACTGTAGTCATAGTAGCCACTTCGTACAAGTCGTCTGCTGTAATATCATCTTTGCGCGGCGTTCGTTGTTATGGTAACGGTATACCATAACGATTCTTCCTCCATGTTGTTGTCAATCCATATGGTCTACTGCTGCGGCGTTATCTTTGAACAGCATGCTCATGCAGAGAACCAACCAGTCGTCGACTGGCGATCATTCTTACTTTTTTAGAACTCGTCTTCAGGTATTACACAGAAAAAAATGAGGGGTCCATACGAAAGGAATACACGAACCGCAACATTTCTGCTACAGTCGAGAGTGAACGACGAATTGCATCGCCGGTCGCTGTGGCCGAGCGGTTCTGGGCGCTTCAGTCTAGAACCGCGCTGCTGCTACGGTCGCAGGTTCTAACCCTGCCTCGGGCATGGATGTGTGTGATGTTCTTAGGTTAGTTAGGTTTAAGTTGTTCTAAGTCTAGGGGACTGGTGACCTCAGATGTTAAGTCCCAGAGTGCTTAGAGCCATTTGAACCATTTGAACGAATTGCATCAGCTGGGTCCCTGCCATTTTGGAACCACGCATTCTCCTCAGATTTATCCAGATCTGCTGCAAAACTTTCGGCAGCACGTCACAATTCTGATCGGAAGCGTGAATTACTGCTAACGTACTCTCGAATGAGTACAGACCTTACGCTCCAGATTCGTCTAGCACAGCGCCTAATCATACAGTGAAATGTCAAAATGTTTCACAAGCATCAGCTACCACCAGTGTCGGCAGTTCTGTTTGTTTCAGGTGCTACAGAAGTTAAATTGCACGTCACTAAGTAACAACACACTGGTTACACTAGTGGAGCGTTGCCAAAATTGCTGAGAAAAACCCAGAAGCGATTACTGATTTCCCTCTCTTGCTGCTTGTACGCGTGTACCCCGAGGTCACATCTCAGAATTCTTCTCACGCATCGATCGGAAAACCCAAGGACAGTTCCCTCTTTCCTTGCATAGCAGCTTCCAGATTTCTTAACATATGACCTCATCGTCTTGAACATTGTCTTGCGTACTAGCCCTCTATATCGGGATGAGATTGTTGAAGAAATTCTTTCGACTTTATATGTACAGCACTGTGAAAATGGTCTTATGACTGAAACCGGTCGTGAATAAATTGATGTACAGAACAGCATTGTGTTCGTCTGGCATTTCAACAAATAAATTGAATCTGTAACAACTGCCTGAAGAAAATGTTCGATTGTATTTCATTTTAGACTTCTTAAACGTTAATCTTCCCGCCGAAGGAAAATATTCCTCTTATTTCTGTAACATTCGAATGCGCCACTGTCAAACGTGCTCGAATTGAAACACACATCGGCGACCCCAGCTGTGGTGCCCGATTGAAGAAACTATCGGAAGCGGCACTGAAAATTGCCCATCCCCGTCTCTCGATTGATGTTTTTAGGCCATGTGTTTTTCTAGAGTGCGACAATTTTCTCCTGTATGCGTGGATGATTCGTGATTTAAAGTGATTAGCAAGTGACGTTTCAGTTACTGTAGCCGACAGCATTAATCAGGAATTTCGTTTCAGGCAGCAGAGAAAATCAGGGTTAGTCTTTTCATGCCAGCTCCAATAGTTAAGCGATTATTTTAACAGGACGGATGAACCTTTGTCTAAAGTGCGGTTCGGAATAACACACACTTATCTTCAGAACTTATTCACTATGCGCTGTATTCAAGCTCTGAAATGTCAAATGCTGTAACGGAACTGCCAGCTGTTACTTCTCTCTCTTACGCAGTTAGCAGCGGAGTTTCGACTTTTAACCTTACACACACCACTTCTTGTCACGAGAATAACACCATTCAGCGTCAAACATATCGCCAAGAGCTTAAACTTACACAATGGACGGATTACAACATCGAAGTGAAGTTATCGCATTGTAAAAGCAGTACCCATTATGAACTGGTATAAAATGCCATTGGTAGCACACAAATCGGTCGTTTTCTCTCGTTTTATCACGATATAAATGTAGGGCTTTTGCACCACTGTCATTCTCAGAAACCTGTGGTCATTGAAAATGAGCGTTAATTCCAGGTACCTAAATGTACTATGTGGTAGCTCAACGGCACATTCTCTTCCAGATTATATTCGACTGCAGTTTGCATGACCCTTCCTTGTGACTTTCCCGCAAGGGCAACAGGTTCATAGTTGACTAGACTAGCATGAAGTGATACATTGCTCCTTGTGTCCCTTACAATTGCTATGTTTCACATATAGAGCTGTTTACCAACATATTGGAGAAAGAATAAAACCCCTCTCTCACTTCAAAGAGTTTTTCTGTTTCTGCAAGTTGCCTGTCCTCTAATAGTTGCTTGTCCAGGCAAGAAGATATGGGGAGCCGTAACCGCAGTGATCACCCAAGATTTTTGTTAGGAGAACAACAGATAGCATAGAGTAGGGGTAAAAAACCTTTTTATACCTACCACTCACTTTTGAATACCTGTTGATAGTAAAATTTTCTAATCGCCCATCTGTTTCGCAATAACCGTTATTTATGAAGCATGGAAGTAACTTTACTTTATATAACTTACAGAGCAAAGTTATAGCAAGTTAAAACATATAATAATAATTAAATGCTAAATATTTTCTGTCAAAATTTTATGAAAATTCGATAAAAAGTTTATAAAACCCCTCCGCCAATTGCACACCATAAAAGCTGAAACGCCCATAGTGGCCGGTAGGGCCGGGGTTGACTACCGCTAGCACAGAGAACATCCAAAACATCTTACACTCCTTCTCCTATCGCATCTATAAGATAAGAATAAACGCTATGCACACACTCCACCCAGCGCGTTCCCCAAGGTTTTCTAACCTTGGTATGTGGTGGGAAAGCGTGTACTCCGATCCGCAGAAGCAGCAATGTCCTATTAGAAGTCTCCGTAATATGGGGAAATAGCGTAATTCGCTATGACTCACTAACTCCTAACATGACATACCACGCCATTATGATCGTCTGCATCCAATACTGCAGTTTGGTTAGAGGAGTTTGAACAAGATTGGTGGTATTGTCGTATACAATTTATAGTCGGTGAGATACGTGAATGACACCTCTTTGATGTGAAATCATTACTTCAAATAGTTCACATTCTTATTCTCCACCTGTAGACGATTCTCTAGTACCGAGCTGAAGTGATTTAATTCTTTACCTGACAAGTTTCAGCTTAGTTTAGTAATTTAAATTTTCCGTTTCTCATACTCGTGACATAATGAAGAACTTGTCATTAGGTTTAAAGTAAGATCCATTTTATCTGTGAAAATATCGCCACGTACTAATCATTTACGTAATGGATTTTTCTTTTTCTTGATCCTCACGTAAAATAAAATTTGATAAATGTAAATCTGTCAAATACATGCTACACTCAAATACTCATCTATGGAGCAGACAACATTATCAAGTTGAAATGATTTTAATTTGTTTTTGAAACTTTTGTTGTTTGCCAGCACATTGGAGATGGTCAAATATTTTAATTGCTGCATACTTTAGTCTTCTCTGTGAAAGAATGCAGTTAATTTGTCAATAGAGGAGGCTACTTTCTGTTCCCAATGCTATATTTATGAATGCTACTAGTATTTTCATAAAACAGTAAATGTGCTGTGAAGCTGTTGTTTGTATACCTAAATTTTTACAAGTTGCATCGAAGAAGCTCGACAATGGACAACAGACATTATCTATAAGTCACATTATTTCGTGAATGTCTTTGCAAACATTTTGAAGTTTCCTTAAGGATTTTCACCTCCCAAGAGAGTCTACTGCACTGTAGGAAAACAGCTACTAGCACGAATCAAGAAAAAGCATATAAAAATATCGCTTGTCGCCTTCTTTGCGATACTTTGTGCCTCTTGCGAGGCGCCTACGTGCACCTCCAGTCTTCATTCTAGTTATATACACGCTACGTGACTAACGACTCTGACGTTAATGAGAGGAAGAATACGTCTTTAATGACAGTAGCTCGAGTGCATACTTTTCCTCGTGCGCTTTTCCGTTTACTGCGTATGTTGACCTCCACAATAGCACAACAGACCAGTAAATTACTATTTTGAAATAAAAGAAATCTCTATGAAAATCGAAATAAATATTGTCGTAGTACATAGTTCTGCAAGGGCGAAGTTTACATATTTCTGACGTGGGTCTGTAGTAACTGTCACCGACTGTTTGTTGATGTAAATTCTGAACGGCCGTTGAAGAAATCTACAACAACCTTTGGAAAGCAACAGTGTGAGTACATGAGATATCAATCAGGCAACACCTAGTAGAAGTATTCTCGAAGTTAATAACGTATATGATTAAATCAAAATTCAAAAAACGTAGTAGAAGAAATGAAAGAATTATGCTATCTAAGATGCAAAATTACATTAGATTTCCGAAGCAAAGATGACATCAAAAAACAACACAAGCAAATTGGCAAATTCAAACAAAGCTTCCTCGACAAGAGTATGCCAGTGCTTTCTGATGGTAGCTTAGAACTCAGCAAACTGTAGCATAGGGTACAACTTCGTGTAGCAGTGCCACACGGACTACGGAAGAGAATGGACTGGCTGGGGTCGGAAGGAGCTGTGAAATGGGATATACTACAGGAGGATATTAAAATTCTGATGGGCAGACAAGGTAGGAAAAGGTAAAAGCGTGCAAGTAAACCTAAGGCGTGTAAGTAAATCTAAGGCGTGTAAGTAAAAGATGGGCGAGTGACGCGCTGTGCGCAGGCAAAAGCCGAGAACACTTTGTGGCGTCGAGTCACTATGGTGCTCATGTCGAACATCACACGCCTCAGCCGTCGTCTACCAGACTGCTGGCAACGATGCGGTAAGCGCTCCATTGGGCCGCAGTTTCTGCTTCTCACTCTCCACAGAAAACAAAGGTCATATGTTCGAACAACTGTCACAGTGTTTGCTGACGTAATTGATGTGTATGCCTTATACCATCCGTAACAAGCACTACAATCGCTACTTACAGAGGTTCTACAAAACTATGGAAACAACGCGAGAACTGCACGCTTGAACATACACTCCTGGAAATAGAAAAAAGAACACATTGACACCGGTGTGTCAGACACACCATACTTGCTCCGGACACTGCGAGAGGGCTGTACAAGCAATGATCACACGCACGGCACAGCGGACACACCAGGAACCGCGGTGTTGGCCGTCGAATGGCGCTAGCTGCGCAGCATTTGTGCACCGCCGCCGTCAGTGTCAGCCAGTTTGCCGTGGCATACGGAGCTCCATCGCAGTCTTTAACACTGGTAGCATGCCGCGACAGCGTGGACGTGAACCGTATGTGCAGTTGACGGACTTTGAGCGAGGGCGTATAGTGGGCATGCGGGAGGCCGGGTGGACGTACCGCCGAATTGCTCAACACGTGGGGCGTGAGGTCTCCACAGTACATCGATGTTGTCGCCAGTGGTCGGCGGAAGGTGCACGTGCCCGTCGACCTGGGACCGAACCGCAGCGACGCACGGATGCACGCCAAGACCGTAGGATCCTACGCAGTGCCGTAGGGGACCGCACCGCCACTTCCCAGCAAATTAGGGACACTGTTGCTCCTGAGGTATCGGCGAGGACCATTCGCAACCGTCTCCATGAAGCTGGGCTACGGTCCCGCACACCGTTAGGCTGTCTTCCGCTCACGCCCCAACATCGTGCAGCCCGCCTCCAGTGGTGTCGCGACAGGCGTGAAAGGAGGGACGAATGGAGACGTGTCGTCTTCAGCGATGAGAGTCGCTTCTGCCTTGGTGCCAATGATGGTCGTATGCGTGTTTGGCGCCGTGCAGGTGAGCGCCACAATCAGGACTGCATACGACCGAGGCACACAGGGCCGACACCCGGCATCATGGTGTGGGGAGCGATCTCCTACACTGGCCGTACACCACTGGTGATCGTCGAGGGGACACTGAATAGTGCACGGTACATCCAAACCGTCATCGAACCCATCGTTCTACCATTCCTAGACCGGCAAGGGAACTTGCTGTTCCAACAGGACAATGCACGTCCGCATGTATCCCGTGCCACCCAACGTGCTCTAGAAGGTGTAAGTCAACTACCCTGGCCAGCAAGATCTCCGGATCTGTCCCCCATTGAGCATGTTTGGGACTGGAGGAAGCGTCGTCTCACGCGGTCTGCACGTCCAGCACGAACGCTGGTCCAACTGAGGCGCCAGGTGGAAATGGCATGGCAAGCCGTTCCACAGGACTACATCCAGCATCTCTACGATCGTCTCCATGGGAGAATAGCAGCCTGCATTGCTGCGAAAGGTGGATATACACTGTACTAGTGCCGACATTGTGCATGCTCTGTTGCCTGTGTCTATGTGCCTGTGGTTCTGTCAGTGTGATCATGTGATGTATCTGACCCCAGGAATGTGTCAATAAAGTTTCCCCTTCCTGGGACAATGAATTCACGGTGTTCTTATTTCAATTTCCAGGAGTGTATATGCAAATGCTAGCTAAGCCAGAAGATGGCGCTGGCGTATTTGACCACCAGCGGCACCTGTGCAATGTTCTCAATACATTGCAAGTGTCAGTCGTGGTTATAACAGTGTTCTGTGTAGTTCTGAGTGCATTGTGTCGAAGCTAAGTGAATTCTGACGTGGGCAAATTGTTGGCGCCTGTATGGTGGGTGCTTCCGTTACCAAGGTAGCCGAACTGTTTGGTCTTTCAAGAGGCACCGTATTGAATATTTATACCGCATACAGGGGAAGCGGGAGACAGCATCCGCTAAATCACAACGTGGACCAAAGTTTGTGTTAAGTGACCGCGATCGACGTCTTTGAAGAGGATTATGATTGACTGCTGAACTGAATGTCCCACTCGCGAAACCTATCAACAGCAAAATAACACGAAGGGACGTCTATGAGCTGGGAATTCCAGCACGAGCCGGGATTCCGAAGTGATGCAAATGCCTATAACAGGAAAACGTGGTGCCGAAGCCATAAAACCTGGACCATGGAGTTATGGAAGAAAGTGCCGGTCGGAGAGGCCGAGCGGTTCTAGGCGCTACAGTCTGGAACCGCGCGACCGATACGGTCGCAGGTTCGCATCCTGCCTCGGGCATGGATGTGTGTGATGTCCTTTGGTTAGTTAGGTTTAAGTAGTTCTAAGTTCTAGGGGACTGATGACCACAGATGTTAAGTCCCATAGTGCTGCCGGCCGCGGTGGTCTAGCGGTTCTGGCGCTGCAGTCCGGAACCGCGGGACTGCTACGGTCGCAGGTTCGAATCCTGCCTCGGGCATGGGTGTGTGTGATGTCCTTAGGTTGGTTAGCTTTAAGTAGTTCTAAGTTCTAGGGGACTGATGACCCCAGCAGTTAAGTCCCATAGTGCTCAGAGCCATTTGAACCCATAGTGCTCAGAGCCATTTGAACCATTTTAAGAAAGTCATTTGGTCGGATGAGTCTTGTTTGACACCATTTCTAGCTTCCGGTCGAGTTTACGTCCCAAGTGTGATACTCTGGGTAGCCATATAGTGCGATTCTATATGAGTCTCATGGTTACTCTATAAGGTCGCATTATTGCGAGGGACTACGTGGCCATTTTGGCTGGTTAGGTCCATCCCACGGTGTCTGTTCTCAAATGGTGATGGCGTGTAGCAAGACGACAGGGCCCCTGTTCACACAGCTCGCATCGTCCATGACTTGTTTCGTGAGCACGATGGTGAATTTTGCATCTTCGCTGCCACCACCGTCACCGCATCTCATTATTATTGAGCCCTTGTGATCTATTTGTAGAAAAGGGTGCGTAATCGCTATCCACCTCCGTCATCGTTACCTGCGTCTGCACCACTTTGCAGGAAGAATGGTAAGAATGGTATAAAATTGGAAACGACGCAGATACTGTACTTATCCATTCCGAATACAAAGCTGATTTGAATGCTAACAGGTTTACTATACCGTATTCGGCATAGTAAAGTGTTTTGCTTGTGGTGTTTTCACATTTTTGCCTGCCTCTTGCATCTTCACCATACCTAAACTGACATGCCATAGACAGAGGCGGCAAAGTAACGCGTTTGGCTGCTTTACGCCACGTGTTACACTGGCGCTGTTGCTACGCGTCGCTCCATTACTTGCCTTCTTACGGGCAGGCCACTATAGAACGAGGACATACCAGTGGGACATGAAGTCCAACAATCTTCGTGAGATTGGACATTGAGCATATTTTTAAATAGAGTACCTAATCTAGGATGCCATTATGTTTCGCGGTGATCAATAGTGGAGACGTGAATTTGCCAATGGAAAGAGCTTTTTCGCGGTCAAGTTGCCAATTCTGGAAGAGCTAATGACCTGTTCCGCCCAATAAATACTTCATTAGATGATTAGTGCAGCTGGTGGGAACTTTTGTTGCTTTTATTAGTGGTATTAGTAATTTCGTCTCTTAGGAACTGTCATGTGATGAACGTTCGTCAGTCAATTTGCAGAGTGGGAAATCAGACCGCGTACAAAGACTCTTTGACTGTCCAAATTTTGACGATAAATTGTCGAAGTATTCGTAGCAAAGTTCCTGAATTTACTGCCCTCCGGGAAATGTATCACGGATGATGCACGTAGAGGAATTATGGGCAAAGTTTAAATGGATCGTAAATTGCCCTCTGGAGAAGAAAGTGCGGACTTAAAAGACCTAGCCTGATTTAATAACAAAATTCAGAAATTGCTGAGGAAGTAAAGACAGTTGCACTCTCGGTTCAAATAAGAACGCGTGAATGACGACGGGTTAAGGTTAGTAGAAATTCGTGCGTCTGTAAAAAGATCAGTGGGGAAAGCAAACAACATCTACCGTCGTCATACGTGAGTAAAAGATCTTGCCAAGAACCTGAGAAAATTCTGGTCCTACGGAAAATCGCTAAGCTGATCGAAGGCTTCTGTCCAGCCACTCGTTGACCAGTCTGGTCTGTCAATAGAACACAGCAAAAGAGAAGACGAAGTTTTATATTTCGCATTTAAGAAATCATTCACGTGGGATGATCGTACAAACATTCCATTAATTGACCATCGTAAAGACTCCAATATCGAGGACGTAATAATAGGTGTCCCTGGCTAGAGAAGCAATTGAAAGAGCTAAAAACAAATGAGTCGCCAGGACCAGGTGGAATCCCAGTTCAATTTTCCAGAGGGTACTCTACAGCATTGGCCCCTTATCAACTTGCAACTGGAATCACTCAACAGAGGAAAGTCCACTGGACCTGACGGGATACCAATTCGATTCTACACAGAGTACGCGAAAGAACTTGCCCCCCTTCTAACAGCCGTGTACCGCAAGTCTCTAGAGGAACAGAAGGTTCCAAATGATTGGAAAAGAGCACAGGTAGTCCCAGTCTTCAAGAAGGGTCGTCGAGCAGATGCGCAAAACTATAGACCTATCTCTCTGACGTCGATCTGTTGTAGAATTTTAGAACATGTCTTTTGCTCGAGTATCATGTCGTTTTTGGAAACTCAGAATCTACTATGTAGGAATCAACATGGATTCCGGAAACAGCGATCGTGTGAAACCCAACTCGCATTATTTGTTCATGAAACCCAGAAAATATTAGATACAGGCTCCCAGGTAGATGCCATTTTCCTTGACTTCCGGAAGGCGTTCGATACAGTTCCGCACTGTCGTCTGATAAACAAAGTAAGAGCCTACGGAATATCAGACCAGCTGTGTGGCTGGATTGAAGAGTTTTTAGCAAACAGAACACAGCATGTTGTTCTCAATGGAGAGACATCTACAGACGTTAAAGTAACCTCTGGCGTGCCACAGGGGAGTGTTATGGGACCATTGCTTTTCACAATATATATAAATGACCTAGTAGATAGTGTCGGAAGTTCCATGCGGCTTTTCGCGGATGATGCTGTAGTATACAGAGAAGTTGCAGCATTAGAAAATTGTAGCGAAATGCAGGAAGATCTGCAGCGGATAGGCACTTGGTGCAGGGAGTGGCAACTGACCCTTAACATAGACAAATGTAATGTATTGCGAATACATAGAAAGAAGGATCCTTTATTGTATGATTATATGATAGCGGAACAAACACTGGTAGCAGTTACTTCTGTAAAATATCTGGGAGTATGCGTGCGGAACGATTTGAAGTGGAATGATCATATAAAATTAATTGTTGGTAAGGCGGGTACCAGGTTGAGATTCATTGGGAGAGTCCTTAGAAAATGTAGTCCATCAACGAAGGAGGTGGCTTACAAAACACTCGTTCGACCTATACTTGAGTATTGCTCATCAGTGTGGGATCCGTACCAGATCGGGTTGACGGAGGAGATAGAGAAGATCCAAAGAAGAGCGGCGCGTTTCGTCACAGGGTTATTTGGTAACCGTGATAGCGTTACGGAGATGTTTAACAAACTCAGGTGGCAGACTTTGCAAGAGAGGCGCTCTGCATCGCGGTGTAGCTTGCTCGCCAGGTTTCGAGAGGGTGCGTTTCTGGATGAGGTATCGAATATATTGCTTCCCCCTACTTATACCTCCCGAGGAGATCACGAATGTAAAATTAGAGAGATTAGAGCGCGCACAGAGGCTTTCAGACAGTCGTTCTTCCCGCGAACCATACGCGACTGGAACAGGAAAGGGAGATAATGACAGTGGCACGTAAAGTGCCCTCCGCCACACACCGTTGGGTGGCTTGCGGAGTATAAATGTAGATGTAGATGTAGATGCATTTATGGCGAATCTCTCGCCCAGCGCGAAGTCTGAGGCGACTGGAAAAAGGCACAGGTTACTCCTGTATATAAAAAAGGTACGAGAACGGACCAGCAAGATTACACACCAATATGCTTAACCCTTCTAATACCGAGTATTTTTTGTTACACTGAGTACCATTGAGGTCTTTAATGACCCCAACAGAATTTATTTTTTATTAACGATAGTTTTAATAATGGGAGAATGAAATCACATTCCTTATTTCTTCCACACTCTAAAACGTGATGTCAGTGACGACATTACATTAAATTACATTACATTAAATTATAATGCATATTTTTTTTTTAAATTATTTACTTCCGTAAAATTTACAAACGATTCTCATGAAACTACAAACATTTTTGATTAAATTCCGAATTGACTTTTATAATGCATTACACTTACAGCATTAAATTGCAGAGTGGTTTTTACACACAAAAGATCCACATTTTGAACATTTATCGGTGAATTTTCTATCCTCAGACCTTTTACAAAACGGACACCTTCCTTTTTTTTTTTTTTTTTTTTTTTTTTTTTTTTTTTTTTTTTTTTTGTCTGTATTGTTGATGGAAGCACTGGGGAAATAATTTTGTCTGGCTTTCTTCCGACGAGCTGCTTTCCTAATTCTATGAGAAATGCCTGTCTCTTGTAGTTGGTCCTTTATGCCCAGTCTGGTGTAACATGTAGCCATAAGATAAATGCACTCAATGCACTGATATCAATCATGTTGTAAAATAATACCATTGGCCACCTTCTGCTCATCCTCTTTGTACTGTACGTTATAACCAGCCTGTCATGATTTTGTTTTATTATAATCCAGAATCATTACTGGCTTGCATTCTTCACGATCTTCCACTTCTTTCCTTGAATGCATTGTACTGAGCAAAGTTACAACTTTTCCCTTTTTCGGACAATGTGAAACAATTGAAGCATGTTCTTGGAATCCCAAAATAGATGAATATTTGACTCGACCTTTGGTCTGAGTGAATGCTTGTGGTATTTCTCCTTTATTTTCTCTAATTGTTCCTAAGAGTGTGAGACTGATTTTCAGAAGTTATCTCGCCAAAGTAAGGCTAGTGAAAAAATCGTCAGTTGTTACATTTCTGCCACTGTTTTCTAAGCCTTTCACCATACCTAAAGCAACTCTCTTGCCTTGACCAACTTCACGCGATTCATTTTCTTGTCGACAAGTGTAAACTTGGAGATTGAGAAAGTAAGACGTTGCACTATCACATACAGCCCATAATTTCAACCCATATTTTCCTGGTTTTGAAGGAATATACTGCCGAAAAGGACATCTACCACGAAATGCCACAAGTTGTTCATCAATTGTTACATTGCTGTGAGGCACATATGCTTCTTGAAATGTGTGTACCCACATTTCAGATATTCCTCTAATGGGAGCCAGCTGGTCAGGAGCACGGTTGTGACGTCTCAGTCTGCGTCATCAAATCGGATGCACCTTGAAATTTGCGTAAAGCGATTTCTAGCCATTGCTTCACTAAAAATGGGTCTACCATCCTCTTTGTTCCACAGATGTGTAACTGCTTCATTATGGGCCTTGTAAGCATCTGCTAGGATCCAGAAACAGCTAAAGCACATCAGTTCAATGGTATCTACTGGTTTCCATTTAATACCGTAAACAAGACTATCATCTTTGTTAGTCCACTTTAGAATTACATCAACAGTGTTTCTCCTAAGAAGCAACCGAAAAGCTGATTCTATGGAGTCTACATTTTTCACTGCGAATTTTGTTGGACCTGGCTTTATTCGCATCATGTTCCATCTCTCTTCTCTTCCACAAGCTCTTCTCAACTCGTGTTTGTGCCACAATTCTTCTTTGTTTTTGACCTACACGAAATAAAAATTAACGCACATTTACAAAAATTACAACGTGTACTTACATATAACAGTCCGAAATATGTGTTACGTCCTGTTCAGGTTGGACATCTGCGCTGTCCAAATCTCCTTCTGAACTTCCGTCTGATTGAGGAATATTCTCTTCTAAGACGTCAATTTCTCCACCGCTGCGTGAGGCATCAGAAACTATATCGCTGATATCATTATTTGATTCTCCAGATAGAGGTTTATCCTGCAGTAATATTTCAAGCACTTCGTCTTCGGAAAGGTGACGAGACATTTTCCACTAAATTCAACACACACAATAGTAGTCTCCACTTGTATGGAACAAACAACTGTCGACTTATAGAGTGTTGGCAACAATCACACATTACAACAATATTTACAAGAATAAAGCAAAGGAAATACAGCAACAGTTACGGTTTGAATGCAGCATTATTGGGTAACTCGTAATACCGCAAGAGAAAAATGGGGTCGCATTTTCCCCAATGGTATTCAGTGGTTGTCTCTCGATTTTCTGCGAAACTAAATATTTTAAAAAAGTTATATTAATATATTACGAACCCATTACTTAATTCAGGAAAAGTCCGAATTTTTCATAATTTTTAGGAATAGGAAATAAGGTGTATTTTACAGATAACTACGGCCTGGGGTCATTATAGACCCCACGGTACTAGGAGGGTTAAGATCGGCTTCTTACGAAATTCTTGAACGTGTTCTCAGTTCGGGTATAATAAATTTCGTTGATACAGGAAAGCTTCTGTCCACAAATCAGAACGGATTTAGGAAGCATATCTTATGCGAAACACAGCATGACCTTTCCTCTAAGGATATCCTGCGAACCATGGGTGAAGGACAACGGGCAGATTCCATACTCTCAGACTTCCAGAAAGCGTTTGACACCATGCCCCAATACAGACTGTTAACGAAGGTATGAGCACACGGAATAGGCCCCTCGATATGTGAATGGCACGAAGAGTTCTTAAGTAACAGGAGCCAATATGTTGTCCTCGACGGCGAGTATTCATCAGAGACAAGGGTATCGTCAGAAGTGCTACAGGGAAGTGTGATAGGACCGATCTTATTCTCAATGTACAAAAATATTCTGACAGACAATTCTAGCAGCAGTCTGCGGCTGTTTGCTGATGATGCTGCGATGTGTGGGAAGGTGTTGCAATTGAGTGACTGTAGGGGGATGCAAGATGACTTAGGCAAAACTTGTAGTTGGTGTGGTGAACAGCAGCTTGCTCGAAATGTAGAAAAATTGTAATTTAGCTTAGATGATTAGGAAAAGTAATCCCGAAATGTTCGAACATAGCATTATCAGTGTGCTGCTCGACATAGTCACATCGATTAATATCTAGGCGTAACGGTGCAAAGGGATATGAAATGGAACGAGCACATAAGGAGAAAGTATGGTTCATCTGTAAAGAAGGTCGCATACAGGACACTAGTACGACGACCCACTCTTGAGTACTGCTTGTGTGTTTGGCATCCCCACCAGGTCGGTTTAAGGAGGACGTCGAAGCAGTTCAGAGGGGGTTACTAAATTTGTTACCTGTAGGTTCGATCAACACGCGAGTATCATGGAGATGCTACGAGAACTCAAATGTGAATCCCTGGCGGGAAGACGACCGTCTTTCGCTAAACACCATTAGGAACATTTAAAGAACTGGAATCTAAAGCTGACGGCAGAACAACGTACATTACGTGTGAGAACCATGAAGATAATAGAAATTAGAGCTCGCGCGTAAGCAAATAGACAGTCCTCGCTCCATTTGCGAGGGGAAAAGGAAAAAAAAGACTAGTAGTGATACAAAGCACTCGCTGCCAAGCACTATACAGTGTCTTGCGGAGTATGTGTGTGCATGCAGATGTATTAGTATTTGTAAGTTTCAGCTTTTGCCATGTTCCGTGTGTGTGGATGTGTGTGAGAAAGAGAGAGAGAGAGAGAGAGAGAGAGAGAGGGAGGGAGGGAGGGAGAGAGAGAGAAATCGACTTTTTCCATGGTCAGAAGCTCACTTTCAAATGTGGATCACCCTATACCTGGGTGGATGATCTGGATCACAAGTTGAAAGTTAAGGTCTATGCCAATTAAATCACTGGTGTTCTCAAAACACCTTTCGGTTGATTACATATTTACTTTATTTTGGTAACACTAGATGAGATATCAGATTACGTACCGTTATATTTTCGCCGTATTCACTCAATGGGAAGTAAAACTTGCGCGCAGAGGCGCTTGTATTGAACGCGCTATCTGGATAGTACACTCTCGCAGCGAGGGAAACATAAAAATCTCGGGTATGACGCAAGTCAGGTTCACTGCGGCTTGCCGTCCACACTATCGCAGGCGGAGGAAATAGCCCCCACACTAAAAAGCTTGCCTTTACTGCTCTTCATACTGTTGGCACACACTTAAAAACGCGCATTATAAGGCAGCACCATTCCTGTCTGATGGGGCCATGAAGGGGCTTTAGTGTCCAAGCAGAAAATGCTCTTTTTTATTGCCCTACATTCATCCGGTATGTTCTCCGTTCGATTTTTCTGCGACATTTCTGTGACTTGTACTTTCGTCTGGAAATCGACGATGAGTCTGCAGTAGAGCAATTAATACTGTTACATTACATTGCATGGTATTAATTTTTACCATGTTTAAAATGGTCACAATGGGCTGCAATGCAAGCATTCATACGTCACATCATGGACTGCCTCAGTCTTTCGAATATTCCAGTCTGTAGCCGAATAGCGTACAAAACACTTCTCAGATGTTCCTACAAGTAAAAATCAGGTGGTTTACATCAGGCGATCAAGGTGACCTGTTGTTCCATAAATGGTGTACTAACATCCCGCGGGCCTCCAAGTTTTTCATCTCCTTGACAGGACCCATATCCACACAAAAGCCGAAAAATGAATGCAAATGTTTTGCGACTTGAGTGGTACTGTCTGTCAGGGAAGTGGCTCGATAAATCTGTATAGCCATTCAATCGTTTCCAGCTTTTTGATCGTAGAAGAAAAAGCATCTCGGCTTTCCCGTGGAATGATTAATGGGCCATTGTGTTCCGACATCTGAGATCACACAACCTGCTACATGGAGAATAACATCTCTCATCAGAGACATGTACGTTGGCAAATATGTATTAATTAAACAGTACATTAATACGTTAATAATGAGTAATATAATGTATCAGTGCTAATTACTTTATTACAAACTCACCGTCCATTTCCGGACATAAATTGATATGAAACTTTTTGTTCCTTTTCCTGTCACGAATCTCCTCCTGAAGTTTGACCCCTTACTCAGTACTGACTGTGTGTACTGTGTTTCAGTGGGTAGGGATGCTCAGTGACGATGAAAAACGATCGCATTGCAAAGGTGACGATAAACATTACACTCACTGTTCTTCGTAAAAAATCTCGTGCTCATAAAATAGTCCACACGGTCCAGAATATGCGCTACGTCCGACTTCGCTACGTGATGTAACTGCACCGCAGTCGGTGAATCAAACATGGCTGATCCATATCAACACCCTGCACTAATATGCTGGAAGTGTTTTTATAAGGCTCCCCAACCTGAGACACAAGAGTATATGTTCATAACTCTAACATCTCTGAGATGAGCCGTGTAGTAGTCTACTGCTCTCAGACAGACGCCTGCTCTGATTACTCTGCCGGAAAAAATACCTCGCGACAAAGTTTTGGCTACAAGCTTCATCTTTGTAAACGTGTCAAAACCTCTCAGAAACTCAGTCTCTGGTAAGAGAGTCGAAGAGTCACCAAAAGTTAACACTTCAGATTCTATGGATACTTATTCTCGCTTTAACGAGCCTCGTCTTAGTTAGCATTGTGCCCGGGAGGCTGCAATTAAGAAACCCGGTCCGGTCACTCGGATTTATGTTTCTCCGCAGTTTACCCAAAATTGCTGAACTTAAATGGTGGTATGGTTCCTTAAAAACGGAATGAGTGATTTCCCTCTCAAATCTGATTTTTTGCTCCATCTTAATGACCCCGTCGTCAACGGGACATTAAACCCGAATCTTCCTTTCTTCCATCCAATTAGCCTTTATTTCCACAATACAAGATTACGACTACACAAAACAAAATAAACAACTATCGAGAAATTATGTCTTTACTTTGCGCCTTGAAAGGCATCAGAAATCAACTCTCCACCCTCCAAAAGGTTTCACGGCCTACTCCTTCATTTTTAGAGTTCAGAGAAACTCCAGACGTTCATCTTACATCCCCCACTCAATACGCTGTCCATTCCGTTCAACGGCTCTTCCAAGTCCTCTGCTGTCTCTGATAGAATTACAATGTCATCGGCAAACTTCTAATTTTTTATTTATTCTCCCTGAACTTTAATTCCTACACTAAATTCAATTTGAATAACATCAGGGATAAGCTACAACCTTTTCTCACTTCTTTTTTCAATGACTGCTACCCTTTCGTGCCCTCCCCCCCCCCCCCCCCCCCCCGATTCTTATAACTGCCGCCTGTTTTCTGTACAGATTGTATGTAGCCTTTCACTACCTGTATTTTAACCCCTGTTAGCTAAAGAATTTCGAAGAGAGTTTTCCAGTTAACATCGTTAATGGCTTTGTTTTAGTCTACAAATGCTACAAACGTATGTTTGCTTTTCTTTAACCTTTCTTCTAAGATAAGCCGTAGGGTCAGTATTGCCTCGCGTGTTCTTACATTTATCTGGAATCCAAACTTATCTTCCCCGAGGTAGGCTATGTCATGATTATAGATTCATTGGCTTTTACCCAAATAACGGGCATCTCCACTAATTCTGCTCCCTCGTCCACCAGTTTTAACCCCAATTTCGACATCTCACAGGCTTTTACTGGCCTCATGGGTATCCGTCGTGCATCGTGATATTGAGGAACCTCCCAAAAGCCGATACTGCCAGGATTTGTGAAATTCAACACTCTTCGCTATTTGCTGAAGAAATTCATGCACATCACTGAAAGCAGCGGACGAGCAATGTGCTGCGAAAATACTCGCCGCGATCTCATGTCAGTGAAGACGAAATCGCCAGACTTAAGCGCTCTCTCGTGCCACGCATACTCCTGAAGTAAGACCACTCCCTGAACTGGAATCCGGATCTGACGACTTACTGCTGTAAAAGCATGTTGCTACAGCAACGGCAATGAAACAGTGCATACTATCGAAGACGATTCACAATAAGATGTGGATTAGCATGGCCTCTCTGAAATTATTTTGAAGAATTTACAGGCGTGTAGTATTATTGCGCTAGTTCCATGACGTTCATGTGACTCTTACTCTTCCTCCGTGTCGTTTTGAATACTATTATTATTGAGTTTTGATGCGCTAGGTGTAGACGCAAAAGAGTTTTAGTCGTTTATGATTAGCGTAGAAAAAAAATCGAAATAAGTATGCTGCTAGAAGGAGCTGCAATATTTATTACGTAGCTGTCCCTGACCTTTGGGCTTTGATTCTTGCTCTTTTGCAAGTGTTCATGTAGAAAAGTCACATCTTTCCTTACGGAATGTATTACTCTTGTCATACCCGTCCGAGATGAAAGATAATCGCTTCAGAGACTTTCTGCAGAGTACGTAATTCATGTGCCGCCTTGCTTAAACCAGAATAACAAGTGACGTTAAATGAGAATGAAGGAGACATAAAACTTTCGTTGACTGTTGCCTCGTGGAAAATGAAAGTCTTTTAGTTATTAAAAAAAAAGTTAGCTTATTTTACGAGGGTGATTAAGTCCATCTTGTCGGTCTCCCACTTTTACATCATAAGCATATGAATGAAATTAAGTGGCTACAGAGTTTATGCTAACGAAGGTAAGCTGTTCTCATCTTTGGCTCAGTAGGTCAGTTAAACTGACTCGCTTCGGCGGTACAGTTATTAAAAATTGGGATGATATAGATTAGCATGGTCACTTTTCAGAATCAGTTTGGTAAAATGGAGTCTTCATACGACTGCGTAGGCTTTCCCGGCGTAATAATTCTTGGAAGTCTCCTCGGGTTTGCTGCTGGGCTCTAAAAACAACATTACACGATATTTCGGCGATCCATCTCTCAACCATCGGGAGAGGCTTTGCTGCTGCTGAATCCTGCTGAGAACTGATGCCAAGACTGGAAATCGTCGTTCTATGCAGGACCCCGTACCGCACACGGCACATGCGCCGTTCACTA
Source organism: Schistocerca cancellata (assembly GCF_023864275.1). Taxonomy (NCBI): domain Eukaryota; kingdom Metazoa; phylum Arthropoda; class Insecta; order Orthoptera; family Acrididae; genus Schistocerca; species Schistocerca cancellata. Next base: position 418,285,135 of record NC_064628.1, on the reverse strand, counting down.
ACGGTGCTTCCCCCAACACTGAGTTTATGGCGTCTCCGGTAATACGCACCGGCGCCCACGGTGTATCTCAAACAAAGAATCTACTCAAAGACACGGGCCGATCATACCAAGGAACGTTGTGCCTTGATGCGGATAATACAGGTTTTCACGTCTACTTAAGCGGAAAACTCCTGCCTCTGGTAGTCAAATCGTCTGTCAACCTAATTTCATTGTAGTCATAAACACCATCCCAAAAACCCGACGAACCGGCAACTATCAACGTCTCTTCAGAATTCATCCTGCGTTCCTCGTTCAAACAATACTCCGCTATCGCCGATTTTTTCGGTTGTTACAGGGTCGTGTGATGGCGGTTCCACGCAGCTGTTCTGAACCGGGCGAATGACTGGCTGGTATAAGACTTCCCCACACTGGCACGGAATTGTGTAGATCAGGTTTCCTGAGTCCCAAATCACTCTGGACAGCACCTAATAGTCCCCTAATGTTGATCAAATGGTATCTGATGTCCTGTAACCAACGCCCAATGAAATTTGTGCTCAGAAAAGGTTGAGAAGAGGGCCACTTATACCCCCGTCCTAACTTCGCAATATACGCTGTAGGTAGATGTGCAGACGATTCTTATGTAATGTCCTGATTAAGAGGCTGGAGATGCTCGAACGAGACATGTAGTGCCAAAATTTTTACAACCGTAAATGATCATATTTTATTTTCTGTCAGACGCACTCAGAAAAATTTTGCGTGTGACCACTCTTCAGCAAATGCAAAGGAAAATACTTACAAAGCACACTCCAAAATAAGTAGAAAATAAAATGTGGTACATACCCATGGATCAGCATATGGCATATGTAATATACGTAAGATGCACCGTTATGTTAATTAAAATGCTACGATTATGCACATACACAGGTTGGTCAGAAACAGTTTGAAATGCATGTAAGGATGATACAGCATAAATTGTGCTGAAAAATTGTCGTTAAGAAAAAAATTCGATAGGTTGACCCGTTTCCGAATTAATTAGCACTAAGTATGGCCCATAAGGCCGTTGCGTGCACAAATTTAACCCTTTTGTGGGCAAATTTTTTGTAGCAACTCAGTGAAGATAATTCTTTTGCTATCCTATGGAATTGTGATGAACTGTCTAATTTAATTTTTGGTAATTTTATTTTTGTGATTTAGGATCAAAAACTATGGTGATACATGTATCACCACGGCACCACTGTGAGGTATTATTAACTACGGTGGTAAATGATTTTCCCACTTTCCTTTTATGAGCTGTTATGTGTTGCCATTACACGTATGTTTTCAAAAATGGTTCAAATGGCCCTAAGCGCTATGGGACTTAACATCTGAAGTCATCAGTCCCCTAGACTTATAACAACTTAAACCTAGCTAACCTAAGAACATCACACACATCCATGCCCGAGGCACGATTCGAACCTGCGACGGTAAGAGCAGCGCGGTTCCGGACTGAAGCGCCTAGAACCGCTGTTCCACAGCGGCCGGCCCGTATGTTTTCTTTTACTTTATTTAAAAAATATTTGTTACCGATATTAAAGTTTACTTACCACAGTGTGAAACCAGTCCTAGAAACTTTATCACGTAATAAAGGTATGAGCTGGTACAGGTCACAATAATGTATATTGCAGAAGAGAAGTAATGTCTTCCGACAACCGTTGATCCCACGACAAACAGAAACTGATTGTTTCAGCAGCTTTCATACACCTGGTGCAGTGTATTACACAAGATTTCAGGCATAGACAAAGGTGGCAAGACGTATTCCCACAAGCTTTGCGATAGCCCTAACTTGGTGGTAAGTATTCTTCCCAAGGACCACAAATGGCAGATTAATTGTGTGGTAAGTGTATTTCCCAAATCCCTTCCAGAAATTACTTTGGTGGTAACCATACTTCCCAAGAAACATTAAAACAGCATTATTTGGTGGAATACATACTTCCCACAGTACTGAAAGCTGTATTTCACAACAAACAGAAACTACAGCTGGTGCAGCGGACAGACACTTGATGCCAGGAGCATACAGACATGGTAACACATATTCCCTTAAACGCTGTAAAGAAATATATTTAGTGGGAAGTATGTCCCTCACGGCTCACGAAATGCGTAAGAGGTCCGGCAGAGCGGCGTCGCCAAACGTGTTCTTCGTTTCGTTTCCTGAAACCGAACAAGACAGCGATACAGAAATTGATTGGACATGGGACGGTAGTAAGGGTCGAACCAGAGCCAGAAGCTGAGCAGCATCATCCGTGCTATGAACAATTGACACTAATTGTACCTCTCGGGCCGCTTGAATTTGCTCGCGCAACTGCCTGATTGGCTTATTTCAGTGCTAATTAACTCGGAAACGGAGCAGCATGTTAAATTTTTTTCTTAACAATTATTTCTCAGCTCAACCTGTGACACCCTTACAAACTTTTCAGACTGTTTCCGGCAACCCTGTATTTGTAACGTAAAGTTCTACACAGCTTCTGCTCCCCGTCCTATCATTACAAGGGCGCATCCTCTGTATGTGACGTGAAAACGCGAAAACAACCTACTTCATGTTCATGATTCTACACATTATTGTCATTATTGCCAATTGGAAGATGTATCAGCATTATAGAAAGGTATGTTAAGTAAAAGTCGGTTAAAGAGGACAGAGTGCGTGTCACAATACAATTTACGTAATAACCAACAAAAAATATTTTTTAAGGTAACAATGCATAACATGTATTTTAGGGTTCCCTACCTCGACCGGTAAATGCAGAACTCTTATACACTACTGGCCATTAAAATTGCTACACCACGAAGATGACGTGCTACACACGCGAAATTTAACCGACAGGAAGAAGATGCTGTGATATGTAAATGATTAGCTTTTCAGAGCTTTCACACAAGGTTGGCGCCGGTGGCGACACCTACAACGTGCTGACATGCGGAAAGTTTCCAACCGATTTCTCATACACAAACAGCAGTTGCCGGCGTTGCCTGGTGAAACGTTGTTGTGATGCCCCTTGTAAGGAGGAGAAATGCGTACCATCACGTTTCCGACTTTGATAAAGGTCGGATTGTAGCCTATCGCGATTGCGGTTTATCGTATCACGACATTGCTGCTCGCGTTGGTCGAGATCCAATGACTGTTAGCAGAATATGGAATCGGTGGGTTCAGGAGGGTAATACGGAACGCCGTGCTGGATCCCAACGGCATCGTATCACTAGCATTCGAGATGACAGACATCTTGTCCGCATGGGTGTAACGGATCGTGCAGCCACGTCTCGATCCCTGAGTCCACAGATGGGGACGTTTGCAACACAATAACCATCTGCACGAACAGTTAGACGACGGTTGCAGCAGCATGGACTATCAGCTCGGAGTCCATGGCTACGGTTACCCTTGACGCTGCATCACAGACAGGAACGCCTGCGATGGTGTACTCAACGACGAACCTGGGTGCACGAATGGCAAAACGTCATTTTTTCGGATGAATCCAGGTTCTATTTACAGCATCACGATGGTCGCATCCGTGTTTGGCGACATCGTGGTGAACACATATTGGAAGGGTGTATTCGTCATCGCCATACTGGCGTATCACCCGGCGTGATGCTATGGGGTGCCATTGGTTACACGTCTCGGTCACCTCTTGTTCGTATCGACGGCACTTTGAACAGTGGACGTTACATTTCAGATGTGTTACGACTCGTGGCTCTACCCTTCATTCGATCCCTGAGAAACCCTACATTTCAGGAGGATAATGCACGACCGCATGTTGCAGGTCCTGTACGGGCCTTTCTGGATACAGAAAATGTTCGACTGCTGCCCTGGTCAGCACATTCCCCAGATCTCTCACCAACTGAAAACGTCTGGTCAATGGTGGCCGAGCAACTGGCTCGTCACAATACGCCAGTCACTACTCTTAATGAACTGTGATATCGTGTTGAAGCTGCATGGGCAGCTGTACCTGCACGCGCCATCCACGCTCTGTTTGACTCAATATACAGGCGTATCAAGGCCGTTATTACGGTGAGAGGTGGTTGTTCTGGGTACTGATTTCTCAGGATGTATGCACCCAAATTGCGTGAAAATGTAATCACATGTCAGTTCTAGCATAATATATTTGTCCAATGAATACCCGTTTATCATCTGCATTTCTTCTTGGTGTAGCAATTTTAATGGCCAGTAGTGTACGATCACTTTATTATACATCTGTCTGTCCATCTGTTAAGATGCCCTTTTCTCGGAAACGAGTAGTCTATATATTGAAATATTTGGCTGCAGGAAGCCAAAAAGAAAAATGGATTTGAGCTCTCTTAGTTATAGATGCTAAAACAATTAACATATGCAGTATCAAGCTTTGTCTGAATATCCACTGTTCGTTGGTGGAGCAAAGAAATTAAGGTTCTAAGTCAGTGCAATCAAAAGATACGGCTATTTATATCACATATTTTGATACTCGCAAACTCACCAATCAAAACTACGCACAAACTATCTAACTACCGGTACATAATTTAGGTTGTAGGGAACCATCGGCGCACCAGTCCTGTTCGCACTTGTCCGATTTTTCATATTAGAACGGAGTACGCATAATCAAAGAGGAGATTGCATGATTTCAGCGTTAAAACGACTGAAACCAATGCAACATGCATATGTAAGAGGCCGCATCACTGAAAGTCGTGTCGACCATTGGTGCTGCTCCTCTTCCGGCAGCAGGATGTTTACGTTGCTGGTCAGTTGCCCGCCGGACAGGTCGCCACAGCCCTTCATTGCGAGTGTACATAGCGTTTCCTGCGGGTATGGCGTCTCGGGTGCAGGTAGGCCGTGACTTATTGAGCTGTTAGTTCCCAGGAATAATGGGCGAAAATTTCACCATTTTTTGCGCAAATTTCTCGGTTTCCATGCAACCCGTATCTCCAGTCTCCGGGTGGGTATTATTTGGCACACTTCACACTAAAGTAACAGCTAAGGTGCAGTTAAATAAAAACGCGAAGATGCACATCGAATCAGAGGCTACTTTACCCTGTACACAAGTAGCTGGATGAGCTGCTTCATAAGTAAGCAAAGCAAAACTCATAAAATATAGCAAACCCTAGTAAAGGACGGTGACCAAACCATCCTTAAGTTTGTGGTATACTGCAGTCAGATGATTGATAGATTTAGAGGTGAACATATTAATGTGAAATAAAAATCTCGGAGGGCATCAACGAAAATGTGACTATTTTCTGGATACTAAGCATTCCACCAAAGAGCGACGAAAAATCTGATCACAATGTTCTCATTTGAGTAAAATTCGCCTCGAGCGTGGATGTGTGTGATGTCCTTAGGTTAGTTAGGTTTAAGTAGTTCTAATTCTAGGGGACTGATGACTTCAGATGTTAAGTCCCATGCCGGCCGGTGTGGCCGAGCGGTTCTAGTCGCTTCAGTCTGGAACCGTGCGACCGCTACGGTCGCAGGTTCGAATCCAGCCTCGGGCATGGATGTGTGTGATGTCCTTAGGTTAATTAAGTTTAAGTAGTTCTAAGTTCTAGGGGACTGATGACCTCAGATGTTAAGTCCCATAGTGCTCAGAGCCATTTGAATCATTTGTTAAGTCCCATAGTCCTCAGAGCCATTTGAACCATTTGAGTAAAATTCGTGTGGTGGAATTTTTATTGGAGTTCAGGGAAAGGAAATAAAAACTGCGCGGTTATTCTGACAGAGATAGCAAATGTCTCTGAAGGGGAGCTGGACGGAATGGATAGTGTCTCAAAAAGAGGTTCTAAAATGAACGTCAGCAAACGTCATAGGACAGTAAAGGAATGTAGCCGAATCAAGTCATACGATGCTGGGGGAATCAGAGTAGGAAATGAGACACTTCAAGGTAGTGGTGGACAGCAAAATAACCCATCACTTGAAAAAGAGAAATTTCCTAACATCGAATGTAATCTAAATGTTAGGAAGTCTTGCTCTGCAGGTAATTGTCTTGAGTGTAGGCTTGTACGGAAGTGAAACGTAGGCGGTAAATAGCTGAGAAAAGAAGAGATCGAAACTCTCGAAGTGTGGTGCTACAAAAGGATGCCATAGCTAAGATTAATGGATCGGATAACTGATGAAGTAGTGAATCGAATCTGGCAGATGGAGGCAAGAAACAGAACTGAAAATTGTAACGACCCGTGCCTGCGTCTCAGAGAAGCTAGACGCACTCTCGTTGTCTGTTCCACGTGCATTGCCGCATTGCGCAGCGAGACTCGCTATTTGCATGTCGCCCTGAAGGTCAAGACGTCGCAAGGTGCTGACCGCCGCGCGTTTGCGTGCGTTCTCGGCCTGCTCACAGAACAAGTTCTCGGTTCTCCCAGACCACGTGCATTGCGCGTGATCTCTCCAGAGAGAGCCCTGGGGGGGCTTATCAAGAGCTTCACTACGCTGTTTTGAGAGACTAGTACGCCAAAGATACGAGTCTCAACTGCACTTACACTGCTGGCCATTAAAGTTGCTACACCAAGAAGAAATGCAGATGATAAACGGGTATTAATTGGACCAAGATATTACACTAGAACTGACATGTGATTACACTTTCACGCAGTTTGCGTGCATAGATCCTGAGAAATTAGTACCCAGAACAACCACCTCTGGCCGTAATAACGGCCTTGATACGCCTGGGCATTGAATCAAACAGAGCTTGGATGGAGTGTACAGGTACAGCTGCCCATGCAGCTTCAACACGATACCACAGTTCATCAATAGTAGTGACTGGCGTATTGTGACGAGCCAGTTGCTCGGCCACTATTAACCAGACGTTTTCAATTGGTGAGAGATCTGGAGAATGTGCTGGCCAGGGCAGCAGTCGAACATTTTCTGTATCCAGAGAGGCCCGTACAGGACCTGCAACATGCGGCCGTGCAATATCATGCTGAAATGTAGGGTTTCGCAGGCATCGAATGAAGGGTAGAGCCACGGGTCGTAACACATCTGAAATGTAACGTCCACTGTTCAAAGTGCCGTCAATGCGAACAAGAGGTGACCGAGACGCACCCCATACCATCACTCCGGGTGATAGGCCAGTATGGCGATGACGAATACACGCTTCCAATGTGCGTTCACCGCGATGTCGCCAAACACGGATGCGACCAGCATGATGCTGTAAACAGAACCTGGATTCATCCGATAAAATGACGTTTTGCCATTCGTGCACCCAGGTTCGTCGTTGAATACACCATCGCAGGCGTTCCTGTCTGTGATGCAGCGTCAAGGTTATCGTAGCCATTGTCTCCGAACTGATAGTCCATGCTGCTGCAAACGTCGCCGAACTGTTCGTGCAGATGGTTGTTGTCTTGCAAACGTCCCCATCTGTTGACTCAGGGATCGAGACCTGGCGTCGCGATCCGTTATATGGTTCAAATGGCTCTGAGCACTATGGGACTCAACTGCTGTGGTCATTAGTCCCCTAGAACTTAGAACTACTTAAACCTAACTAACCTAAGGACATCACACACACCCATGCCCGAGGCAGGATTCCAACCTGCGACCGTAGCAGCAGCGCGGCTCCGGACTGGAGCGCCTAGAACCGCACGGCCACAGCGGCCGGCTGATCCGTTATAGCCATGCGGCTGAGATGCCTGTCATCTCGACTGCTAGTGATACGAGGCCGTTGGGATCCAGCACGGCGTTCCGTATTACCCTCCTGAACCCACCGATTCCATATTCTGCTAACAGCCATTGGATCTTGACCAACGCGAGCAGCAATGTCGCGATACGATAAACCGCTATCGCGATAGGCTACAATCCGACCTTTATCAAAGTCGTGAACGTGATGGTACGCATTTCTCCTCCTTACACGAGGCATCACAACAACGTTTCACCAGGCAACGCCGGTCAACTGCTTTTTGTGTATGAGAAATCGGTTGGAAACTTTCCTCATGTCAGCACGTTGTAGGTGTCACCATCGGCGCCAACCTTGTGCGAATGCTCTGAAAAGGTAATCATTTGCATATCAGAGCATCTTCTTCCTGTCGGTTAAATTTAGCGTGTGTAGCACGTCATCTTCGTGGTGTAGTAATTTTAATTGTCAGTAGTGTATGTGAAACAGATGGCTTTTACTCTGAATCCAAACAATGGATCGAGGATCTTACTAACCACTCTCTCAAGACTGAAAAATTTCAGAGATGTAGAGAGAGACAAAGATAGTAGTACTGTTAAAGTCTGGTAAAGACCCAGAAATCCCGAAGAACTACCATCCGATAGCACTCTTAGATCATGTACGTAAACTGTATGAACGACTAACGTGGACCCTAAAGTTGATCCCTCAATTGGCGAGACCAGGAAGATCCTGCTCTAGCCCAATATTATCCCTTCCTTTAATAATAGTAAAATGGCAGGTAGCCCGAAGCTGGGACAGATAAGGTGCTCCACTCAACATACCCAGATAGAAGAAGATATTTTAAATATTTATTTACCTCAGCAGCATTCAAACCATATTGGCAATAGTTAACAATTGAATTTATGAGAAGATAAACTCACAATCAGAATGAGGATTCATGATATTCTCTTAAGCAGTTAAGGAAATTTTAAAGTACAGGGTGTTTCATTTATCTGATGACCGCACGCCAGGCGCAGTAGATGGTGGGTAGCGAACGCTCCGTTGCCTGGCGAATCAAATGCCTTGTCGCCCGTGTACTATCGCAGTACTAAATATAAAATACATGCAAATAAATGTTGTACTCACCCATGTCATGCTAGGAGACGCTGGAACCAACTGCCGTTGTTTCCCATCCATTTCTGACGTCTGATCAAGGAATTATTCAGCACATGATGAAATTCTCTTTGAGAAATTGCGTTAATTTAATCTTGAATTCCTGTAACGTGTTAGGATTTGTTGCGTATACTTTATCCTTTCGTGCTCTCCACAAATAGGAATCCAGCGGGAATAAATCGGGAGTTCGAGTGGGCCACATCTTGTTGCGAACGATTCTATCATGGAATCCATCGTTAATTGCGTGCAAAGAAACATTGGCCGTATGAACTCTTGCCGACTCCTGTTGAAAATACGTGTAGCTTCGTTCTTTTTCACTCATTTCATTATTACGGCTGCATAATGTTTTATGCATATCTTTCACTGTTAACTGTATCATTTTAAAAAATTAGGCCTATTTTTCTTTCACCATTAACTGCGTAGCACACTCCCATTTTCTTATCGTGGAGGGGTTCTCCAATCCTCATGATGCATAATAGGTCTGTCGGCGCTCCACTTCCGACAATTTAGAAAATTAACATACCTGCGTAAACAGAACCAAGCCTCATATGAAAACAGGATGAGGGAAGGATTCATTAAGCAGTCATGCACTTGTTTCTTAACCCTGTGAGCGAGATCACAAGGTTAAAATTCCTGCACTAATTTTATAGCGCCTTAGCCCTAGTAACTTAGCAGCTCTTTGTACAGAGTTGCAAAATATCTCCGTTTGCTGTGAAAGACGTTTTATGGAAATTTTCCAAGCGGTATGCAACGTCATCACGATGAGCTTCTGTGAGCACTGCACGTCGGTGTTTACGCTTCTCGTCATGAGCACTTCTCGTTTCAAGAAATTTACTCACTAATTTGAGAACTGGATCACGACTCGGAATTCGAACAACTGGAAACTTCTGTTCAGTCTCCGGACAATACGAGTGGACTCTGTACGCAAGTACAGATCGTAAATAAACACTTGTTGTGTAATTGAATAATACCGTTTTGCTATTGTTGCGTTGGCAGTCTTCACTGTTAACACTCGAGATGTTGTTTCACTGTTCGAATGACACTGGCCAAAAAGGCGCGCAGAGCGGCAACAACAGGGAGAGGAGACTCAAGCGGCCTGGGCGGCTGCGGTGGCCTGCAAACGCAAATCCGCTCGTGTGGTCATCAGATAAAATGGATCATCCTGTATTTTGCACATGTAAGTTTTAAATCCCATAAACAGTCAGAGAAGCAACATTAATAAAATTTAAAAGTTTCACTACCATTTTCCGTTATTCAACAAATAGTTTAATAAAATGCCCATTTGATAATTATGTAAACAATGAAAGCATTAACAGTATTAAACTACAATTCAAATAGCTGAAAAAAATACATTTGGTTAATAATCAGATGTTGACATAAGGGCCCAGTTTGAGGCCAGGCATCGCTAAGTCCCTTCATTCAGCTCAGATGAAGTATTTTAAAACACACACAGGGTATAAATTAAAACCACATAGCCACAAGGTGACAACAACAGAAATGAATTAAAGATCCCACGCCGAGAGATCTCATAAGGCTCTTTTTTTACCTTCTTTCAAGGTTTACCTGTGAACAATATAAGTTTTATACTTCAATTCACAATTGTGACAAATTAACATGTAAGTACTTAAAAGGGAACAAATAATTAACACAGTACTCTTCATGAATGTTCTAACACACGGGTCTTTAAAAGGAAACACTCAGTTTAAAAATGATATAATTTTTTATGCCTAGCAATGATTGTACCAAACAGTAAAAGAGTTTCAGTTTGCAAATTATTGCTTTTTACAAGCGGGCTTAACAATAATTGGAAATTTTCTGATAACTCGGAATGCTGATCCGCACAAAGGATTAAGACTAATATGACAGTTGCTAAAGAAAACTGTAGAGCATTATATGCGAGAACCCAAATCAAATTTCAGTAACAAAGCCTTGCTCAAAGAATAGAGGTTTTCGCGAATCACTACCAGTACTTCGGTCACATGTACTAAAAGGTGCTCACCGTTTTCTTTCTACGCTGGTCCTTATCTGGTTTTCTTGATAATAAAAAATTTATAACGACGAAACTTTTAAATTAAAAGGCTGAAACAAAGGGCATAGCTGGTTTTCGCGGACAGTCATTGATAGGATGGCGCTAGACCGTGTATCAGTAATAGAGGTTTGGATTGCCAGTGCTGGAGTGCATAAAAATGCATTCAAGAAATCGTAATCTGACTTCGTAAATCACGAAAAAGTGATGAATAGAGGTTCTTTGATTGATCATGCAAATTTGCGGCTATATAGTGGCCGATCAATATCAAGCTTCTGTAAAGTTTGGAAGGTAGGAGACGAGGTACTGCCAGAAGTAAAGCTGTGAGGACGGGGCGTGAGTCGTGCTTGGGTAGCTCAGATGGTAGAGCACTTGCTCGCGAAAGGCAAAGGTCCCGAGTTCGAGTCTCGGTCCGGCACACAGCTTTAATCTACCAGGAAGTTTCAGTTAACTTTTAACTGTCAACTGAGCTTAGTACTATTCCCTCCAGAAATTCTACGAATCTTTCATATACTCTACAATCCGTAAATTTCCTTTCCTATTTTATACATCCATTTTGTCTGGGACTCATTTTACTCTGATCATAAGCGCATTCTGTATTACTAAATAGCTTCACTACCTGCACCTTAACTGCCGTTATATATAATAATTTCTTTTATTTTTATAAATCAGTCACATTTTGTTACAAATGAGTAAATCCTTAGTTCCGAGTTTCGATTTCATTATAGCTTGCATTTAAACCACAAAATAACTTGCCCACATTTTGCACTCATTCTTTCCCACTTCATTTCTCTTAGTAAATGCTTTGATTTTGAATTTTTTCATGTATGTCGACTAAACTATAAAACGCGAGTTTTAACCGTCGAATTGTAACGCAACAGTCGGTTGTAACGTCTTGTCCAAAGATCTTCACTAACACGCTATCATCTTTGAAGATAATAGTCAGTTATTACCTGACATGATTTGTAAGCCGAAAACTGGTTAGCAAGTAAATACTACAGAACATTCACAGTTTTCTATTTACATTGATCGAGATAAGCTTGCCTACCAAGCAGCGATGAATGAACCCATTAATGCGAAGAGCAAAAGTTTTCTGCCTGCTGGGTAAATAGGTTGCGCACTCTCTGATTCAGGATGCTATGAGATCACAGCACAGAAGTACGGACTGTACGGCGTAGAACCAACCAGAAGCGAAGACGGCGACAGTGTGTGGATAAATGCCAACCGCCGGGACAAGAGCGTGGACGTTGTAAACAGTTCGCTTTGTGAACTGACGGTACAGGAAACATTACGTGAATTTTGTTCATAATGCATCCTGCTGAACTCACCCCTTTATGGGGTGTAGAATACGATCCGCTACCAGTTACTGTTGTGAATTGTATCAGATCTTATTCAACACCCTATAAACTACGTTACGGTACAGTTTCCTATTATGCTTGAGCACCGTCTCATCTATAAGTTCTACTAAAAAACAGGAGACATTGTGATCTGAACGAAATGCTAGAATCTGTAGCCGATTTCCCACATCCAGCCAACGTGAAAAGTTTCTGTACGGGGCAGTCAAATGAAAACGAGACACATCGAAAAAAGTAAGTAAACTGTTTATTATTTCAAAAATAACCACCATAACTGTTAATACGTATCCTACTGTGAGACAAGACGGTCAATGCTTTTATGGAAAAATGTTCGTGATTACCTACGGAAACATGAATGAATCTAGGCGTGCACCTATTCGTCCGAAACAAATCGACGGCACGAATGTCTTGCATCAGGGTTCCAAAAATATAGAAATCGCATGGGGAAACCACGGGACTGTATCGAGGATGTGTAAGGGCTTCCCAGCGTAACTTCTGCGGCGTAGTCAAACAACCTTGGCAACATGTGGGCGGGCCCGCAAACATTTTTCTATGAAGACACTGACTGTCTTGTTTCACAAATGGGATGAACGTATTAACAGTCATGACGAAATAAATAATAAACAGTTCACTCATTTTTCCATCTGGCTTGTTTTCACTTGACTGCCCCTTGTTCGAATTATGGCTACTGCAGGTGAACTGCTACGCTCGTGGCGTGAGTTGTCTAGTGAAACATAGAAAAGCGATATATTGATCACCCACTCCCTAAGGAAGGCAGCTGTAACTCGGACGAAACGTCGGTTTATTTCATTATTTTTTTGTTCACACAGGGAGGATTTTAATGAGAATGACAACGGCCGCGGAAGCCTACAGATGTACATCAGTAACTCATCAGCTTTACGACGTTTTTCGAAGTATCTCTCACGATTTATAGTAAATCGTTTAGAAGAGAGACGTCATTAATAGCTTTTTCACTGTATCTCAAGCAAACGACGGATTATAGTTGCACGTACAAGGTACCAGGTAGTGATGACGTCTGCAACAAGTCTCTAAGACTGTTATCACGGTGGCACCGACGTCTGTGGATTCCGTCGGAGACAGACAGCAGACGAAGACGGCCGATCTTTTCAGATCACCACGCAGCTACGCATGCGGTCACTGTGCAGCAGATTCATCGCCCAAACGCACGGCCTTCGTAGAACAAACGGTGAAATTAAAATTTGTTTGTTTTCCTCAGTTGAATCGGCCGACGTTCTCACACACGAAATATGGGCTGTAGGAACCTGAAAATTTAAGTCCGAGAAAGAAGGAGTTGTGGCATCCAGAGAATGGAAATTATCACAATCTGGATACACCTCGGAATCAATGGACTGAAATCGCATTTTTATTTGAAACCAGAAGTGGGAAAAACCTTTATCGGAAATTTTACGCACAGGCCTAAATTATCACCTCAAAAAATAATTTTGTGGCGAGAAGGGAGGCATATCTTATGCTTAATGTTACTGTAGTTGATCTTTTTTAGGTTGTGGTATGTGAACATTAGCTACCTACGAATTTTCAAAACACCTTACCGGTGTTTTTATGCCAGTAGGGTGGCGATTCTGATATATTAAATGCTTTGCAAATGTGTTGTATGTGTTTCTGCTTTACAGTGCTTTACGTGTTCAGTGTGCCTTGCTCTAAAAAAATTTTTGTCTTCTACACGTATGCTGAATGACAATCATTGTAGGATAACTGAAATACGTCTGTTTTGTTACGCAGAGTGTTTATAATCTTTCTTTTCAGAGTCAGTACGAATCATCTCCAGTATGTAATAGAACGTTTCTCTCTCCATATCATATATTCGTAAAACGTGTATAGTTATTTCACTAACTGAGGAAAGAGTATACAATACTTGCAACTTTCATTCGGCATCTTTTTAATAGCGAAAGCCGCAATGCACAGAGGTGTCACAGCATCCAACCTGGTCAAGCTGGTTAAAATACGTTCTAACCTCCCTAATAAAATAGATTCTATCCTAACCTAACTTAAACTAAACCAACCTTCATTCCGTCCAAAACCGACGAAGGAGAGCGGACGCTCTGTGACCAAGTTGTTGGCCGATGTTATCGGAAGGCCTCTGGCGATTGCGTCTGCCGAAGTTATCGGCACCACTCTAAACAAGGCCTAATCCGGCCCCACCGTGCTGCACATGTCCCTGTACGGTGCACGATCTCCCGCCTCCACCCACGCACATCAAATTATCCATTCGACCTCCACCTAGATCCATGCGAGTGGTAACTGCTGTCGAGAAGCGCGAGTCTGTTTCTGAAGAGTGGCTCCAGGCGACTAACTGACCGCTCATTACGCCCGCTCTTCCAGATGGTTGCTCCGCAGGATGACTCGACGCGACTGCGCAGCGGTAGCGGCACTCGGCCTGTACAAAAAGACTGCAAGTTCGATGCACCTCGCGTGCAAGTCATCTCCATCAGGTGCCGCAACAGGTGCGCTCCACGACCTTGACCTACAGAGCCCAACAGCTGGTCTGTGACCCAGCAAACGTGGCATCTGCTGAGGGCGGCCGTTCTAAAGCCAGTGGGAACGAGTCACGGTCGCTGCTGCGTCACACTAACAGTTACTTCACGTATTTGTGCTCACGGTCGATCAGGCACACCGGACTGAAACAGCTCAAAGTAATGAAGTCGTTAACGTCCCCCGTTTCAGTTAACGAATTGACGCGTCTCTTTCGAAATGAAACGTTGTAAAATTGTATCAGCTACATGAGTGACGTTATGAATTTAAAGATAGGACAAGATATCTCGAAAAGGACTCATCGCACGAAAAAAGTTCTAGATGAAAAGTTGATATCAGTAAAGGGGACACCTGGTCACTTCCCAACCACACCTCTCAACCACACCTTCTGTGAGGGTGGGTATTTTCAAATGGGAATCCCCATTTTATTAATCATTTTGATTCTGCGCCAAAAGATACTTACGGTTTACTCACACCATTGTTTTGCGTTTGTGGTAGATGGCGCTGTAATCGAGAAATAGCAAGTGCGCCTGTTTCCGCAATTAAGAACCGTCGCATTTCATTCTATGTTACATTTACGATGTAAATGTAAACATTTGTGTTCTAGCTGTTGAGACTCTTGTGCAAACGTCACTTGAGTACTGCAAACGTAGTTGTACAGTGTAAATAATATGGCGAGACATCGACATCTGGCAAATAAGCTACTTGTATGGTAACGTGGTTTTCTGTTCCCTGCGGGGCTGATTCTGGTGAGTCCCTAAACCATAGGAATGCTTGATTTCGGTGGCCGCCCTCGAACCGCGCCATCATGTGTTTCCATCTACCCGCCCGTATAACTCTCGCGATGGCCGCTAAGCGGCTACCTGTGGAATACAAACCACAGCCGTTGTAATAAGGTAAAATGTCCATGAAGTAATAGTGACCAGTGTTCCTGCTGCACACTGAGGTTGTCACTAGGCTGTTTAGGTTTTTATGTTGGTAACGCCACGTAGCTCTCAATATGAAAATCACTGTGCTGTGTGCAGTCTGTGTCCCATTTGCATTGTTGGAATACTCGCTGTTGTAGTGTTGGGCAGTTGGATGTGAACAGCGCGTAGCGTTGCGCAGCTGGAGGTGAGCCGCCAGCAGTGGTGGATGTGGGGAGAGAGATGGCAGAGTTTTGAGAGCGGATGATCTGGACGTGTGCCCGTCAGAAAAACGAAATTTGTAATACAGGATGTCATGAACTGATATATATATATATATATATATATATATATATATATATATATATATATATATATATATATATATATAATGACTTTTGAACACTATTAAGGTAAATACATTGTTTGTACTCCATCAGAATCTTTCATTTGCTAGCTATGCCTATCAGTAGTTAGTGCCTTCAGTAGTTAGAATCTTTTATTTAGCTGGCAGTATTGGCGCACACTGTTTTCAGTAATTCGAGCAAGGAAGATTTTTCTGAGGTAAGTGATTCATGAAAGGTATAGGTTATTGTTAGTCAGGGCCATTCTTTTGTAGAGATTATTGAAAGTCAGATTGCGTTGCGCTAAAAAAATATTGTGTGTCAGTTTAGTGTTGATCAGAATAAGAAAAGAGAGAAATGTCTGAGTACGTACAGTTTTGCTCAGCTGTTTGAAAATCAAATAACGTAAGAGGTTTACCAACACTGTCAAAAAAATGGTTCAAATGGCTCTGAGCACTATGGGACTCAACATCTTAGGTCATAAGTCCCCTAGAACTTAGAACTACTTAAACCTAACTAACCTAAGGACATCACACACACCCATGCCCGAGGCAGGATTCGAACCTGCGACCGTAGCAGTCCCGCGGTCCCGGACTGCAGCGCCAGAACCGCACGGCCACCGCGGCTGGCACCAGCACTGTCATTCATATTTTTTTCTAAGAGGAAGTTTCAATGTGCCAAAATATAATTACCGCTGCCCACCGCAAGATTGTATGGTGCCTGGTGGCGTTGAGGATACGTGACGCGGCAAGAAAAGTATATGAGCGGAGCAGAGACGAATGCAGAATCATCCTAGCGACGATAAGTGGCGCAGAGGCGGAAATTCGCCACCTTCAGCAACTTTGACAGCAGCCAGATTGTTGTGGCCTAGTGTGTGGGAGCGAGCATTTCGGAAACGGCGAAGCTGGTCGGCTTTTCGCTTGCTGCTGCCGTGAGCATCTGTGGAAAGTGGTTGAAGGATGGTGAAACCATGAATAGGTGACTAAAAGTTGGACGTCCATCCCTCTTCGCAGAAAATAAGGTACGGAGGTTTGCCCGCTCTCTAAAGCAGGATGGGCGGCGATCTGTGGGAGATTTGACCACAGAGTGCAGTGCTGGCGCAGGCACAAGTGTTTTGGAGCTCATTGTTCAACGCAAAGTGTTGAATACGCTGTTCCACAGCAGAGAATCCGTACGTGTTCCCAAGTTGACCCAACAACATCGTCAGTTATGATTACAGTGGGCACGGTATCATCGAGATTGCACCGCGGATCAATGTAATCGTGCCGACAGCCCGGATGAATCCCGTTTATTGTCAAACTAAGTCGATGGTCATGTCCAGATACGCTGTCATCCAGACGAGCGGCTGCTCGAAACATGCAGCGCGCCACGGACGCAGGTCGGTGGGAACAGTATTATACACACATTAAAAACGGTTTTGCATCACCTCGGCTCCGAGAGTTCCGGAACCTGTATAGAAAATTGAATAGAGATCAACATAAACATCATTTCCGCCCTTTTTATTGCTCATCAAAACCACACATTGCATGTTGTACCACCATACAGCGAGACCTTCAGAGCTGGTGGTCCAGATTGCTGTATACACTGGTGCCTCTAATACCCCGTAACGCGTCCTCTTGAATTGATGTATGCCTGTATTCGTCGTGGTATACTATCCACAAGTTCATCTAAGCACTGTTGGTCCAGATTGTCCCACTCCTCAACGGTGATTCGGCGTAAATCCCTCAGAGTGGTTGGTGGGTCACGTCGTCCATAAAGAGCCCTTTTAATCTATCCCACGCATGTTCAATAGGGTTCATTTCTGGAGAATATGCTGGCCACTCTAGTCTAGCGATGTCGTTATCCTGAATGAAGTCATTCACAAGATGTGCACGATGGGGGCGCGAATTGTCATCCATGAAGACGGATGCCTCGACAATATGCTGCCGATATGGTTGCACTATCGGTTGGAGGATGGTATCCACGTATTGTACAGCCGTTACGGCGCTTCCATGACCACCAACAGCGTACGTCGGCCCCACATAACGCCGCCCCAAACCAGTAGGGAACCTCTACCTGCTGCACTCGCTGGACAGTGTGTCTAAGGCGTTCAGCCTGACACGGTTGCCTCCAAACACATCTAAGACGATTGTCTGGTTGAAGACATATGCGACACTCATCGATGAAGAGAACGTGATGCCAATCCTCAGCGGTCCATTCGGCATGTTGTTCGGCCCATCCTACCGCGCTGCATGGTGTCGTGGTTGCAAAGATGGACCTCGCCATGGACGTCGGGAGCTGCGCATCATGCAGCCTATTGCGCACAGTTTGAGTCGTAACACGACGTCCTGTGGCTGCACGAAAACCGTTACTGTCAGGGTTCCTCCGAACCATAATCCGTAGGTAGCGGTCATCCACTGCAGTAATAGCCCTTGGGCGGCTTGAGCGAGGCATGTCATCGATAGTTCCTGTCTCTCTGTATCTCCTCCATGTCCGAACAACATCGCTTTGGTTCTTCTCCGAGACGCCCCCCTTGTTGAGAGCCCTTACTGGCACAAAGTAACAATGCGGACGCGATCGAACCGCGGCATTGGCCGTCTAGGCATGGTTGAGCTACAGACAACTCGAGCCGTGTACCTCTTTCCTGCCGGAATCACTGGAACTGATCGGCTGTCGGATCCCCTCGGCCTAATATGCGCTGCTCATGCATGGTTGTTTACATCTTTGACCCGGTTTAGTGACATCTCTGAACAGTCAAAGGGGCTGTATCTGTGATACAATATCTACAGTCAACATCTATCTGTAGGAGTTCTGGGAACTAGGGTGATGCAAAACATTTTTGATGTGTGTGTTATGGGGACATTCACCTGGGCTTCCAGGGGATCTGCGGTGGTAGTCGAAGGCACCTTGACAGCTGTGGATTACGTGAACATTACTGTAAACCAACAGTAACCACTTATGTCTGATGTCTTCCTCAATAGCTATGGCATCTTGCAGCAGGACGACTGTGCGTGTCGTAAGGCCGGAATCGTCCTGCAATGGTTTGAGCACCACGATAGTGAACTCACGTTGAAGTATTGGATGTCAGATTCGGCTTATCTGAATCCGATGAAACCCAACTGGGACGCTCCGCGCTCACACACCAACTGCCCATGAATTACGGGTAGTGTATGACTTGTGCGTAGGCATCTGGTGCCACAACCCGTTGGAAACCTATCAAGTACTTGTCGAATCGATGACATACAGAATCACTGCTGCATTGCGTTCTAGAGGTGGAGCAACACGCTTTTAAGTAGGTGGTCATAATGTTTTGGCTAGGTGACTCGCCGATATCAAGCATCTCCATGGGAAAAGAAAACTATTACATACAAGTCGTTGTTCATGAATCACGCTAAATGTAGTTTCTAACCAGACACTGAAACGGCTAACCATATTGTACTTCAAGATCCATTTTGAAATACTAAAGTATATTTCGAACATAAATATCAACGGTCAGAACGCAAAGGTTTACATTTCCGTCGTAAATGAAATTTGTGATCAAATTCATCGGTTCTTAATTCCACAAAAATGCACTTTTGGTAATATGTCGATTACAGCTCCATCTAATGGTTTGAGTAAACCGCACATATTTGTTGCGGTAGAATCCGAATAGGCCATAAAATAGCGGGTTACCACATGGAAATACAAAGTTGACCCTACACAACCAGTAGGAGCTATTAGGAGGTGGACAGCCGTAGTACAGACAGATGTGCCGTTCACTAACATTAAATTTTCACCTAGAAAATTTTTTTCGTACGCTGTGCATTTTACACTAAAGCGCCAAAGAAACTGATATATATATGCTTATTCAAATACAGAGGTACGTAAACAGGTAGAATACGTCGTTGCGGTCGGCAACGCCTACATAAGCCAAAAACTGTCTGGCGCAGTTGTTAGATCTGTTACTGCTCTACAGTGGCAAGTTATCAAGAGTTAAGTTTGAACATGGTGTTATAGTCGGCGCACGATCGATGGGACACAGCATCTCCGAGGAAGCGATGAAGTGGGGATTTTCCCGTTCGACAATTTGACGAGTGTACCGGATTACCAGGAATCCGGTAAAGCATCAGATCTCCGACATCGCTGCTACCGAAAAAAGATCCTGCAAGAACGGGACCAACGACGACTGAAGAGAATCGTTCAGCGCGACAGAAGTGCAACACTTCTGCAAATTGCTGCAGATTTCAATGCTGGGCCACCAACAAGTATCAACGTGCTAACCATTAAACGAAATATCATCGATATGGGTTTTCGGACCCGAAGGCCCACTCGTGCACCCTTGATGACAGCGTGACACATACCTCCACGCCTCGCCTGGGCCCGTCAACACAGACATTGGACTATTGATGACTGGAAACACGTTCGCTGGTCGGATAAGTCTCGTTTCATATTGTTTCGAGCGGATGGACGTGTGCTGGTATGGAGACAACCTCATGAATCCATGGACCCTGCATTTCAGCAGGGGACTGTTCAAGCTGGTGGAGGCTCTGTAATGTTGAGGGACATGTGCAGTTCGAATGATATGGGACCCCTGATACCTCTAGATACGACTCTGACAGGTGATACGTACGTAAGTGTCCTGACTGATCACCTGCATCCAATCACGTCCATTGTGCATTCCGACGGATTTGAGCAATTCCAGCCGGACAATGCGACACCTCACACGTCCAGAACTGTTACAGAGTGGCTCCAGGAACGCTCTTCTGTGTTTAAACACTTCCGCTGGCCAACAAGCTCCCCAAACATGAACATTATTGAGCATATCTGGGATGCTTTGGAGCGTGCTGCTCAGAAGAGATCTCCACCCCCTCGTACTCTTACGGATTTCTGGACAGCTCTGCAGGATGGTGTCATTTCCCTCCAGCACTACTTCAGACATTAGTCGAGTCCATGCCACTTCGTGTTGTGGCACTTCTGTGCGCTCTACATGATATTAGGCAGTTGTACTGGCTTCTTTGGCTCTTCAGTGTATATTCTCGATGCCAAGGCCGGTCAGAGACATGGTGTTGCTCTCTGTGTACCAAATACCACATGCTGAAGATCACTAAAACACCTAAAAATTAATCGTAAATCACATCTTCTCCCCACTGTGCTATTTACTCATAATAAGTAAAATTTCTTCATTCACCATACTTCCCGGTATTTCATTTTTGATAACCAGCAGTGTAAATGGTCTGCTGTAGCATACTAACATTAACGACACTTTTCGTACCCACCCATGAAGACAAGTTATATGATAGAGTCATTTACTTATAGGCGGCATACCGCGGATCGACTATACACGCCTTTTCTGGTATAAATGCTGCTGTGCGGAGTGACGTGGCCAAGTTACTGGAATGGCTTTATCAAAAAATACTTGATATTGATGTTGCATACCTTATGATAACTTGAGTTAATGCAAGACTATCGACACAATATAGACCTACACAATTATTTGCAGTCTGCCTTGCTGCCTGGCGGAAATTTGTCGATTACTGAGAACGGCGGATAAAGCTGAAACAATTACACTATATTTATCCCTCTTCTATAGATAAACAGACTGCGTTCATGGCTTTCACGCTGGGTGAATCTGCTAGACTATTGAGTATAATATGATCAAAAATGTCTGGACACTTTTTTGCGCCATCAGTCCTCTGACTGGTTTCATGCGATCCGCCACGAATTCCACAATGTCGTCCATACTTCACTGTTGGCATTACACATAATGGTAGGTAACTTTCTTCATCCGTTCGTCGCACATACCCGGCCAGCGGATTGCCACAGGGTTAAAAAGTGATTGCTCACTCCAAACGTTCGCTCTGTACACCACTTCAAGTGTCGCTAAGCATTGACTACAAAAGCGTTTTTCAACATTTCACTATTCGCGATCCTATTTTCAGTCATAATTTTCAGTCCCCACCGCCCCCTTTCATCATACGATATATATAACGTATTTGTAGCCAAAGTTACAAACCTAATAAATCACCAACAATTAGTCAATTTATTGTTATCTCGCAACAAAGAGGCACTACATTGACAAAACGAGAACTGAAGCGTGCTATGGCTCTCTAATAGCGCCACTACGAGAAATCAAATTAGGTTCGCTTTCAATACATCCTGTAACTATCGTGAGCTACCTTTGAGACCTGGTCGTGGTGAGTTGACGTTAGTCAAGAATGCGTTTTAAGGCGACAAAGACGCCATTATCAGCACCTCACTGAGTTTGAACGAGATCGTTTCATAGGGCTACGAGAAACTGGATATTCTTTCTGTGATACTGCAGAAAGCCTTGGCAGCAATGTAGCTACTTCATATGACTGCTAGCAGCTGTGGCCACGGGATTGTACGGTCGCAATATATGGCTCCGGTCGGTCACGTGGCACTACCGAGAGGGAAGACTTTTCACGTTCAGTGTATGGCTCTGGCGCATAGCACTGCATTTGCGTCAACAGTTTGAGCAGCAGTTGGCACTACAGTGATACAGCCAACTGTTACAAATCGCTTACTTCAGGGACAGATCCGAGCCAGACGCCCTCTAAACTGCTTCCCACTGCCCCCAACCACCGCCATTTGCGACTTCAGTGGTGCCAAGTGAAAGCTCGTGGGAGTGCAGGGTGAAGATCTGTTGTATTTTCTTGTGGAAGCCGTTTCTGCCTCGGTACCAGGGATGGCCGCGTATTGGTTAGAAGGATGCCAGTGGAGGACCTGCGGCCAACCTGTCGGGACCTAATAATTACGAAGGCATTAATAATCATAAAACTTTTTAATTTAGTATTGAAAAGTTAATAATTAAATGCATTGTGAAGTAGTGTTAGAGTCCCATTTTCAAGCGTATTATATCATTGTAAATGTGAATTTGATTTTTTTGTATCAGAATCTACAACTACTGGCCATTAAAATTGCTACACCACGAAGATGACGTGCTACAGACGCGAAATTTGACCGACAGGAAGAAGATGCTGTGATATGCAGAGCATTCACACAAGGTTGGCGCCGGTGGCGACACCTACAACGTGCT
Source organism: Schistocerca cancellata (assembly GCF_023864275.1). Lineage (NCBI taxonomy): Eukaryota > Metazoa > Arthropoda > Insecta > Orthoptera > Acrididae > Schistocerca > Schistocerca cancellata. The sequence continues at coordinate 418,262,265 of NC_064628.1, read as the reverse complement.
GACATGAGGAAAGTTTCCAACCGATTTCTCATACACAAAAAGCAATTGACCGGCGTTGCCTCGTGTAAGGAGGAGAAATGCGTACCATCACGTTTACGACTTTGATAAAGGTCGGATTGTAGCCTATCGCGATTGCGGTTTATCGTATCGCGACATTGCTGCTCGCGTTGGTCGAGATCCAATGACTGTTAGCAGAATATGGAATCGGTGGGTTCAGGAGGATAATACGGAACGCCGTGCTGGATCCCAACAGCCTCGTGTCTCTGGCATTCGAGATGACAGTCATCTTATCCGCATGGCTGTAACGGATAGTGCAGCTACATCTCGATCTCTGAGTCAATAGATGGGGACGTTTGCAAGACAACAACCATCTGCACGAACAGTTCGACGACGCATGCTGCAGCATGGACTATCAGCTCGGAGACCATGGCTGCGGTTACCCTTGACGCTGCATCACAGACAGGAGCGCCTGCGATGGTGGACTCAACGACGAACCTGTGTGCACGAATGGCAAAACCTCATTTTTTCGGATGAATCCAGATTCTGTTTCCAGCATCATGTTCGTCGCACTCGTATCACCCGGCGTGATGGTATGGGGTGCCATTGGTTACACGTCTCGGTCACCTCTTGTTCGTACTGACGGCACTTTGAACAGTAGACTTTACATTTCAGTTGTGTTACGACCCATGGCTCTAGCCTTCATTCGATCCCTGCGAAACCCTATATTTCAGCAGGATAATACACGACCGCATGTTGCAGGTCCTGTACGGGCCTTTCTGGATAGAGAAAATGTTCGACTGCTGCCCTGGCCAGCACATTCTCCAGATCTCACACAAATTGAAAACGTGTGGTCAATGGTGGCCGAGCAACTGGCTCGCCACAATACGCCAGTCACTACTCTTAATGAACTGTGGTATCGTGTTGAAGCTTCATCGGCAGCTGTACCTGTACACGCCATCCAAGCTCTGTTTGACTCAATTCCCAGGCGTATCAAGTCCGTTATTACGGCCAGAGGTGGTTGTTCTGGGTAGTGATTTCTCAGGATCCATGCACCCAAATTGCGTGAAAATGTAATCACATGTCAGTACTAGTATAATATATTTGTCCAATGAATACCCGTTTATCACCTGCCATTTCTTCTTAGTGTAGCAACTCTAATGGCCAGTAGTGGATTTTGCGATTTTTTTTTCCAGCAAATTCTGCGACTCCTTTGATATACCGGCCTCTAGGTACGTATGCTGTTCAATTCTGAATTGCATAGGGCAGTCTGGATGCTTTTGATTAGATAGTTTATGTGCAACTTGTGTAACGTAGAGACGATGTAGACACGGATCCCTCCGCACAAAGGCAGTCACGCAGGATGTCATACACACACACACACACACACACACACACACACACACATACGATGCGCTGGCTTGCCGTGAGCAAGCCGCTGATTCGGCCCGCCGCTACACGTGCAGCCGGAGGGGAATTTGTTGAATGTGTCGCAAGAGCGGCGCGCTGCAGCTTTCTACGCCGACCTATATAGAGGCCGTTGTGTCTCGCCGCCAGCTGGGTCTGAACTCCGACCCCGAGCGGAGGAGGCTGCCGCCCCTTTGAGAACTGGCAGCGGGCGCGTTTCCCAGAGGCCACGCCCTGAAGTCACGCGCTGTAGCTCAGTTATCGCTGTCTACGTAGACGAACGTTGCACTAGATCATGTGCTATACAACCGTCTGAGCAGGCTTACACTACTACGCCTCTTTGTAGACCAGGGGTGTCCAATGCGCTGCCCGCGGGCCGCATGCGATCCAAAGCAATTATCAAAGCGGCCCAAGACGTGGGCATCTATCACACGATCGGCAAAAGAAAATCCACAAAATTCTGTTTTTGGAAAGTTATGATAAAATTAATATATTCAACATTAAATTTCCGCTGCAAATGCTATTCTCACATTGGTCAATACTCTGTTTTTGCTGTTATTATTAGTGTTAAGTACATTACGTGCGGCCAAAACAATGCTCGTCCTCTTTCAGTGTGGCCTAGGTAAGTTAAAATGCTGGGCACCCCAGATGTAGACGAACATTCGACTGAATCATGTTCTATGCTAGCGTATGAGTATGCTTGTATGGTCGCGTATTGTGACATTTCTGTAGTCCGAAAATCTCCTCAGTAGAAACCAACATGGTTTCAGAATACAGCTCGCTCTCTTCGTCCACGAGACACACAAAGCAGTAGATACAACCGCCCAGGTAGATGCTGTGTTCCTTGAATTTCTAAAGGCGTTCGACGCAGCTCCGCACTGCTGCTTAGTGAACAGAATACGAGAGTATGGAGTATCAGACCAACTGTGTGACTGAAGAGGTTCTAGCAAACGGAACAAGGCGCGTCATTCTAAACGGAGGAAAGACGTCAGCCGTAAAAGTAACTTCTGGCATGCCCCAGGGAAGTATTATAGGGCCATTACTCTTCACAGTACATGTAAGTGACTTATTAGGTGACGTCGGAAGTTACATAAGGCTTTTTGCGGATGATGTTGTTGTATACAAAGAAGTCGTGACGTAGAAAATTGTAAAGAAATGCTAGATTTCCTGAAGGGGATCGACGCTTGATGCAAAGAATGGCAATTGACTGTCATCGTAAGCAAATGTACTGTATTGGAAATATATAGACAGAAAGAGTCTTTAAATTGCAGAAGATTCCTTTCTAGGGAAATGCATAAGGAAAGATTTGAAGTGGAACGACCACATAAAATAGATCGCGAGTGAAGCGGATACCAGACTGAGATTCATTGGATGAATCCTCAGTAAATGTAGTCCATCAACAAAAGAAGTAGCTTACAAAACACTCGTTCGACAATATTTGAATATTGCTCGTTAGTAGGGGATCCGTACAAGATAGGACTTACAGAGATTCAAAGAAGAGCAGCTTGTTTCGTTACAGGGCTATTTAGCAAGCGCGAAAGCTTCACAGGGATTCTCAGCCAACTCAAGTGACAGACACTGCAAGAGAGATGTTTTGCAAGTCGTTATGGTCTACTGTTACAGTTCCGAGGAGAACATTCCTAGAAGAGTCAATCAATATATTGTTTCCTCCTGCGTGTAGCTCGCGAGAAGACCATGAGTAAAAATTTGGAGAGACTCGATCTCACGTGGAAACTTAACAACAATTTTCCTTCCCGCGAAAACATGCGAGACTGGAACAGGAAAATGGGGCAGTGACTCTGACAGGCAAAGTACCCTCCGCCACACACCGTAAGGTGGCTTCCAGAGTATACATGTGGATGTAGATCCACACCAAGACTGTAAAAACATTAGATTTCGGGCGAGAAGCTGCAAGAACTTCAGGCCTACAACTGGAAATTCGGTCATACATCTACCGGCTACTTCCCGACTGAGCCGAGAACCTGAAGCTACAGTACCTTTCGTCGTTCGTTTTAAGCCCTCCGGCACCACTACGCAGGCAGTCACAGATGCTCGGCGGCAGAGAATTTTGTATGAACTGAATTTGTGATGAGACGCTCGATTCATGCTTGGGTATCGATGCATCGGCAGGAGACGCACTGCAGCGATGTCTTTGAGAGTCGATCAAAGAAACCGCCATTTGACTTTTTTTATCAGGCGCAAACCGCTGTCTTTGTGAATTACGTACTTTTCCAAACGAATATCCAATCCCTCATTCACCACCCGAGTCCCAGAATGATGAAGTTGACGTTAGACTTTCTGCCTTGCAACATTGAATGGGTGTGTAAGTATTGATGCAGTACTTGTCACATCCGATATACTGGGCTCTGAGATTCACTCTAGCAAGCAATCTTGTAAACCCCAGCCTTGGGGGACGTCAAGTCAGCCTTGACTGAACCCAAAAGTGCTGCTGTATGCGGTGAACAGTGAAAGACCACTTAATGCTTGGTGGGGATCCGACCTACTTTATTGATGGGTTTCCAGGAAAACCATGGATTTAAATTTAAATTTCCGGAAGTCCACCTTATATATCGTCCGTAACGCGTTGCGTATCTGTTGTAGAGAGTATCCACGTGCTTCAAAAATTTCTTTTTAAGCGTAAAAGCTCATCATGGAATCTGTTGCTTGTTTGCAGTAGTATGTGCCCTATGAACTAAAGTCCTAAGAGCACCCATCGTCTGAAAACTGTCCTCCTCCTCTTCCTCCCCTCATCATCATCATCATCATCATCATCATTATCATCACCATCATCATCGTCGTCGTCGTTGTGAGGCAAAATCTCATGACCCAGAGAAACAGCAAGTTTGTTTGTGGTGCAGAACGAGCTAAGTTATTGTCTTGTAACAAAACCACTTTGGGTAGATTCCAGCTACGCTTACTCTTAACAGCCTTCAGTAATCTCTTAAGGAGATTTCGCTCTTATGCCCTTATGACGGACTGTCCCCTATAAGCATTATGTCTTAGCATCAGACAGTGGCAGTCCCAAAAACTACTCAGCATCACCTTGCCGGATGGTGGCTGGTTCTCCACCTTTTTCCGCAGTGGCGAATCACATGTTTCCATTGCTTGCTGTGCTCCTTTGTAAAGTCTGTGATGGTTATTGTATGTGACTTTTTTTTATCTGGCTATGTGTGTGGGTGTGTGCATGTGTGTGCGTGCGTGTGTGCGTTTGTGTGTGTGTGTGTGTGTGTGTGTGTGTGTGTGTGTGTGTGGGTGGGTGGGTGGGTGGGTGGGTGGGTAGCTCAGTTACGCTGTTCTCTACAAAGAATTTAACTTTTTCTGAAATGTAGTGTCTGTACAAGCGTCACCGTCATGAAACGTTTCTGGGTGTGTGTGATCGCGTCGCTTTGTTGTTCTACTGATCAACGTTTCGGCTGCTGTTGCGAGTGGCCAGAACTTTGGTTTATACATCTTCTCAGTGCTATCACATATCTCGAATAGTTACTACAAAAAAAGTCTCTCTATCACTCTTACATTATGACCAAAGCATTTTCTTTCTCTTCTTTAGTGATGCATGTCTTTTGTACCAGCTTTTTGTTGTTTGCTGTTTATGAGATTCTCATCAGCTGTTTTATTTTCAAAAATCATGGATTTTTGCGGTCCCTGATTACCAGTTTAATTTCCTCTACCGTCAGTTGCTTCGGTAGACATGTATTAAAGTCTTAGTTGTTATTGTTCCCAACCTGATCTATTATGTGCTCTCTCCATTCGTATTTGGGTTTTCTATTTTTCTAATGTATAATATCAGTGTTCAAACTGTATTTGTGGCCTTTGTGACTGTTCTGCTCGTTTTTAGAATATAAGGTCATGGAAAGTAAGTAATATGTTCCGTCCGAAAGTTTATATATGTCAGTTACAGATGCGTTTATATTCGTACATATGTTTAGCTTCTATGCCATTTTGTCCCATTTACTTGTTAGTGTGATTTTCGTGTGGGATAGTACTCCCACCACATCATGCCTGTAAAAATCTTGTCGCCGGCCGTTATGGCCGAGCGATTCTAGGCGCTTCAGTCCGGAACCGCGCTGCTGCTACGGTCGCAGGTTTGAATCCTGCCTAGGGCATGGATGTGTGTGTTGTCCTTAGGTTAGTTGGGTTTAAGTAGTTCTAAGTCTAGGGGACTGATGACCTCAGATGTTAAGTCCCATAGTGCTCAGAGCCATTTGAACAATTTTTTGAAACCTTGTCACCTATAAATATAAAATCAAATAACAGCGCCCATAATTCTATAGGAAACTTCTGATCACTGCCGTTTCCACCTCCCATCTTCTGCGCCAGCTCTCAGTGACAATTCACGTGGACGACGTGGCCGCTAGTTACATTGTCCAGTCACATCAATGTGACCACCCGTGAAAACCCCGAATAACCACCTTCCGCGACGTGGACCGTTGCGAGACGTGCAGCAAGAGAGTCAGTGAGGTGCTGGTAGGTACCGAGAAGAATGTGGAGCCATGCAAGTGAAGCAGCAAGTAGATGAAATTGTAAGTGACCAACTGTCATATAAAAGCCTTTCACACTATTTTCGTAACACATAACTGATGCAAATCTACTGCATCCTATACGGACTGTGATATCATACATAGTCAACCACAAGGAAGAAAACCAGCAGAAGGCATCACTGATTTCGATTTCTAGCCGTACACTGCCCCCCCCCCCCCAAATGCCACACCAGCCGCAACACTAACAAACAATGGACAAAGAGTTCTAGATTGATCTAGTTTAAGACTAACATTTCTCTGTGTGTATGTATGTATGTATAAACGCCTGAAGATGAACAGAACCTGTTCGAAACCTCGTTCTATTATATTAGTTTAAACATAAAATAAAAAAGTGACTGGTAGCAGAAACTCGAAATCAATAATCATGCTGACTCCACTGCCACGGCCAGCTGTTTGGGGTTTCTCGACTGAAGATCCTTGGTGCAAATAGCCCGATCGACATAGTCCCGCAGATTCTCGACTGGGTTTTAATCTGCGGAGTCTGGTGGTCAGGGAAGAACGAGAGACTCATCATGGTGCTCTTCGAACCACTCACGTTCACTGCTGGCTGATTAACACATTGCATTGTCCTGCTGGCAGATGCCATCGTGCCGAGGAAAAAAGAACTGTATTTAGGGGTGGTCGCCGAGGATAGGTCCCTTGTTGTGATCCATTGTGCCTTCCAGAATGAAAATGCAACGAAAACATTCCCCAAACCATAACACAAGAAAGGTGTCTTCTGTTTTGTTCTTGTTTTGTTTTGTTTTGCAGACGTTTCACAGCTTACACACCAACGGCCATATGTCCGATTGAGTATAAAATGTGATTCATTTGAGAAAGCCTTACGCCGCCACATAGTGTAGGTCCAGTTGCGGTATTGGTGTGAACATTCCAGTCTTAGTCATCAATGAACAACAGTTAGCATAGGTGCATCATCCACGCGCCTGCTGCGTTGGTCCATACGAAACAGCAATCGCTGAATTGTCGTCGAGGAGACATTGTTGGTAGATTAGATTAGATTAGTTTTTCGTTCCATAGATCCGTACTGAGGAGATCCTCGTGGATGTGGAACATGTCACTTTTTTTAAGCTGAAGTAAGAATACTAATAGTATAAGTATATACATCATTTTTAAGCTGAAATAACAATACTAATAGTATGAGTATATACAATACATCATTTGTTTCTGTTAAAAAATTCGTCAATGGAGTAGAAGGAGTTGGCCACTAGTAAGTCTTTCAGGCTTCTTTTAAACTGATTTTTATTTGTAACTAAATTTTTTATGTTTGCTGGCAAATTATTGAAGATGCGTGTTCCTGAGTAGTCGACCCCTTTTTGAACTAAAGTAAATGCTTTTAAGTCTTTGTGCAGATCATTTTTGTTCCTGGTATTGTATGAATGAACTGAGCTGTTTGTTGGAAAAAGAGATATATTATTTAGGACAAATTTCATTAAAGAGTAAATATACTGAGAGGCAGTAGTTAGTATACCCAGTTCTTTGAAGAGGTTTCTACAGGACGTCCGTGAATTTACTCCACAAGTAATACGTATTACACGCTTTTGGACTCTGGAAACTTTTGTTTGACTTGAAGAGTTACCCCAAAATATTATACCATATGACATTATGGAATGAAAGTAGGCAAAGTATGCAAGCTTTTTCATTTTTATGTCGCCTGTGTCTGCTAACACTCGAATTGCAAATACAGGTTTGTTAAGGCGTTTCTGCAGTTCTGTGGTGTGCTCCTCCCAACTGAATTTATTATCAAGTTGTAATCCCAGGAATTTAAGACTGTCAACCTCTTCTATCTACTCTTCTTCATAGTTTATGCATATGTTGGGTGGAAACCTCTTACAGGTTCTGAATTGCATATAGTGAGTCTTTTCCAAGTTTAATGTCAATGAGTTGGCTTTAAACCATTTATTAATATCCGTGAAAATATCATTAGCAGATCTTTCTAGAACTACACTCGACATACTATTCATTGCAATACTTGTGTCATCTGCAAACAAAACGAACTCTGCTTCTAGCAGTGTAACTGATGAGAGATCATTAATGTACACAAGAAAAAGCAATGGCCCTAAAATGGATCCTTGTGGGACACCACATGTAATTTCTTCCCACTTTGATGATGACTGATGACTTAATTCACTAGTCCCTTGCACTGACACCCTTTGATTCCTGTTAGCGAGGTATGACTTGAACCATTTTGCAGCACTGCCCATGACACCATAGAATTCTAATTTATTTAAAAGAATGTTGTGGTTCACACAATCAAATGCCTTTGACAAATCACAGAAAATACCTGCTGCTTGTAATGTGTTATTTAATGAATTAAGTACATTTTCACTGTAGGTGTAAATAGCCTTCTCGATATCAGAACCCTTCAGAAATCCAAACTGTGTTCTTGATAATATGTTATTTGTGGTCAGATTGTTGAGAAGCTGTCTGTACATTACTTTTTCTAAAATTTTTGAGAATGCTGGCAAAAGTGAAATCGGTCTGCAGTTTGATGGTAGCCTCTTGGTACATCTGGGCGGTCACTTACTCAACAGATGCACGTCTAACCTCCCGTGCACATCTCCGCAGCCCCTTTAATCAGTGGCCCGTTTTGCATTATACTTGCCTCGGCTCCGGTTTTGGATAGTGCCATTTTGCTGTGCACGGTATAACTACGACGGCAAGCGAAGAGTTCATAAACTTAGCCATAACGGAAATGCTTCCACACTTGGCCCAAGAGCCAATGTTCATGCCCTTCTGGACGTCAGATAAATCGCTCTGTTTTCGCATTACGACAACGACTGCAGTTTTTTTCCGCGTCTCCTCGAACGCTTTGTACTCGTATATTGTCCAATGCTAGTGCTGCCACATGCCGTATGAGAGTGGTTATTGCACGTCGAAGTCGAACATAAGCGGTGGTCACATTGATATGACTGGACTGTGCAGTTGGTAAGAACGTTCGACTCTACAGCGCTAGACCAACAGAGTCTGGAAAACATATTGTGCAGAAACGGAGTGGTTGGTTCCGGACTCTTTGAGGGCTGTTTTTGCATGACGGGCAGTTTTACTTGTGAATAACTTAAACTTTCGCTGCCACTTTCTGAAGCGGAGACGTCTCTGCAAGCCAAAGGAGAAAATGACACAGTTATAAAACTTCCGTAATGAAAAAGGTGCCTAGCCGTTCTCCCGATTTCTCTTCTCGTCGCTCTTGCTTCCTGCACTTATAATGGCGATTATGTCGTTGCTGAATATATTTTTCTTCCCACGCGATTAATATCGGCAGAGTTCTACAATGTCGGCAGTGTTTTTAATCGTGGTCTATGAGGCCTGGCACTCGACTAGCTACTTTCAGTGTCAACCGTTATTAATTTTCGTAACCAAAATTAAGCATTTATTCCATGAGGTTTTGAAATGTAGCTGGATGACGTCGACATCTTGCCGTGATATTTTGGCTGACAACTATTAAGCCACCTTCAGGTGAGTGTTTTACGTTGAAGCTTGCTTGTGCACGTCGGTAACCATATATCAAAAGTAGGTGCGGAGGCGCATGCGCAAAGGTTTGCCGCTACATTACTGCAGTCTGTGTAGTTTCAACACTCTCTGTTGAATACTGCCCCGAATAAGGAGAGCAACCTCAGGTGTAATGGTGATACTGCATGCAGAGTCGAATTATGGCCTGCGGGTTAAAATTCAGGTGGCACAAAAATGTCGCTAGACGTGTCATTAGCGGTATGGTTCCGTATCTCATGCGGTAAAAACGGAACCCTTACAGGATTACTCTGTAGTCCGTCTGTCTCTCAGTCTGGTGAGACTCCTTTTTCTTAGGGACGGGAGGAGGTATTAAGTCGAAATTTATGTCAAATGCTAAGGCCTACGTTTCCTTGGTGGTGTAAAAAATTTAAGCTTCTAAATCAATTAAATCAAAATATGGGCATTTGTGTCATAAATGTATTATCGCAAACTCACTCATTGAACCCAATGGATGAATTATTTGTATACATTATTAAGTTTGTACGGAACTCTCGAGTGTGAGTCCTACTCGCATTTGTCCGGTTTCGTTTATCTTTCTAAAGATATTAAAGAAATCCCACCCTTTGTCAAGTTGAATCTGCCATCACGATTAATAACATCTTCACCAAAGTGTATTTCCACACATGCCTTAACAATTGTTTCTCAGAAGGTTCTCGTCGTGACCCAGATTTCCGTGGCAGAATAATCCGTAGAATGTCCTGTGGAGATATTGCGCTCGACTGCTTGCCAGGCGAGTGTGACAATCGTGTTCCACGCACCTTCCACGTACTGTGCATGTGTTCTGACCAATGTACGGTTTGCCACACTGGCAAGGTATTCTGTAGAGCCCAGAATTTCGCAATCGAGAAATATCCTTTACCGAACGGAAAAGAACACAGGTCTTTGTAGGTGGCAGAAGATTACTTTCACGTAATGTTTCTTTAGGAGTCTGTCTAATTTCTGCATAATATTGCCGATTTGCAGGAGTAGCCCCCTGGACTTGAACAGCTCTTTCTGCTCTTGATACTGTGAGTGGTCACGTTTCTTCCTCGTTAAAGCTGTGGTAATCTGTTGGGAAAGATGACTGTTATTTCAGGAATGAATTTTCACTCTTCAACAGAGTGTGCTTTGATCTAAAAACCTCCTAGTAAATTAAAACGATGTGCCAAGCAGGGACTCGAACTAGGAACCTTTGCTTTCGTGGGCAATTGCTCTATCGACAGAGCTGTCCAAGCACGACTGACGACGACCCGCCCTCACAGCCTTACTTCCGCCAATACCTCATCTCCTACGTCCCAAACTTCCTTTCTTCTGTGGATGTTTAGAATATAAGAGATGAGATATTGGCGGAAATAAGGCTGTGAGGGCTGGTCGCGGTCAGTCGTACTTGGACAGCTCTGTCGATAGAGCAATTACCCGTGAAAGGCAAATGCCACGTTTGGGTCTCGGTGCGGCGTAGATTTTTAAGCGGCGATGAAGTTTCGATATCCATTACCTTTGAACGCAGATTACAGATGTTCCAGCATCTTTGGAAAGCTGTCTCTATTAGACACAACTTGTGTCCGGTTTACCAACGTTCGAAGGACTGCGTAATCTGTGAAGGGTGGTGGCAGCTAGACGCCTGTAAATATAAGTGGGCTTTCGGTAAATGGAAATCCCTAACGACCCATCCACTTTCCGACTGCCTAAGACATCTAGAAACGGTAGACATCCGCCTTTTCTCCGCTACCATTGTAAACTGGGCATTCTTGTGGATTAAATTTAGATGAAACAATCATGACAGCTTTTCTTCACCGTATGACCACACTACAAAAGTGTCATCTACATATCGCCAGAAGACTTTTAATTTAAGCCCTGCCAAATCGCGTGAGCACTCCCCGAAGTCTGTCATAAAGTAAAAGTTTACTACCAGAGAGGTGAATGGGCAACTGGTAGTACACCGTAATATCAAAATATTCACTGTTGAATAAAAAATGAGTTGGGGGAAGGGCTTGTTAAACAGCGCTGTGATATCGGCTTTAGTGTTACTTATGATGAGTAGCAAAGAATTCAAAAGATAGATCCCAGTGAAAAGCCGTAGTAACATTTGTCTATTTATAAAGTCGGCAGAATTGTGTATACGATGAGAGTATTTTTTTTTTTTTTTTCACAAAACACTCCCGATCTCTTGATGGCTCCTACGATGGTGCGGCGATATTGCTCAAACGCTTGCGGCAACAAACTCCAGTGAAAAATATTCATCTGAATATGGTTGAATGATTGTCTGCCAAAGAATCATGGCAAGATGTCGACGTCATCCGACTCCAGTCCCGAAACCAACTGGAATACTAATTACGCCGTGCGAACTTCAACAATCACCTTAAGTTGAAGATTTAATACGTGTGTATACTTTGTCAGGAGCTCCTTCAGTGACGCTTTTCTGAATTGTGCAAATCATCATGATCATACTCAGTTAAAAGATTAGAATTTAGCGCATCCCCCAACGTCAGAGTTCAAAACAATGGGTTGCAGAAAGCTAGAGTAAGGAAGTATCCGTCAAATATTTAAGGGCCCAGCCTGCCATTCGCTTGAAGTAATTTTAGTAAACAATGAAACTCAAAACAAGTAGCGGAGGACATAGATTATGAACTCATACGGTTTTCAAATTATCGATCGATCATGCTGAATGTTTTCTTTTGGTTCCCGAATTAAATGAAGCGAATACCGACACAGTTTATACAAAATTCCGTGGGTGATTTCTTTCTCCATCCTCGCCAGCCTTTCAATTATTAAAAAAGTAAAATTGGATAACATCATCGTAATGTTATATAACATGTAATTCTTAAATTCATACACTCGATTATCAATACCTCGTCCGTCCGAAAAGTTCGCTGACGGATTTTATTCCTGGGGTATAAACGGCGTCAGTGCACTGGCTACGGTGGCAGCCTGAACTAACAACTGTGAAAAGCGGATGTGCATTCGACCAGTCAGCTGCGAGTAGGCGGTGTTACGTAGAGGACGTGCAGCCGTAATGCGCTAACGCCGTTGTGTCACAAATCACAATGGAACAACGTCTCTAAATCAAAAGTTCAAGACGTTCTCCAGAATGTTTTGAAGAAGAGAAAATTGTGTGTAAAGTTTTTTCGCACACCTTGATTCCCGAATAAAAACAACGATTAGTGGACCCCTGCTGCATCTCGATTGAAATGCAAAATGCGTACAATTCATTTCTGGAAAAAATCATGAAAGGTTACGAGACTTGGTATTATCAGTACGAACCTACCAGAAAGTGAGAAAGTGCAGAAATTCGCATGAAGGGTCAACGCTTTGATGACATAACCAACAATCAAGCCAGTGTGATGCACAAGTTGAACAACATCCCAAAGAAGGTCTGTGCTGACAGATTCACGTGGTTATATGGACCTCATTGCGTTATACTCAAGTGCGTAGGAGACCATATAGAACACCTGAACATTAAAACCACAACATAACTTTTCTCTATTTTTCATTAATCAAGGCTAGAAGCTTATTGGACTGAGGGGGTATAAGCCATCCTATGTTTTAGAGCAAAAGCACCAAGCTCTAACTCTTATTAACCATGCCGCCCTTCATACGAGACTGCTTCACGTTTTGCCTACGAAGTAGGCTCTTTGGGCAAGTCTACTACCGCTCAGCGAGAAACGAGCTGCAAAGTGTTACTCACTCGATGTTTATCTTGTCAAAGATCTGGTCACTAAGCTTCAAAGAAGCTTGTTTCTCGCCCATCCCCTTTTTTTCTCATTCGCTTCGAGTACATTAATCCACATATCGAAAGCAGTACAAGAGACTTGGAGATTAACACGTACACAGAAACAGCCTCAGAAGATTTCCAGAAATTGTTTTCTGTTACATAAAACCTAAGACTTAGTCATCGTCATCAACAACAACATTAAGAATTAAATTACATCTGCGACTTCATGTCCGCAGAAGTCTTGAGTCAATCAACTTTTCTTCAATCGACCAACCTTCATTTTTCTGTAATTTAGCTATTTAGTATTCTGGCTCTGATCATTTTAGCCGCGTATTACTTCAACTTATGAGTTATCATCCACAATGACGAACGAAAAATTTAAAGTGTCGCAATGAATGAATAATATCGCAGCAACTGCGCGTTAACCGATTTCGTATGCATCTTTGATTTCAGTGTCTATTATGTTGTGTTTTTACGACGTTCAAATTAAATCGTTTGTTCCTTGTTTGATGCCTCTGTTTCTGTACATGTATATCCATAACTCTGTGTAACCCGAACCTTCCTCTATAACATTTAAGCAGTGCTTCATTTGATTTTTATAAAGCTCATCTTCGTTGTTCCAAGGACATATTGAAATGTTGGGAGCTTTCTAGTAGTATCATCATAGATGAGAATTAATGTTGCAACTTGATATCATAATTTGTTGAACTATTCTGTTTGTTATTAACTATCATAGTTTGGACTAACTGACTTCATTTGGTTGTCAAAAATTTACTCTGCGCTGTAGAAACATTGAAATTACATCCTCGTGCCACTCTTATAAGCGAGTCATTTAATTTCATTTCTAATTGGTGAAAAATAGAAACGTTGATACTGAAAAGCACATGACTTCGAATTTGTTCTTTTTTTCTCTTCCTCTTAATCACTAGTTATACAAGATTGGTATGTTCGTATTTGTGAATGTACTACCAAAGAAATAACAGTGGGTCTAATTACAACCGTAACAGAACAGTGTAACAAATTATCATAAATTGAACAAATAACCATAAAAACTCAGCTGAGATATCGTGATCCATTCAAGATTCGTTCACACTCCTCATAACTATCTTATGGGGTGTACAGAATGAGTATGTCATGTTAAACATGATAACTATTTCTTTTTTAATGAGGGGTCCGACCATCTCTTAATCTAACAGCATGCGTTCCTCTCAGCACAGATTAATAAATTGCTTGTAGTCTCGAGTGGAGTTCTACACAGTTCTTGGCGACGTACGAGTATATCACTAACTCGATGCAACGAAAAGCAATGCAGAAAATCCTGCTTCTTACAATGGTCTGTCAAACTTACTACAATATCTTCGTAATGCAGTGTCGAACTACGGTGTCTCTTGGGAAAGATGTTTAATTTCGTTGTCATGTTCTTCGAGGCCTCTGCCAATGGGTTCTATTTTATTTTCGTCTGGGACACTATACCCTTGTTTGATAACAGTATCTATACCATTCGCTCACCTTATATTCCAGTATAAGAAGCATCAAACGAAAGCGGGACAGATGTAAAAAAAAAGTAAACTCTTGGTCCATTACAGTATATACTTTTCGATTGCTGTGTCAGGGCTTGCAGTCAACCCGCATAACAGGATAGTTAGGCGGGTGGCCGAAGCGTTGGCCTCTAGGCGTCACGATATTTTGTCTAATAAAATTGCAGCCAAATAGCCACATACAGTTACTTTGCTTAAAGCTTACATTTTACATTTACATTTTACATTTTTGCTTATTCATTTATAGATTTCACTCTTTTGGTGCACAGTTCTATGTGGTATCGTTCACAGGCTTCGTTACACAGTTCACACACACATGTTGTGTTTGGGTCGTGATAAGTTTTGTTTTTGAAAATTAGATCATGAAAGCCATGAATAGATAATCCTGTTACGACATGTCGCAGTTCAAAGTTTGGTGCTGTCCATGAGCGGTTCGTCATTGCTTCGGTGGCATAGAACTCCGACCACACTTTTTCTCGTTTATCCTTCATGATATTCAGTTGATTTCTGGAAGCCTTGGTGTGTGGCATCATATATCGAAGTATGATGTCTTCAATTAGAAATGTCTTTCTCGCTAGCACGTACACTAGTCTAGATCTTGTTGTCTTTGAGAGACCTAGTGCTCTTTTTAGATAAGTCGATTTCACCTTTTCTAGTGTCTCTAGTTTTTTTTCTGTCAGATGGTCCCATATAACCTTCATCCCCTAGGTCAGGATTGGCAAGATTTTTGCGTTGAATAATTTTGTGGCCGTTTCTAGACTGAGTAGGAGGATGTTTTTGATGTCCTGTATTGCTATTATTGCTTGGGCTGCACGTTCTGTTGTATGTTTTGTGAAGCATTTGGCTGTTGGTTGCAGTGTTACTCCTGGGTATTTAAAGTCTGATGAGATTTTTATTTTTTGTCTTTTGATGTTGATTTCCGCATTCTTGGGCGTTTTGCCTCCTTTTCTGAAAATCACCATTTCTGTCTTTGTTATGTTTATGTGTAGTTTGTGTTCACTGTACCATTTACCTGTTTTCACTGCCACACAAGAAGCATGAACTCTATACAGCTTCAACACAGAATAGCGGCGCTGATGAGCATGGCAAGTATTGGAGTGCATTTAGAATTAGAATTTCTTAGTAGCTGTTTATTTTATGTTTTTTCAATAGAGAAAGTGAATGCTGTATACGTAAGATTTGTCAAGTATCAGCACAGCGACTGAGTGTGATCGATTATAATGAGACGAAAAGTAGTAATCGAATATTGAATGGTACTGAAGGTAATTGATTTATAGGCCAAAATATTTGTTATTTGCCTTCCAAAAATGAGTGTAATTCAGGAAACTATTTTAATCACTCAATTA
Source organism: Schistocerca cancellata (assembly GCF_023864275.1). Classification (NCBI taxonomy): domain Eukaryota; kingdom Metazoa; phylum Arthropoda; class Insecta; order Orthoptera; family Acrididae; genus Schistocerca; species Schistocerca cancellata. The sequence continues at coordinate 418,246,241 of NC_064628.1, read as the reverse complement.
GGCCTGTGACATGAACAATCCAAATTTGCCCCTATTTCTGAGAGGAGCTTCAGTTGCAATGAAATGAAAACCGCCGAAATGTTGGAATTTTCAGCTTTTGTAAAAATAATGTTCAAATTCCTTCAAAAATAAGCGTTTAATCGAAAAAGCCAAAGTTATTTAAATGTAGGGCATTAAATTCTGCCAAAACTTTGCTATTTGATTAAATTTTCCTGTACAAAAACTACTTGAGAAAACGATAATCCTTCACAATTTTCGAAAAAAAAAACACTTTTCATCACTGTGAAACATGTAGCTTCTGAAAATCGACAAATAGCAGAAAAGTTGCGGAGCACTGAATTGTGTTTTCAAAAAATCAAAAGAATTGACAAAAAATAGAACTGATAACTACGAGTAAATATCGCAATGATTCAGTTATCTGTAACGGTTAATGACACTGTGCCGCATTTGCAGTGAATGGCTCCCCACAAAATCGCATTGAAATTCAAACGTGTTTTGGACAGAACAAATTAAAAAATAAATATGTTGATGAGCCTGACAAATGATTACAATTGTTTACTTTGTTTGAAATTAACAAAAAACTTCAATCCAGCTACACTATAAGTCCTTGTGAGTAACTTGAACAAATGAACTAATAGGACTCGTTACACCTGATAATATTAATTGCAGTAACACAGAGAGGAAGACAGCGCACGGCGTAGTGGTAAACAGAGACAGATCCATACAGAGGTGATCTTGCCACCTTGGTAGAACTGGCAAATCAATTCCCCCGCCCACCCCCCTTCTCTACAAAACTACATATCTGCATCTTTCTACATATGTTTAGCTACTCTTATAACTAAAAAAAATGTTTTATTGATATATATGTATATAAAATACTGCAGACAACAAGTTAAATGAATCATTGTTGTAAATAAATCACTAGTAATACACACTTTCCAGAACAATCTAAGGAAAGTGGTATTGTATTGTTTATGGAGCTACTGCACATTGGTCTTAGTATGGTGTATAAAAAAGAACTGATATAAGAATCCTACTACACAGTGTCATCGCATAATTTGGTGGAGACGAGGTGTACTAAAAAAAAAAAAAAACGTTAGTACTTTCCCAATATATAAATTCACCATCAGGAATGGGGCCAGATTTATTTCATTATGTTAAGAAAAGAATTTGAAAATCACATCGATATGCCTGAGGAAAAATTTTCGAATGCAAAAAACCCATACAACTGCTTGATGAGTATCACATACCACTCTCAAAACGAAGTTCACGAGGTATAAATCCGCAGAGGTGGAAACGTAGACTTGATCACTTTTTTGTCGGCACCAAAGTTAAATTTACCCAAAATGATCACACAGCAAGAGAACACATCTTAGAAAATTGACTCAAAAAGGAGCCAAGAAACTAATACAAAAGAGGAATGGAAGAAAGAAAAGGTTGTCACCTGGGAACTGTTCTGAACCAACTTTATAAAGGAAGCTAAGAAGCTAACTCGTAGAAGAGGAAAGCGAAATAACCTTGGTGGAACTAGGTATGCAAAGAAACTTTGGAAGAACGAAAGAGAGCCTTTCAGAAAAGTAACAGCAAAATATCACCTGATACAAAATAGATGGCAACATTAATCAGACAAATAAACACGACACTTATGCGAAAATGTTATTAAATTATTGAAAATAACTTTAGGGAAAACAACTCACGTGACTTTTACTGGACGTTGAGTGGGAAGATCCGTTGATACACACAGCGAAATGTATGTTTCAGAAAGCTGGACGGTAAACTCGCTCTGACAAATCACGAGAACTGTAGGGAAGAATTTCGATAATTCTCTGAGCTACACACGTGTCCAGCATCACCTTCAAGATTTACCATGGAGATCCCTGTACACATGCGCCCAGAATCTCAACGGACCACCAAAGATGAAGTCTGAAAACATATCCTTAGACTCAAAAACAACTGAGCATCTAGAAAGAGGGCATCGTTGGAGAGTTATTGAAGCACATATGGACAAATACACTCGAGAAACTTGAGGGAGCAAGTGAGCAAGATGAAAGAATCGATTGATGAATCATTATTGTCTTGGGAAGGCGATCACAGCCGAGCAGGTTGGGGTAGGGAGTCTACTATCTCTCAGGCGTCGTCTGTAGTTCGACTTTCTTTGGAAATTGGACGATGGTGACGACGATGATGACGTTTGGTTTGTGGGGCGCTCATCGACGCAGTAATCATCGCCCATACAAATCCCCAATTCCATTTTTCCCAATGACGATGAAACGACGAGGACAACACAGACACCCAGCCCCCAGGCAGAGAAAATCCCAGACCCAGCCAGGAATCGAAACCGCGACCCCGTGATTCAGAGGTAGCAATGCTAACCACTAGACCACGAGCTGCAGACGGGAAATGGACGAGACACCCCAACTTGCACAGGATGGCTGCTGCTTCGCAGCCCCTTGCTTCTAGCAAGAGAGACTGAGATCTTGAGCTGTGTTCCTTGATCATCCCTTTGATGTCTTGCAACTCCTTTTCTGTCATAGTGACTATTTGATGAGTCATCTGAGTGGCCACCTGTGAGATCGCCAGCTCAGTCTCCTCAGTTGTCTGCATCACTGCAGAGACTGCAATGGTGGCTGGCTGCTCAGTCTGTGTGGCTGCCTTGGCACGCATTGGTATGGTAGTGGTCTTCTCTTGACTTGTTCTAGTGCATTGTCACTGTGCTGCATTCTAAATACAGTCGCAGCAGATGGATGATGTCCAGAATCTCAACAATCCCTCCAAATACACCTCAGTCAGTTAACTTCCTGGTGTTGTCAATGGCTCCTCAAGGTCAGCCCTTCCAAAACGCAGGTAATAATTTTTGGATGCACCACTCACAACTTCCATCTCCATGACTTCTGTCTTACCATTCATGACCATCCCATCTAGCTAACTAATACAACAAAATGTTTTGGGCTGACAATCACCTGACAACTAATGTGGAAACCTCACCTTCTAACAATCCAAAAGAAAGACTACAATATGCTAAAACTACTAAATGACCGTTTGTTAGTATTGCACCCCTCGACTGTCCTATAAATCCTTGATGTATCCCATCCTTTGTTATTCGAATGTTGCTCGGATCTCGACCCCACCCAAGTTCAAGCAGTCACTCCAGATCCTGGAACGACATGTACTCTGACTCCCTTTCTGCATCCGTTTACCTGCACCCACCTCTTTTCACTCACACTGAACACCTTTGAACACTCTACACCATCCACAAACTCGACTCCAATAATCCTAACGTTTCCCCTCTACTTTCCAATCCTCACATGCTGCCGCAACTTTACAACAAATCCCACTAACCCTTCACACCCCACTAACACTCCACCTACAGCCTCCACATACCCTCCCAAAGAAACTTCATCCATCTCCCCCTCGCACAACATGAACTCTACTCCAACATTTACCCATCCTACCAGTTATAGGTCCACTCCACCCCAATCTTGTTTTAAATGTGCACTTATTGTGTTTCATTTTACCTTTTATTATTGCTGTTTTCGATTACTTCTGCAAGAAGTCGTCTGTCGTATATCAAAAACTTCCATTTTACTTTTCACCTTTAAAAAGTTTTGGATTCAATGTAAATAGCTCTGTCATCTGCTTCTTCTTTTCGTTATATATATATATATATATATATATATATATATATATATATATATATATATATATATATATATATATATATATATATATAAGATGCGAAGTTGGCTCTGTAACACATATGGATCAAACTATTCAACAAATGCCTGGAACTTGGAAGAATTCCGACTCAATGGAGACACTCGATAATAAAAGTTCTCAACGGACACAAACAAGTACAGAGGCATAGTCCTAGAAAACACTGAGTTCAAGATATTTTCAAAGATAATCACACAAAAAATCAAAGCCTGCGTGGACAGTCACCTCCCAGAACCACGAATGGACTTCCTATCTGGAAGATCAACACTCACAGCAATCAGGCTTCTTCTAAACAACATCGACAAAGTGCTACAAAAGAAACAAATGTTCTGCACAGTGTTCATAGACTTTGAACTACTGGAAAGAGATCTCATAGTCCGAAAACTGGAAAACATAATGGGAGGAGATAGCGTATGGGCAAGAATAATCAATTCAATCCTCGAATACAACTTAATCACAATATCAGACAACTCCTCTTTTTCAGACCTCATTTTGTAATCGAACGGAGTCTTACAGGGTGACCCAATGAGCCGTTTGCTGTACATCCTTGCCACTGAAGAAGTACTGCGAACTGGAGAAAATGAAGAAGATGTATACATATACGCATACACTGACGACATAGCATCGAGTGGTCACACCTTGATGCGATCTGACGCTTTGGTTCTTCAACCTTTGGGCGATTAATCCCATCATCTTTCTTTCATGCACTTTAGAGTAATTTTCTTGGTATGTATGTAGACACAGATTTAGATTAATTTTATGGCTCGGCTGTCTCGTTTACAAAGTGGTAACATTTAAGGCCACTACACATGCACCAATTTATCGGCCGACCGACCGACTGACCAATTTCGTGGCAGTGTGCGCACATCCCGACAGACTGCACGCCGCGATTACAGCGCCGTCCTGCTGTATCTTAAGATAATTGAGTTTACGGTATGTTTGTTTCCATAAAGAAACAAAAACAATGGTTCGTCTTGTTGTAGAGGTACCAAGACCAATAAAGCCGAGACAAAGCTATGGGCAAAGAAATGGCTAATACAAGGAAATAAAATTCACCCACGTTCTGTTCCTTAAGCAGCTGAGAGCCATGATTTTCGCAATTTTCTAAGAATGGATGAATCAGACAGTTCGGAGTTGCGGAAGATCATCAAGCCATTCTTGAGAAAAAATAATACATTTATGAGAGTGACTGTAAGCTGCGATGAGAGGCTGTCGCTACATGACGATTTCTAGCCACTGGCAAAAGTTAAGAGGGCCTCATATTCAATGCTGTTGCATCCCCACAATTATTAAGTAAAATGCTTGCTGAACCTGGAACGTGATTTATACTTCACTGATGAAATACATCATGGTAAAGCAAATTTAAACGTTATTAATTTTTTTATGTATGTAACATGAAAGATGGCCATAAGTTTTAGAAACTCATTTCAAATTCGAAGAAGAAAAGCTAAACATGGCGGTGGCGCACGTAATCTAATAAATACAACAGATATTTAACGGCTTGGATATGGGCTGGAGCTTTTAACTCATATAACAATGAAGCAAGTATATTTTACGAATTAACGTCCACTGAATGTCGATATTTCTGTTTTTAGATTTCATTTCCGATAAGTATAGGAAATAAAACCCAAAAACAGGAACATCGAATGTCCACGGACGTTTATTCTAGATGCCACATGAAACCATAATGGATTCGTTAAAAAATGAAAAAAGTGCTTCATTTCTTGCATCTACATTGTCGTACTCCTAGCACGACGTGTCCCACAAACGTATACAGTGTTTAAGTTTCTCCAGAAACAGCGACAAAAGACGAACTTTTCTCGGGAAGTTGGCACGGCACAATTTGTTGGGTCGAGTGGTGATGGAGTCCGGGTGATTCTGTCCGCCCGACATATCGACAAGGAAAGTCCGTCGGTCGGTCAAGATGCCGACACGCGTCCAGTTTGTCGGTCGATCAGTTTGTCCGTTGCTGCCAGTAGTTCAGACATCTGACCAAACTTTGCTGCTGTACTTTACATCAGAGGGCGCGCCGATTACAAGCTGGTATTTATCAAATAAACATGGTTCCATGTGAGTTCGCACAGCTGTCGCTGCCGGCACACGTATAATGGCTACTGAAGACAAATAAGCAAGATGAAACTAAAGAGGCTTTTCAAGAAAGGACGCAATGCTGTCATTACAGTGCTTGTAAGTTTTGTCCCCTAGCTATTTATTAAATAAAAACTTAACTAAAAAAGTTAACCGAAATTGTGTTGCAATACTTTCTGAATAATCTCATTAACAATGGAGGGCTATTAAAATTATATATAACAAATGGTTCAAATGGCTCTGAGCACTATGGGACTTAACATCCGTGGTCATCACTCCCCTAGAACTTAGAACTACTTAAACCTAACTAACCTAAGGACATCACACACATCCATGCCCAAGGCAGGATTCGAACCTGCGACCATAGCGGTCATGCAGTTCCAGACTGAAGCGCCTAGAACCGCACGGCCACACCGGCCGGCCCTATGTACAACAGAAGTGGAAAGGATAAAATAAGAAAACAGAAGGAGATGGTACTTTAGTCACTTTCCTGTTCCATAGATCAAATTAACGATAAACGTTGTGATGTGGAATTCGTCAACAGAACAAATATACAACACTTGTTTACAACTTACAACAAAAAATAACAATTACTGGATAGATGCTGACTGTTAAGTTTTTTTTTTATTATTTATAAGTGACTAATTATCTCCATTCAAGAATTGCTATGTGGTATAGAAGGAGTTGTCAAGAAGAAACATCTTTAATCTATATTTTAAAACACTCCCACTATCAGACTTTCGTTTCCATTAGTAGTCTATCGAAGCTTTTATAGCTGCATATTTCACCTAACTCTGTGCCAAAGTTAAATCCCTCAAATGGATAGTTTTGTACTTGTGAATATCTCTGTTCCTCTCAAACGTAGATGGCTTGTTGATGGCAACTTTCATACGTTAATAAATGTGCTGTGAGGCTGTAGTGAATATTCACAGCTGCTCAAAGAGATTCCTGCAAGATGGGCTATATGTCTGTGAACTACTCATATAATTCTAATTACTTTCTTCTGTATGATGAATATTTTTTGTCTTAAGTGTGGAGTTACTCCAATATATTATCCCATAAGATATCTGTGAATAAAAATGTGCAAAATACATTAACTTACTGACTTCTGCATCCCTAAAGTTGGCATTTATGAAACTAAAGATAAGGGAAATAAGAGCTCGTACTGAGGCATTCAGACAGTCGTTTTTCCCCTCGCGCAATCCGCGAGTGAAAAGGGGGGGGGGGGGAGGAGGAATATGACTTTGGCGCGAATTGTGCCCTCCGCCACACACCGCTTGGTGTCTAGCGGAGTATGTATGTAGACGTGGGAATGTTTTAGTAGATGATTTTTCGAATTTCAATTTTCATCAATATTCACACCTAAGAACTTACAACTTTCTACCTTGTTTATTCTGTCTTGTTGATATACTAGATTAATATGAAATGGGATATTTTGGACAGCCCAAAACTTGATGAACTGCATTTTTTCAAAGCTTAAAGCTAACCAATTTGTGTAAAACCACCAGTAACTTTCACAAAAATGTAACTGACTGTATCCTCTGTGGATGCTTCTTTGACTGGTTTCACAACAATCCTGGTATCATCTTTGAACGTGACTAGTTCTGCCGCCTGTTTAATAAAGTGGCAGATCAGTAACTCAAATCAAGAACAGTAGTGCACCAATGATCAAACTCTGTGGGACTCCCATTGTCATTTCTCTACATCTAGATGATGTGGCATCGTTCTTTGTATTACTTGTTCAGCTTAGAATGACTTTCTGCATTTTGTTTCTTAAACAGGAACTAATCCAGGGGTTTGCTGAACTACATATCCCAAAAAACTTAACTTCCCTAATAGTTTAGCAGTCATCTGTAATTGCTTAATACCATAACATTTGTCATTTTGTGCTTATTACAGTGGTAATAATTCCCGAATATACAAAGAGAGAGGAGAAAAAGGAGAATTATTGTCTGTATAGCTGAAAGAAAGCGATGGTACTGCTTCTCATTATCTGTGACAAAATTACAGCATCCATGCAGTTATTGTCCTGTTCACAAACAAAGTTTTATAGAAAGTATTAAGTATAATGTAACAGGACTTTTGAACATATTAAACATCCTTTTCTCTTTTGTTTGCAGTTTCCGCCCAACAGTACCAACACAAGTATACGCAGGATGGATGACACAAGGATGGGAGTCAGTACACAGACATTGGTGTCTGTGGGAGGGAGCACTTCTTCTGCACCTGCCAAAAAATTACCACAGTATATAGCTGCCATATTTGGTAAAAATAATCAACATTTCTAATTATTTGATTCTATTGAAGCCAGGAGCTACATACTGATTCATAACAGTTCATGTCTGTTAACTCATATCAATTGTATTTAGAGGAAATAATACAACTGTTAGATATATATTAATCTAAAAAAAAACCATTGCTACTTGCTGTTTGAGATCATATTCTCTGTGTGAAGTTACTGTTATCAACAATCAAAATGTAAAAAAAATATTATAATACTACACTTGATATCATTTCCATCATGATTCATCATGTAATCACATTTAGTTACACTGTTTATTCCAAAGGCAGCAGAAGTAATGAATAAATTTGTGACAGATTTAACACAAGTAGAAAGGACTGGATGTTCAGTAAACTAGATAAAGAGGCAGCAGCATCATAGGATTTGAAACCTATAGCTCTGCAGTTGCAGGAAGAGAAACTGTGACTTGAGTTTAGAATAGCTGACTAATCACTGGATAGATAAGTTTGGTAGCTAGTAAAAGAGTTTGTGATGGAAGGAACCCTATGTATCTGAAGTCACTGTTAAGAAAACCTTCTAAACAGACAGTGACTGCTATACAGAGAGTATAAAACAAAGGATACAGCTGTAGATAAAGAAAGAGCGTTGATCTTTTATGCCTCCACAGCTGAATGCTGTAAATGATGATAAAAATCACGCTGCTATATTTTGGGTATGTGTACAATGCCACAACAAGTTTGTTAATAAATGAACATATTTAGGTGATTAAAATTTGCCAACAGTCTTCATAAATAACCTGAAATTTTCTGATGGTGATGGTGATTAGACATTCTTGAGCCTTGCTATCAGTAGATTTCTGCCACTTTGTGATAATTACTAAGACTCTTGCCAATTTTTCAGTGTCATTTGATGATGTTCATTTAACATTAAAATTCTTGTTGCTTAATGAAGGTACCTGAAATACAGGCATGGTGACTTTTATGAGACTTATAGACAATGAGATACTGAATGAAACACATTCAGCTGTCAACTGTCAGTGTGCAAATAAATAACATAACAGGATCATGACATTAGTCTCAGTGGCATTGCGAAACATCTCAAATTGGTAATTTTTACCACGGCATCAGAATGAGATGGAATCCCCAACATACAGAATCCCCATAGCTCATACAGAATGACTTTCTCCCATACTATCAGGCATAGATCCCAAAAAAACATTTGTCATGCTCCACGAACCTGGCTCAAGGTATATATTATCATAACACAAAAGCATCATAGAAATATAATCTGTATACCTTATTGTTAATAAATCAACACTTTACTGATTAATCCTGTTTATGCTTGTGCTATCTCAGTTTAGTTGATTAATGTAGTAATAAAACTACTAATTAGAGAAAATGTTGCCTCCTCAATTATACTTTTTAGCTACTGTTCATAGCTTAAAATACACTTGCTGCAATGATGTTTTTCAAAGAAAATATTTTTTTCAATTTATAGATACTGAATACTATTTATGAATGAAAGTAATCAATTTTTGAACATAAAATGTAATTGGATGAATAAAAAAACCTACTAGCCAAGCAGTAGCAGGAGAACACACACATAAAAGTATTTAAGTCTGTAAGCTTTCAGTCAGTAGCTCCTCCTTTGGCAAAAGGGTTGAAGGGGAAAGAAGAAGGGTGTAGGAAAAGGGCTTATGAGGTTGAGGAAATGGGGAGAGTCTAGAAAAGTCACCAAGAACTCAGGTCAGGGTAGATTTACCAAACAGTTACAGAAGGAAAGTGATTGTTGGGGACTGCACCAGACAAAATTTGAAAGCCTGAGAGCTTAAAGCTGGAAAATAGGTTAATGTGTAAGACAGAGATTACTGACAAAACATTGTGCAAGATTTAATAATTGTGGACATCTAAGTGCATTTTATGTGTTGGAGATGGGGATTGGAGAAAAAGAAAGATATATAAAACTAAAAGGGAGTGAAGAAATGAATAGTTACTGCGAACAAATTCTCAGGCAGAAGAAATTAATGGAAATTAAGGCCTAGTGGTTAGCAAGAATTGAGAGCACGTTGTAGCACCTGTTCCCACCTGCAGAGTCCTGAGAAATAGGTATCTGAGGGAAAAATCGAGATGGCAGGTGTGGTGTGCTCACAACAGTCATGGTGCAGTGTGTGCTCTGCAACAGAATATTGTGTGTTGCTGGTATATACCCTCTGCTTATGCCCAGTCGTCCAACTGATAACTTGTTAGAAGTCATGCTGACATAAAAGGTCAAACAGTATTTACATAACAGCTGGTACATGACATGTATTGTTTCACAGGAGACTCTCCCTTTGACAGTATATGTTTTGCCAGTTATGGGTCTGGTATAGGGCAGATCTTAAAACAGGGATTGTCACAGAGGTAGGAGCCATGGGATGGGGAAATGGGTGCAGAAGAAGTGTAGGATCTGACGAGGATGTTGTGGAGATTGGGAAGGTGACAAACAGCTATTCTAGATGTCTCTCTTGACCCATTGTGAATGCAGGACAGCAGCTGGTCAAATATTGGCCAAGGAATCACCAAACAGCCATACATTTTGAGGAGTTATTTTATTTTGACAACCAATTTTAGCATTCAATATGCCATCTTCAGGCCCCATGTGCACTTCATTGACAACAATATTTGCAGTTGTCAGGTCTTCAAAGGAAGCACTTGAGTAATGAATTCACAGTACTGAGATACTGATGGCTCCAGTATGCCAATATTAATACAACTGAATGTACAGAAGCTCTCCTGCGAAGGAGAGCTTCTGTAAAGTTTGGAAGGTAGGAGACGAGGTACTGGCAGAAGTAAAGCTGTGAGTACCGGGCATGAGTCGTGCTTCGGTAGCTCAGTAGCGCTTGCCCGCGAAAGGCAAAGGTCCCGATTTTGAGTCTCGGTCGGGCACACAGTTTTAATCTGCCAGGAAGTTTCAAACCTATCTTTTTTGCTCTTTTATATCTGCAGGGTAGTCCATTGATCGTGACGGGATCAAATATCTCACGAAATAAGCGTCAAACGAAAAAACTACAAAGAACGAAACTAGTCTAGCTTGAAGGGGGAAACCAGATGGCACTATGGTTGGCCTGCTAGATGATGCTGCCATAGGTCAAACAGATATCAACTGCGTTTTTTTGAATAGGAACCCTCATTTTTTTTTTATTACATATTTGTGTAGTATGTAAAGAAATATGAATGTTTTAGTTGGTTAGTTGGACCACTTTTACACTTTGTGATAGGTAGCGCTGTAATAGTCACAAACATATGGCTCACAATTTTAGACAAACAGTTGGTAACAGGTAGGTTTTTTAAATTAAAATACAGAACGTAGGTACGTTTGAACATTTTATTTCGGTTGTTCCAATGTGATACATGTACCTTTTGTGAACTTATCATTTCTGAGAACGCATGCTGTTACAGTGTGATTACCTGTAAATACCACATTAATGCAATAAATGCCCAAAATGATGTCCATCAACTTCAATGCATTTGGCAATATGTGTAACGACATTCCTCTCAACAGTGAGTAGTTCGCCTTCCATAATGTTCGCACATGCATTGACAATGCGCTGACGCATGTTGTCAGGCGTTGTCGGTGGATCACGATAGCAAACATCCTTCAACTTTCCCCACAGAAAGAAATCTGGGGATGTCAGGTCCGGTGAACGTGCGGGCCATGGTATGGTGCTTTGACGACCAATCCACCTGTCATGAAATATGCTATTCAATACCACTTCAACCACACGCGAGCTATGTGCCGGACATCCATCATGTTGGAAGTACATCGCCATTCTGTCATACAGTGAAACATCTTGTAGTAAAATTGGTAGAACAATACATAGGAAATCAGCATACATTGCATTATTTAGATTGCCATCGATAAAATTGGGGCCAATTATCCTTCCTCCCATAATGCCGCACCATTCATTAACCCGTCAAGGTCACTGATGTTCTACTTGTCACAGCCACCATGGATTTTCCATTGCTCGATAGTGCATATTATGCCGTTTTGCCTTACCATTGTTGGTGAATGATGCTTCATCGCTAAATAGAATGCGTGCAAAAAATCAGTCCTCATCCTGTAATTTCTCTTGTGCCCAGCGGCAGAACTGTACACGACATTCACATTCATCACCATGCAAATCCTGATGCATAGAAATATGGTATGGGTGCAGTCAGTGTTGATGTAGCATTCTCAACACCAACGTTTTTGAGATTTCCGATTCTTGCACAATTTGTGTGCTACTGATGTGTGGATTAGCTGTGACAGCAGCTAAAACACCTACTTGGGCATCATCATTTGTTGCAGGTCTTGGTTGATGTTTCACATGTGGCTGAACATTTCCTGTTTCCTTAAATAATGTAACTATCTGGCGAATGGGCCAGACACTTGGTTGATGTCATCCAGGATACTGAGCAGCATACCTAGCACACGCCCATTGGGCATTTTGATCACAATAGCCATACATCAACACGATATCGACCTTTTCCATAATTGGTAAACAGTCTATTTTAACACAGGAGATGTATCACAAAGCAAATACCGTCTGCATTGGCGGAATGTTGCATGATACCACGTACTTATACATTTGTGACTATTACAGCGCTATCTATCACAATGCCAAAAAGTGGTCCAACTAAAACATTCATATTTCTTTACGTACTAAACGAATATCTTATAAAAAATGGGTGTTCCTATTTAAAAAACGCACTTGATATCTGTTTGACCTATGGCAGCACCATCTATCGGGCCAACCATAGTGCCATCTGGTTTCCCCCTTCAGGCCAGACGAGTTTCGTTCTTTGTAGTTTTTTTGTTTGATGCTAATTTCATGAGATATTTGGCCCAGTCACTATCAATGGACCACCCTGTATAGTGGAACACCAGTAAATGTACAGTATTTTGCATCAAATTCAGATTCAACAGATTAATGAATACATGAATGTGCTCACCTATCCTGCACACTTTTCGCTTTGACAGACACTATTTTTTAAATCTTATGTTTATCAAGTTGTGCAGATAAACAGTTTGCATGGGATTTGTGAGTAAGAGAACATAACCAATTACACCCAAGTGACAATAAGAGTTTTGTTTTATGTTTCAGTGACTCTTGGAGCAATGGCAGCAGGTACTACCCTTGCCTGGACCAGCCCAGCCAATGCAGAACTTGACTGTGCTACGAATAGTGGACATTGTTACACTGCTAATGAACTTTCATGGATTGGTGCTTGTATGCCACTTGGAGCTTTTGCAATGGTCTTACCAATTGGTTACCTCCTCGATCTGGTGGGAAGAAAACTTACTATGCTTTGTCTTGTTCCTCCATTTGTTGCTGGATGGGCATGCATTGTGTGGGGAGATACAGTAAGTGTTTCTGCATTTTTTTTTCATTTGTTCATTCATTCACCCTCTCATCCCCCCCCCCACCCCCACCCCCCACCACCACCCCTCCCCCACCCACCCACCCACGCACACATCATGTTCCATAGATTCCATCCAGGAGGCAAACCTTTGAGGATGTGGAATGAGTCAAGGTATACACTAACATGAGACAAACACATCATAGAAACTGAAGCTGTATACTGTAGGTCTGTTAACAATAAACTTTCACTATACTGCTCAGTGCAGATTAGTTATGCCAACTGAAGCTGTTGCATTGAGTGAAACTCTGCCTTCCCATTTTGTTATATAATGACATTCATTACTTGAAATTAAGGTTGGCTTTAGAACAAAAAGGGGTGTACAATGCCACAACTAAATTGTCTGATCACTTACCCAGTGGTGTAAAATGTCTGACAGCAGAGTAAATTTTGAAAACAAATTGAAAAAGTTTCTCCTTCACAACCCTTTCTATTCCAAAGAAGAATTTCTATTATTGGAATATGTGAAAGATGATGGGTTGGAATTACTAACTCACATTTGCATATTTAAAAAATAAAAAGTTATTTTCAGACTGTAGCCATATTTACAAATTAATTTGTAATGTGAATGTAAAATGGCATCTATAATCAGTTACTTTCACATTCCATGGATCACTTGCATGAATGTTAAGTCCCATAGTGCTCAGAGCCATTTTTGAACTTACATGACCATGCATTAGTGGTCAAATATGGTACAACAGATTACCAAGCTCTATAAGGTGCCACAAAGGGAGCTTATTCAAAGTGAAACTGAAATATTTCTTGATTGACAAGTGTTCATATTCTTTAAGTGAATATTAATATTAAACTAAAATAAATTATTGTATACAATGGTACATTTGCATCGTGTATATGTAATCACATATGTATATATGATTGTACTAAACTTGAAAAAAAAAATGCTATGACGTTTGCAAAAGACACCAGTTGGTGTCTCCATGCAAAAAAAAAAAATACAATAAACAATAAACAATGACTCATTCCACATCATTACAATGTATCACGCAAGTGATCCATGGAATGCAAAAATAACTAATTGTAGATGTTATTTATCTGCTATTATTAGCTAAATATTTACATGATTACAGTGATATTTTTCAGAGAAAATTTTGTAACAAATGTAAATTTTGAGTCCTGTTTATTAAATTATTACTTGTCATACAGCATTATAACAAACACACCACATACCATGTAACTAATAGAAATTTTCACTCTGCGTTTAGATGTTAAGGTAATTTGTAGAAAGAGTTACTAACTTGGAAATTTTTTTTAAATTTTATTTTGAATTGTTAGGATTTCCCAATTTCTTGTTTTATGGTAGCTGGGATCTTGAATAGCTCACTACCAGCATACATAACGCCATTCTTAACCCTCGACAAGGAGGAAAAGTCCATGTGAAAATTATTTTTGTGTCTTGTATTGTGACTCCGTATATCACAGTTCATTTAAAATTGATTTTTGTTATCAATAACAAAAACCATTAAGGTGTGTGAAGTAAGATCCTAAGGCTTCTGCGAGGTGTATGATTATCTAATTTACACAATATTCTTACTGCTTGCATCTGTTGAGCAAACACACTATTTGCTTTAGGTACACTGCCCCAGAAGATAATTATATAAGACAACAGAGAATGAAAAATATGCATAGTAAGTCAACAGTCATTTCTTTAGGCCAGTACAATTGGAGATGCTTCCAAGTGCATAACAAGCTGAACTGAGTTTCTTGATTATTTTATCCATGTGTTGACTCCATTTTAACTTGTATCTAGCTGGATCCCCAAGGAATTTTACATTCTGTGCATCATTCACTATATAATTATTGATTGTTGCTCAATGGTCATTGCTTATTTGAAATTGTTTCACTAGCTGTGAAACAATTATAGCCGGCCGAAGTGGCCGTGCGGTTAAAGGCGCTGGAGTCTGGAACCGCAAGACCGCTACGGTCGCAGGTTCGAATCCTGCCTCGGGCATGGATGTTTGTGATGTCCTTAGGTTAGTTAGGTTTAACTAGTTCTAAGTTCTAGGGGACTAATGACCTCAGCAGTTGAGTCCCATAGTGCTCAGATCCAAACAATTATAGGCCTGTTCTACATCTGCATATATACTTTCAAAGGCGGCTGACAGTGTGTGGTGGTTTGTACTTCTGTTATCACTAACTGTTCTCCCCTTTTCTGTTCCATTTGTGAATGGCACATGGTAAGAATGATTGTTGCTAAAACTCTGTGTTAGCTCCAAAACAAATTATCAGAGTGTGGACATTTTGCAAGAGGAAGTAATATGTTTTTTTACTTTTTCTGGAACATACCCCCTCAAAATTTAAATAGTAAACTTCACCATGATCCTTGTAGTGTATGCCCTTGAGTTTGTTGAGCATCTCCATAATGCTCTTATGCCAACTAAACAATCTTGTGATTAAATATTCCACTCTTCCTTGAATCTTGTCTACCTTTTCTATTAACTGAACCTGGTAAGGGTTCCAGACTAATGAGCAGTGCTCAAGAATTATTCAAACAAGTGTTTTATTGTGAACACTACACAATATTTTGACAAGACAACTGCTAATCATCCTCAGGTGCTTACTGATGTGTTGCTGCAATGGCTCACCAATATATACACTGGCTCACAAGAAAAGCACAGGAACCAAGGATTGAGTGTCTCATTCGTGATGCGGGAAAGGCACGGCCGCAAATAGCAGCCCAGAGAGCATGTGGGCAGAGTGTTGGCACCCAATTTAAGTGTTCGGACTGTTTCTCTGTATGTGTTGACTCAGTTTTGTTCATCTGCAGCTGACAATGCCTTAGTACTGCCAGTAGTGGTTCCTATGCCTTGGGAAACTCAGAAGATATCATACAATGACTGAAGACTTTGCGCCTTGAAGCAGCTGAGATATTAGTGAGTTTCGATGTGGTCTTTTGTTCACATGAGTACCTTTGGTGGACTCATTATAACTTATAGGAACTAAGTTGGAGGAGGACATCATACTTCTAATCAAACATTTGCTTGCCTTGGCATACCTTTTATTTAAAGAAAACTGTTTTTACCAGACTGACAGTGTTGCTATGGGTAGCCCTTTGTCTCCCATTGTAGCTAATCTTTTTATGGAAGACTTCAAGGAAAAAGTACTTCATTCAGTGGTGTTGAAACCTAAATATTATGGAGATAAGTGGACAACACTTTTGTAGTTTGGTCACACAGAGCACCAAAGCTTGCTGCATTTCTGGAACACCTTGACACCCTCCATCCCAGCATTTGCTTCATCATGGAAGTGGAGAAAAATGGAGACCTCCAGTTTCTTGATGCCTTGGTCCACAAAAAAGATGTTTCCTTGTGTTGCAGTGTGTTTCGCAAACTGACTCTTACTGACCTATATCTATGAGCTTCAAGCTGCCATCACCCATCTCAATGCAGAGCCACGTTGTGGACTCTCATTCATAGGGCCAGAATTATCTCTGATGCAGGGAGTTTATCAGCAGGGCTTAGCCCTCTTCGCGTCTGCAGCTCGTGGTCTAGTGGCTAGCATTGCTGTCTCTGGACCACGTGGTCCTGGGTTCAATTACTGGCCGGATTGGTGATTTTTCTCTTCCCAGGAACTGTGTGTTTGTGTTGTCCTCATCATTTCATCTTTGTCATCATCATTCATGATAGTGGCTAGATTGAACTACATAAAAAAACTGGACTGTGACAAAATTGGGACTTTGTATGGGTGCTGATGACCGTGCAGTTGAGAGCCCCACAAACCAATCATCACCACCATTAGCCCTCTTCACACTCTGTTTGTACAAAATGGGTACACTGTTAAACAGACCTGTAAATCATTTAAATCTACACTCTCTAAACCTCAAGAACAGCCAGAAGAAACAGAACTCCACGAGGATGGTTTTTCTAGTGTATGTTGGTGGCATGTCCTTTAAGATTGGCAGGCTCTTCAAAAAACATCAAATAAAATGTCTTCCACTCTCCGGCATGAGTGCAAACTATGTTGGGTTCTGTTAGAGACAGCCTAGGTCTAACGAGACCAGGGATATATATAAAATCCCATGCCAGCATGGGAAATCATACACTGGCAAGATGCGTCACACTATTAAGGATAAATGTGCTGAATATAGGCATCAGACCAGACTGGGCCAGCCAGAAAAGTCTGCTGTGGCTGAACACTGTCTTGACATGGGACACAGTATGAACTGTGGAGAGATAAAGATCCTTTCATTTGCTTCCACATTCCAGGGCGCCATCATTAAAGAAGCAGTCAAAATTTATGTAAGTAATGACCTGATCAATAGGGACATGGGATTTCAACTCGGCAAGGCATGGGAACCAGCACTGGCAATACTAAGGCATCATCAGCTGCAGACAAATGAATCTGAGTCAACACAGACAGAGAAACATAGTCTGCACACTTAAACTGGGTGCCAGCACTCTGCGTGCACGTGATTGCTCTAGGCCACTACTTGCAGCCGTGCTTTTCCCGCGTCGCGAATGAGAAGCCTGAGGCCCATTTGTATGGCGGGGGCACTGGATGTTGCCATGCTCTATGATTCATCTACAATGACATTATAGTCTCAATCCTTGGCACCTGCACTTTTCTTGTGAGTCAGAATATATATCGGCAAGCCATTGCAGAAACGCATCAGTAAGCACCTCAGGATGATGAGCAGTTGTCTCGTCAAAATATTGTGCAGCTTCCACAACACTATCTGACATGATGCCCATGAACCAATGGAGCAGTCACTACATCAGGAAAGTCTTAAATGGCACAAGTGTTTTGTAAGTCAGATCATTCATGGATGAATTACAGTTCCTGGGGATTTTTTATATGAAACTAAGTAGGGCGTCTGATTTTCTTACTGTTTGTTTCATGTGATTATTCCAAGTAATGTTGCTCCAGATGGCTACTTCTGTGTGTTTCATGATAGTTACCAGTCTCAACAATTTGTAATTTTTAACGCAATTGTACAGTACGTATTTCTTCACCTATGTATGTGCAATATGTCACATTTATTTATTTTAGGGTCAACTACCATTCTCTACACCATTCATCAATTGTCTGCAGGTCTTCATGCTAAGTGCTAGTCTTCTGGCATTGCTACCTTCTTATAGACAACTACATAATCTGTGAATAGCCTTGTGCAGCTTCCAACGTTATCTGCTGGATCATTTACATGTATTGTGAACAGTAGTGACTGTGACACATTTCCTTGAACTGTTTCTGAATTACTTTTTACACCTTTCAATTTTTCTCCTGTTAATAGCAACATGTTGAGTTTTATCTGTGAGGAAACATTGAATCCAGTCATTACTCTCGTCCAGCACTCAGTAAGTTCATATGGCAGCACATGACTTTCCAAATGCCTTCCTGAATTAATGGAACAGGGCCTCAACTGACATCTACAACATTGTGAATCTCTCGTCAGAGCAAGCTGAGTTTTGCAAGATCTCTGTTTGCAGAATCCATGTTGGTTTTTTAATGAGGGGATTTTTGTTTTCCAAAATCAGCATAAAACAAATTCCATAATTCTACAACTGACTGACATCAGTGATATAGGCCCATAATTATGTGCATCTGTCCTATGACCCTTCTTGATAATAGGAATGACCTGCACTTTTTTTGACTCACTAGATACCTTTCCTTGCTCCAGTGATCTATGGTAAACTTCTACTAGAAGGGGAGCAAGTTTTTTGCATAACTTCTGTAGAATCTTACAGGTATATCATTTGGCTGCTTTTCCACTACCAAGCAATTGTAGTTGCTTTTCTATTTTATGACAACATATCTCAGTATCCGCTATTTGCCATATGGTGATTGAATGGAGGAACTGTATTAAGATCTTCTGGCATGAAACAATTTCAAAGGATCAAAAATTAGTATTTTGGTCTTCTCACTGTCATCTTCTGTTTTCATGCCAGTATCATCACTCAGTGATTGAATAGATGATTTTGTTCCACTTGCTGATTTTATGTAAGACAAAAACCTCTTAGAGTTTTTAGTCAGACTGATTGGCAAAATTTTATTTTCAAATTCATTGAGCAATTTTCTCAGTGCTCTCCTTAATACATATTTTCACTTCGTTTAGCTTTTGTTTGTCAGCTGGGTTTTGGACATCTCTTAAGTCTGTAATGAAGATGTCTTGTTCATTCAACAGTTATGCTCAGCTATCATCTGACCTGTGTTTGCTAGTGTTGAATTTGGACCCTTTATTAGAGTGCCTGTGTCATTAGCAAACATTTCAGTTTTTGAATTCATTGGAAGATCATTTATACAAGTTAGAAACAAAAGTGGGTCTAAAACTGATCTCTGTGGCACTAGATGTTATGTTGCATCGTTCTGAGGTTATTTTCGTGCACAATTTACAGTCTGTTACTGAGCCCTCTGCTTTTTTATGGAAGTAAGATTCCAACCATGCAAGAGGAATGTCATCAACTTTAGTTTTCTAGAATTTTGTTATCCTCATGCAAATCAAAGGCTTTGATAAGGTCACAAAGTAGATCTATATGAACAGGATAATTTTTGTTTACTTGTGCCAGGACTCCAATTTTGAGGCCTTGTGCTGCTTTCTCTGTGAAAAATACTTAACAAAATCCCAGCTGAGAGGGAGTTAACAAGTTTAATTCAGATAAATGACTCAGTTATATATCATAGGTCACTTTCTCAAAAGCTTTTGGAATGACTGGAAAGAGTGAAATGTGGTTATTATGAGAGGTGGTTTGCTTATCTCCAGTTTAGAGATGGGTATTGCCACAGCCTGTTTAAGGTTATTAGAAAGTATATGCTGAGTCACTTATTGTTTACAAAGATAGCTTAAGGGTAGTCATATCATTACAGTACAAAGTTTTAATATTCTTTACAAAAACCCCTTCACAGTCAGTATAATTACTACTTTTTAGTAATGTGATGAATTATGTAATCTCTGCAGTGGCTGTATTTTTTTTTTTTTAACTGATGTATATTGGAAATGCATGCAGTGTCTGCACCAGTAATTCAAATGCATATGTATTTTGTTGTTTATTAGTGGGTGCAATGTTTGCTGCCATAGTGAGGAACTAATCACTGAATTCAGTGACAAATTATTTGAGTGTGTGACCATTTCTGCCAGATCTATTTCCTGGGGGATCAGTTTTATTTGGATTGCTACTATTTTGTTTCTTTTAATGAATTGAAACTATTATTGTTCCCTCCCTAAAACCAGGAAAGACAGTACTTTCCCAAGCAGTTACTGTAGTGTTACTCTAATTTTTTGTGTATGGAAGTAGATGGTAAACTGCCACATAGAGTACCTGTTACAGAAGAAGAACCTCATTAACTACTTACTGTGTGTTCAGATGTATCATTGTACACTAAATAACCTGGTGGTGACTGAACCAGAAGCTTTCTTACGCAGACAATCCCTCGTAGAGGTGTTCTTTGACACTGAAAATGCTTACTGTGCTTTTTGTAAAAGATTGCCAATTTCATTAAAATCATTTCTTGCAGAGTAGTTATTTCATTGGCAGACACAAGACACATTTTCAAGCAGTTTTATGCAAGTGAATGAGATTTTATTATTTAATGGTCCTCCTCCTCAGTCCATAATTCATCACTTCCAGATGATACTTCAGAGACTGAAGTATCAGGCACAAAAGACAGTTTTCACATTTCAGACAATTAAAACAGGGTGTACTGTTTTTAATCATTAAATGTACCTGCAGTTACAAATATGGATAACAATGAGCTGTATAATGGAATGTTGAAAATGAAAATTTATGCCTGGCTGAGACTCAAACCTGGATTTCCAGCTTATCGCGAGTGGTCGCCTTAGCATTTGGCTATCCAAGCACGAGTAACGGCCAGACCCAAACTTTCATGTGATCAATCACCTGTCTACAACCTCTAATCATACACTCAATATGTATATTGCCATACAGGGGAGACATTTTACTAAAAGTTGCTTGCCAGGTGTTGATGGATAAATGCAATATTGCGAAGAATGATGCAAAGCGTGTCCAAAGGAACTTTGCATCTTATTTGAGAACAACCAAAGCACTGCAATATTGTATTTTTAATCATGTCTGTCCCAGTCTTAATGTAACAGCACTACATTTTTATGACATTATCCATTTCAGTTTGTCAGTCGAGCCCACGGGCCTCGCATATGATCAAAGGCTGTCATGGCTACAATGTTTGTAAAACCTTAAAGTATGATCATGTTTAGCCTTAAACATTTGAAAATGTTTCATTGTCAGTTGAAAGATAGAGGATGCAGGACTGGTCCTATCAACAATAATTCTACAAAGCATTCATCTGGTCCAGCTAGACTACAGGTATACCATCTATCGTGCAGTAGAGAAAGTCTTCCAACTTCATTGGCTGATAAAGAAAAAGAGAATTACTTGCATTCAATAACTGAAATGGAAGCATAGTCTACTGTTGCAAACTGTAGTGTCACTAGAGTGTGCAGCAATGAAGCTATAGAAGTTGCTAGGCAAGCAGGCAAGGAGAGTGCCAGAGTCAGCAGACCAGCTGAAGTCCAATAACAATCCAGTGTTTTGCCAGAGCAGACACCACAAGCATAAACCGAGTAATGGCAAGGTTGAATAACAGTTACCAAGACATCATGTTACTAAGAGCAATTTACAGCAACTGGTCGGAGGCCATAACACCTCTAATGCTGGCTTGCTAGTGGTCAGAGACACCATATTCTCTTCTGGTGCATTGTGTGGACTGGACTGTAAGATGATGATTCAGACATTACTAATGTGTCTGCTTCCAAGTCCAAACTGATATAAGCATGATACAATACTAAATACCCTCCTCCTTTAGTGGGTATTTAGGGCTTAAAATGGCTGTGGCAATGGGAGTGCAAGCACAGTGATGATGAATGAACACTGATATTGCCATCCATTGCTTTCTGTGTAGTATTGTTAGAGGTAGGACCAGGTAGTAGCAGCATCTGCACAATGGAAGGGCCTGGCTGGTCTGTTGATTGCAAGGTGCTATTTGGGCTAACGTCTGATGGAGATTGTGTTCAGAAAGATAGAGGAGGATGTAAGTGTTCTCTCTCTATTGGCACCCATTTTTGGTTTGTGATCACTTCAAACACCTGTTGAAGATTCTAGTGTGGTCTCAGATCATACAGCTGCTAGTGGAAGGGAATTGGTAGGTTCAGGATTGGCATTTGTTCTCAAGTGGGTGTCCTGCCTACCTCTGTCCCTGACTGACTAATTGGTCTGTGGGTGCATCCTGCAATGTATATCATAGCAAAATCTGATTCCCATGATGAATCAGTCACTCTTGCGTGGATATGAGTTCAAAAATTTGGTGCCCTCTGTTGCTGGTCATGGCACCTCAGGATCTATGTGAGGTGCAAGTTCTGATTTGCAGCCCACACAGTAATAGGATGAGTACAGGCTTGGAATCTGTGTTTGCTTATCAGGCACATAAAGTCAAATAATGTTTGGGATCTGCACCCATTAAAAACTTTGGCCATGTCACACCCATTGAGGTGGACAGATCAGTGAGAAGTGAGGAAGCTAGTGGGGCCGTTGATAATATGACCTTCTGTGTTTGTGTTTTGAAGTTCCTGATCATCCATTCCACTCAGAATGAAGGGATGGTAATTAGATGTTCTATGCTGTTACAGAGACAGAACTGCTTAATTGCAGTGGTACCAACTGGGGATGGTAGTCCAACACAATAAAGGAGGAGGACCTTCTACAGTGAAAAAAGTTTCCAGAGGTTGGCTTGTGGCTGTCATGAGTTGGTTGGTATTTGTACCATGAATGGAAAGCTAGAGGGAGCATCATCCAGTAGTAACCCCATGGCACCTTGGAGTGGACATGCAAAATAAACATAGTCTCTCCCTTGGGCATTCGGGTTTAAGCTGGGGAGAAGTGTTCTGTCAGGGCTGACGGGTTATGAGTGCAAGTGTGACAGGCTGAAACCACACAGTCTTCTACAGCATTGACTATGAGCCAGTAAACATGGCAATGAGCCTAGCTGTCACATCCTTGTGTCATCCAGTGTGATGTATGAAGCTGCTGAGGAAAGTGGGCTTGGAGAGAGGACAGAATTACATTCCTCTTCATCTGTAGCTAATAATATGACCCCTGCATTACATTGAGATGACGGCACAAAGAAAGAAGTATCCTGCATGGTGGAACAGTCATTTCTGGCATTACCATGGCCACATTTGTGGTGTTGATGACAGTACCCGACAACAGTTTTTTGCCCTGTAGTTGTGGCTACCTCATTAACAGTAACTGGGAATTTGTCCATAGCTAGATGCAGGTTATGACTGAGCAGAAAGCACATTATCTTTTTATTGTAATTTTTATCTGGAGCCCTAGACATATGGATTAGAGAGTTTGCATTATGCTGGTGCATAATGAGTAGTGTTTTTGTTTTTCGTGTTGGTATTCCGCTTGCTGAGGGTTTATTTATCAATTATCATGTCTTATTTGTAGTTCATGGTTGATGTCTGAATTTACATATGGTCATTTTGAGATGGCGAGGAGAGCTGTGTATGCTAAAAAATGGAGTGCCAAGTGGAGAAATCAGGATATTTATGATATATTCTTTTGTTTGAATTCTACAGAGAGGTAACAGCAGCAGAGGCATCCAGAAACATATTTGTCATGTATGGGGACAATGTCATTGAATAGAGCATGGCATGTACAGTAGCAGGTTGCCTTGTATGCATAGCCTTTGATTTTGAGGCACAGGGCCATGCATTGATGGGAGGAAGAGTGGTTGGAAGTGTAGGATAACATGCTGTGGTTGATTAAGCCAGCCACCCAGCTGTAGCATAGCTCTTTCCAGCCACAGAGGTAAAACAGAGTCTTGTTAACACACCTCCTGGTTGGAGTTTGTCCTATGCTACATAGATTCTTTCTTCAGCAAGAGGACACATTAGTGTGTCAAGCCTATGGTGTAAAGATTTATATATACTGCATTTTAACAGAGTTTGTGTAAATCCTAACAAGTGTAAAGCAAACCTTCCTCTAGTTTATCTGCCCTCTCTTTTGGCAACTGAAGACAAGTTTGAGAAGACTTTTAAGGATTTGTAATATCACTGATTTTGTTCCTGCATTATTAGGAAAGAGATTGTAATATGTCATCAGGATGGCTGGCTGCATGTTCCCCCCCCCCCCCCCCCCCCCCCCCCCCGTCTCCCACCCCTGCCCCCTTCTTGCCCTCATATCCTATTTAAGCCTTTTCCCTGTTAACTTTTTAGCAGGTTTTAGGACTGGACCTATGTTTCTGGTTTTAAATTATAAGTGTTTGAGTTAATGATTGCTAGTGCAAATAGAAGAGCGTGATTGCAAATTTAAGCGAACTTTTATCTTGTGCAGTTTTTCAGTTTTAAAGTTTCAACTAAATTTGTCTCTGGCAACTTTTGCAAGGGTGCTGCTGTTGTGCAGCCCAATACAATAACAAGGTTCTTTCCTTTCATCTGACTATACTAGAAATTGTAAAGAGTTCAGTGCAACAGTCTGTTTTTTTAGTGTTATATTAATTACCGTTTCATTCATAAACAGTAAAAATATGTAGTATATGTTGTTGCTGTTAAATCTGCTAGTTATGTTTCTTTCAATCAGCAGTAATCTGTTTTATTCCTTTCATAATTTTATTGAAACATTTCCTTTGTTCCAGTTACTGACTTGACAGGATCTTTTAAATTGATTATTATCTTTATTTGTTTTACAGGTTGTTTGGCTGTGTGTAGGACGCTTGCTGACAGGAGGAATGGGAGGTGCATTCAGTTTAACAGCACCTGTCTACACAAGTGAGATTGCGCAAAAGGAAATTCGGGGAACACTAGGAGGCTATTACCAACTTATGCTTACTGTGGGAATACTGTTTGTGTATTTGTTGGGACTAGGTGTGGAGCTGTTTTGGATATCCATTGCATGTGGTGTCATGCCCATCCTATTTGCAGCAGCTTTTATCTTCATGCCTGAGACTCCATTGTATCGCCTGAAGCAAGGACGTGGTGATGAGGCACGTAAAGCGCTGCAGTGGTTCAGAGGCCCACACTATGATGTCGAACCTGAGCTGGCTGAAATGAGAGAATCTGTAGAGAGTTCAGCGAAGGAAAAGGTCTCTTTGTGGAAGGCCTTCAATACACCAGCTGCACGAAAAGGAGTTCTTGTTGCTTTTGGCCTCATGATTTTCCAACAACTCAGTGGAGTAAATGCTGTGATATTTTACACCTCCGACATTTTTAAGGTGCGTTACATTTATGTTTGAATTCTTTTTAATGAATTACACGTGCATATTAAAAGTACTTAAAGAAGCAGTGGGAAACCAAATTATGAATATAATTTTTCAAAAGTGATCTGAGGAGTCATATCCATTATTTAAAGTCAATGCAATAACAGGTTACACATTAGCAATGAAACTAAGTGCTGTGTATGTTTCAGTTCCATATGGGAACATAAGTTATACTGACATTGTTGTTGAGTTCACACTGAGCTGAAATTTGCACATTGATGCTTTTGGGGTTTTTAGGCATGTCATAAAATGAATGATTAGGTTGAAGCTGTGAAGGTACAAGTATTAACCTATCTGTTACATGCATGAGACATTCAAATTTCTTTTTTGTAATTATTTCAGTGGCTCAATCTTGTTCTCCATGACTTGTTGTTTTGTTGCTAATCTTTTCACCTCTGCAGACCTGGTATATCCAATATGCTAGGAAAAACTTTTTTTGCCTTTTCTGTTTTTGTAGACAGCAATTGACATTTATTTCCAGGTAAAATTCAGTACAAATTGCAGTTCTAGTTAAAATAGCTTTATCTCCTCTTTTTTTAATACAGAACTACAAAACAACAACACAAAACTATGATGCTCAATTGTACATATATTTTAAAATGATGTTATAGTGGAAATAGTAAACAGAAACAAAAGACTGTCTAATCCTATGTGTACCGATACTTTTAACAGAGTTTATATTTCATTACACCAGCTATAACCATGTACTAATCCCTCCTCAGTGATAACATTAAAGTACTTTTTTTGGAAATGCTCTGTATGGCCAGAATGTGAATTCATTAGATTGGTTGATGACACTCCAAAGGTTTTATGGCTGGAGTTGGTTGATTGATTGTGTGGAGCTGACATGAGTGGTCCATGCTCCATATTTTTCAGCAGGAAGGCTTGAGTCGATTGATGGAGACAGTCTTCTAACCACGAAGTGTTTCAACATCAAAGTGTTTTTCAGAGCGTGAACCTACCAGATAGTTAGGGAAGTTTCCTCTCTGTGTATAATCTCTTATGAACAAATGTGAAAAGTCATAAGTTCAAAATGGATGAAGACAAATGTTGTAGGGTGATAGTGAACATTTATTGTTTTATGTGACTGCATGTGTGCTACTTCAGGTTGAAAATTAAATTGGAATGTCGCACACTCAATTGGTGTAGGCTCAAAGAATTTCTGCAGTACCTAACAGTCCTGTTCCCACAGTCCAATCAAACAGCAATTATTGAAATGGTTTAATTTTAACATTAACATTTCTTTGTCTGTACTGTCATACACGTAAATTTATATCAGTACATGATGGGAAATGGCACTGTAGAATAGATATTACAGTGTTGGTTGTTTCATAAACAAGAACACAGTAATAAACCTCATCTGGGTAATTTGAAGATGTTCACAGCTCAGCTCATTGTCCATTATATTCTGGGACATCATTCTTCAGGGGGGCCAGGTTTTAAATGTTTTTGTGAAGATATTAATTTGTTGATAGTAAAGCATTATCATTTTTAGTCAAGTTCAATGTCTGCAACAAATTGTATCTTTTCCCCGTACTTCACTTTCAAATAGCCACTGACTTTGTAATTGGTAATATTTCATTTCGTTTAATCATTGTAGAAATAATCATATAAAAGTTGATAGTTTTTGTTAGACATGGTTTCCACAAAATAATACTTTACTCCATATTACAAGAATCAAGTTCAGCACTTGACTTTTTATGACTGGCCTCTTGTTGGTGCAGAGCATCAAAGATGCCTTCTTACAATATTGACATTATGATGTTTCTTGGTGTTTGTGAAAAATTGTAAGAGTTTTTATTTTTATGGTGTGTGAAATGTTATGATGGATTTTCCATAATTAAATATTTCACAATGTGAAATAACATGCCAGTTTGTCAATCAAAACAACTAAAATTTATGGGATAATTAAAATTTTTAAAAGTCAAAAATGAAAATGGATGTCCAAAATATTACAGGAAATATGAAAAAGAAAAAAATTGAATAAATATCCTTACGTAGCACACTTTATCTCAAAGGTTCCGGTACTGAATTTTGGGTTTTCATTTATAAAAAAAAGTAGTTGAAAAATGGATTAGTAGTTGAAAAATGGATTGAATCATAAATTTTGTTAATCAGAGTATTAATCACAATCTACCACTCAACAGATATCCCTGTAGTGCTGATTTGTTATAAACAGTGATTTTATATTCTGGAGTCACAAAAGCACAGAGACTCATTAAAATTGTTGGTAAGTTGTCAACCAGTCATCTGAGAGTCAGGCTCATAATGCTGCCTTGACATTGCAGTGTCACTGTTCAACTTTGTCTTTTGATGCCAGATGATTAGCAGTAGCTCGTATCTTGAGACTTTGTGACATGAGTGAATAACAGGCAAAGAAACTGTCATAGCATATCAGTGGGTATAATCCAAAACATGCCATCCATGACGATAACAGAGTGCTGGGAACACTTTCTGCAGAGATGTCCATTAGTGATACTGCCACCGGTCAATGTGTAGATCTGTCAATCATTGTTAAGAGGTAAATGGAGCCTGGATAGCAAGGTAATGGCACCTCAAGATTAATATAAATATGTGGGACATGACTGTCAACTTTGCTGAAAGTTCCGTAAGTGCTGGTTGTTTTGAAACATACACTTGTTGGCAAAAAATATATGGTTTTTTTTCCCAGCTTTACTTCTTGTTTCAGTGAAGGTCGAATGAAGTGCTGTTGAATCAGTCCATTGTGCCTTTGATGGCAGGATGAGCCAAGTCATATAGTGCATGGCATGGACCCCCCCACCCCAATCCCCCAGGGGACTCAGCCTCTCTTTGACGGGTTCATGGTTGGCTACCATGGGGCCCCATCCTTTTCAGCTTCTTTTACCTTCCATGATACATGTCTGTCCTCTTGCCATTCTTTTTCCCTTCCCTTGGGGAACATGTCTGAGGTTTGTTGGGAATGTTCTGCATTGTCCATAGCTTACAGACAAAGTGTCTCCACACTGTTTTTCATTCCATTTTCATTTCTTTGTTCACCTTCTCCTACCCTTCCTCTGCTTCAACGTTTGAGGCTCCTCTTTTCTTCTTCCTCCCTGTGCTCTCCTGAAGGCTGGCCCATGTATCTGATGCATAATGGTACTGGGTAACATGTAATTCCCAGCCCTGGGTTGACAGGTAGGGTTCACATGTACCCTCTCGTGCACACCAGGCCTAGGGAGGGGTGACTGCCTGAGCTGCTACCTTCCCAAATTGCCAAGTGCCCTCTGTCAGGTGTTCGGGAGGTGTGACCTGAGGTGTGAACAATCGGCTAAGATGGAAGTGCCCCCTTGTGGAGGGGGCCCCCACTTGGAAGGAGCACGCCATCAGAGATGCTGGCAATCATGGGAATTTTCTCACAATGAACCAATCATCATCTTTGCACTCTACATCTACCAAACGTAAACGGAATGACGCTTCTGATTCAAAGACCCTCCCAGCTGCATCACAGTTTCTCATGGTTTCAAGTACTGAAGATGGTCAGTCCTTTGCAATGGTAAATCTCTTTCTAATTCAGAAAGATGTTGATGGAATTGACAGCCCTGTGAAATCCTTCTGTTGTTTATGCAATGGCACTTTGCTTTTGGAGACTACTTCTGATTCTCAAGCACAACAACTGCTTGCTGTTTCACTGCTCCACAGCTATCCTGGTTGGGTTGACCCCCCATAGAACTCTGAATTCTTCCCACGGTGTTATTTACACTGGGCTGCTTGACAGCCTGACTGAGGCCAAAATCCAAACATACCTCTCTGATCAGGTTGCCATTGGCGTCCAATGGGTGATGTAAAAGGCAGATACCTCCTTAGTGCCCACACACACTCTTTTTCTCACCTTTAATATAGTGGTGCTTCCAACCAAGAACAAAGCAGGCTATGAAGTTATCACAGTCTGACTGTACATACCGAATCCGATGTGCCGCTACCGTTGCCATCATTTCAACCAGACTTAAATGTCTTGTCAACATCTTACCAAATGTGTAACCTGTGGTAGGGATGTGCATGAGGGCGATTGTCTGCCTCCTCACTGTAACTGTAATGGTGACCATGCCACCTCCTCTTGGGATTGTCCCATGTATCTCAATGGGTGGGCTGTCTAGGAGATCTGGGTAAAGGAAGAAGTATCTTACCTGGTCACTCACAAGTTACTGGCTAGCTGCAAACCCTGTGTATTACCATCTGACACTTACAGTACTGTTCTTCCTACACCTTGCTCCATGAAGGACATGGCCACACAGACATTCAACCTAAAATTCAGCTCTGAGGTTGTGAAATCACTCATTGTAGTATCAACATCTCCTTGTCTAGCTGTGCAACAAGCCATCAAACTCTCATCCCACAGGGTGAAGTTACCACCTATGCAATCAGCAGGTCAGAAAGGACAGAAGGAATACTCCTGTGAAGATTTCCTATGTCCCTCCAGCCAACCAACACCACTGTCTCCCTCTGACAACTGGAAAGGCTTGAAGAAGTCAACCAAAGGCAAATGTCTTCTCCTTTGCTAACTCAAAGATTCTCTTCAATGGTGTCGTCATGTGACACCCTCACCTGGCCAGCCTCCATGTCGCTGGTGTGCAGCGCCAACTGTTTTTCTGCACTGGAATCCACAGGCTGACAGCAGAAGAGAGCTGATGCTTCTGAAGGACTTGTGGAGCAGGATCCTCCTGCCTCTGTTCCCTGTAGCAGCGAGTCCTCGCAGGCTGGCACTCGGCAGCCACTGAGGTGACACCCCTTCATTTTTACCTCATCATGACTCTCCTCCAATGGAACATTTGTGGCATTTGATCTACAAAGAATAGCATCATCCACTTGTTCTGTGCCTTCAGGAAACAAAATTGCATCCTCATGAGTGCTTTGGCCTTCCACTTTTCTTCCCAATCTGTTTTGATCTTCTCCCCCCCCCCACTCCCCTGAGATCGGCATTACATCTCATGGAAGAGTCATGCTGCTCATACGGAATGACATTCATAGTCAGCCCCTCTTCCTGACTACCCGTCTTCAAGCTGTTTTCCTTCCTCACTTGACCTTTTCCGTTTGTATCTTTTACATCCCTTCATCATTCAGTGTCTATAGGATAGACTTCCTCCAGCTTATTCGGCAGCTACCTCAACCCTTTCTACTGATCAGTAATTTTAATGTGCACCATCCCCTTTGGGGTTCTCCCAGAATCTTTTTGAGAGGTGCTCTATTGGCTGACCTTCTTAATCAACTTAACCTCTTCTGCCTTAACACAGGAGCATCCGTGTTCCTTTCAGACTCCTCGCACACCTATTCCCATTTGGATCTATCCTTCTGCACTGCCCAGCTGTTTCATCATTTCTAGTGGTCTGTTCTCTCTGACACATAGTCAAGTGACCTCCTCTTAGCCATCTCACCATGAGGAGATCATTTTAGCTAAGTTGGGTATCAGGCACTGTCGTTTTAGCCATTGTCATTAGTTAAGCGGTGTTCTTCCGCCACTTTGTACTCATTGACCTCAACCTTTGACAGTCTGCCATTTCCTGATGGAATTCCCTTTTTTTTTACATTTAAGTTCTCATTTGTGTTTACGATCTGAGTTATTGGCTGTTTCAGCAAACAACACAAGGGCTGTCGAGTGCATTTTTGTTTTTATCCATTGTATCAATGTGGTGAAGGACATTTAAACTTTTACCTCCATTTTTTATGGCATATTTTATAGACCTTCCTCCCCATCCCTAATTTTTGTTGTCTTCTTGTCCATTGATAGAGATTAATGTGTCATCGTTTTTAACTCTTCTCTTTGTCTTCGAGTTCTGCAGTTCTGACATGGGTGCATATGATCCTAGTTGTTTTTTCGCCCTAAAACAAAACAAACCATTTCAAAAATTTGAAAAGTCCTAATGTTATAATCACACCTGAGTTTTGTGGATCATCTGGTGCCGCAGGAATGTGATGATAAGCTTGAATAAAGTCTATTTTAGATAATACCTTTCTGCTGGAGAGTTGGCAGTTGAAATCATATAAAAAAGTTAATGGAAATCAGTCTGGCACTGTAAAGCTTTCAAAGCTCAGTAATCCTTACAGGTATGCAGATTTCAAATTTTCATGGGAACGAGATGGAGAAGACTACACTAGCAGCTTTTAGAAGGATGACGTATACCAAGCCTGATCATGACTTGAAATTAAAGTTTTACTTAAGCCAATTTTCCTGATGATAAGTACCTGCATACATTGGAGGCTCTGTAGCTGTGATTGTGTATTGAACATTAACCTCAGGAAAAGTATAATTAGGTTTCTCCATGAGAAATTTAGGATATCTCATTAGACAGTCTCAATATTTGAGCTGTGGTTCTATCAAAAGCACTAAAATGTTAATAGGTACATTTATAGAAACTGTATTAGAAATTAAGAGTTTGTCAGTGAAGCAGCTTTCTATGTGCAACATCAAGCAATAGACCATAATAGCTAAAATAAAAATAAATAAAAAAAAAGAAAGAAATTGGCTGGTGAACATTTGCAGTAAGACATTGTCACAGAAATCTGTTTTGAACAGCTATTGTTAGTTGGAGTTCCCTAACCTTCCTCTTTGTTCTTGCATCTAAGATGATAACAGAATTAGAGAGATCTGCAGACTTTCCAAATTCCTAACTTTGCCTAGGTTTACATAATAAATGCTTATTAGAATGAGCAGGTGTAGGTAGAATAAACCAAGTTGACAATTTCTACTTAGCTTTGTGATTGTCAAGTTATTGTTTAATAAATAAATAAATAAATAATGAAGAAGAAGAAGAAGAAACAGTAAATAAATAATAATAATATTATTTTTAATGGTCACACTTGTTTCACCTCTATGGTGGCACAAATTAGTAGTCAGCAACATCCTGACATTACAAATATTTTTCACATCTTAACTCTTCTACTATTTCTATCGTTACTATTAATCAGAGATATGTTTTATCTCAAAAATCATTAGATGCTTTTCTCTTAGCCACCAGAAACACAGTAATTATATAATAAATTGTCAATATATTTCCTGATACAAACATCTACTCTTTGCCGTCGTCAAAAATTGCTCTACAATACAAAGTAAAGTGCATTGTCTACATCATAATCAAAAATTCAGGGTCAACACTGAAAATAAAGGTAGTTCAATTTTGTATTCCACTCTTAATCTTTTCTTTAAATTTGCCTTCACATAAAGAGCACAAGACATTTTTGCACAAATTAACATAGCTCTACTTTTACTGCATGCTGTTACTCTTTTTCTTTCATTTTCAGCCCAAAACTGTGATAATTTTTGACAAAATTAGGTATTCTGTGCAAATTACTTGTATCTTTAGCATTGTTACAGCTGTTGCCTTAAAATATTTTTACATAATTTTGATTAGTTATTACAGTCTGCAAGTTAAAATTACAAAATTTTGCATCAAAGTTGGGTGCTTATCAGTACTTTCAGCATTACCACAAACATGTAAGCTACTGTTTCTAAGCTGACTACAGAATTCATTTTGGTATATCAACCACCTATTAAACTGTAATCAACTACAAAGTTGCAATAATTTTTCTGAAGTGCCATATTGTTGAAAATTTCAGATACTTCTTTACATATGAATCATTTGCAAGTGATGGATTCCACATGGTCTTCAGTGTCTCATGTTGAAATTCCACTTACTTTAGATATAGGTAAATTATTCATTATTTACAATAGGAAAAAAATTTGTCTGTACAACAGGATTGTCTACTGTACTTCCAGCATCCCTCCTTCCACAACATTGTCATTTAAAGTTTGTTAGTTTACTAAATTATCTTGAATGCTAATTTCAGTTTTCTGAATTCTACCAATAAGACTTTTGGTGCTAAAATTCCAGTTTCATTCACAAGTTTATGAACTTCACTATGTAATGTATTTACTGATTCATGTTTGAGATTTTTGTGTTACGATATTTTAAAGTGTAATTTTTTTTTTTTTTTTCACTTTTAACCACAATTGATTGTTTCATTGGCTTTAACCTTTCTTAATTTTTTAATGTAGGCTGTTCAACTGTCAAATAACCATAACTGATTGTTCCATTACTTTTAAAGATTGACCAAGCACTAATATCATTCTTTTCAATTGTGAATACTATTGTTACACTGATTTAAATTATTTGCTCCCCCTCCTTGATTGTTAGGTTCTGATTTGACCTTTGGCTCGAGTATAGTTATTTGTAAAACCTGTTTTTCACACAAAAATACAAGAAAAAAAAGTTGTTTTTACTTAAATTTTATGTGTCAGTCTGCTGCTGCCAGTTTCTCTTATTGTCCAATATCTATCCTGGTTACAATCATGTTTTTCTAGTTTCCATATAGTTAATTTTGTTCCTGCAACATGCATATAATTTTAGTACATGTGTGTCTGTTTCCATGATGGACAAGAGCCCTCGGTTCTAACTGCCCTTCTTGCTCTGTTTACTACAATAATAGTATAAATAAAGAAATTTGCATACTTTTCAAAATGCTACCTTTGCCTATGTTTGCATAAGAAATGCATATTAACATGAGCAAGTGCAGGTAGAATAAACCAAGCTCTTAGTTTCTATTTAGCTTTGCGATCAGTGAATTGTTGTTTGGCTGTTAGTCTAATGAGTCAATTTGGCTTCTTATGAGATATAGCAGGTTGTAATTTTGAAATATGTATGTACAAATAATATAGAGGATGCAGATAACTTTCTTTGCATCATTTATTGAACATTAGACCTCAATAAGAACAATCATAATGCCATGTCTCAGTAACTTTGCAGTTCAAAATCTGAAACGTGTTTTCTCTCTAACACATGCCATGAACACTGTGATCCATAAAAATGTTACTTATTTGTGCCAAACAGTTACACAGATCTACAAAAACAAATATACAAGAAGTCACAGTACAGTGATTTTATGAAGTATTGATCTCTTACACACAAAGGAATTAACACACAAATAATTAATTCTGCTACAAATATTGTCAAGTTATTACTCAGAATAAATTGTAGTGTGACATTAACAATTTCAAATGCAATTATAATTTTGAATTAAATTGGAAGTATGAAAAATAGCTGTGTCTTTTGAAAACAAATTTTGTTACTTTCATGTGTTATTTCTATTTATAAATGGAAAAACTAAATGTATAGGTCTCTCCTCTTCATTTTCTACTGTACCTTCCTACTTAATTCTTGACATCCACCTATAGCATTACATTTCAAATGCTTCCACATCATTCACTGGTTTCCTGAAAAGTCTGTTTGACTTCCACATAATGCTGTGATACACACATACACATTTCTGGAAATTTCTTCTTAAAATCTGTGTTATTGTTTGATCCCAGCAGCGAACAAAAAAACAAAACAAAAACAAAATCTTCCTGTGTAGCAATATACTTCTGAAATTTCCCTTCTTTTGTCATCCTGTATGATTTTGTCTGTTATGCTGGATAGTTCTTTCACTATGTCTACAGTTCTATCTGCACCAAATTTAAGTTTAGCAAATAGTTGTTTTGCTTCCCATTACTCCCTATCATTAATATTTTTTTTTTTTTTTTTTTTTTTTTTTTTTTTTTTTTTTTTTTTATAGTGTAATGGATTTGTAATCTCTATTCTGTGTTTTGTATTATGTGCATTCCATTCAACAAGTCATCCAGGCTTCTACCCAGAAGAGGTGTGCTCACTTCCAGCCTTAGTATTTTTACCAGTTCCTTTTGAACTTTCATTTCACTTCAGAATTCTCAACATATTGCCAATATGAGCAGCTTACAACATTGTACAAGGGATGGTCAAAAAGTAACAGGAATTTTTCGCTTTTGTAGGTTTATACATCTGATTTTCCAAAAAAAAAATTATCTTGTTTGTGTACATGTTCCTGATGTATATTTGCATTTTCAGTGTTTTCAATATTTAATTTATTGTTGACAAATGAAAAGATGTGTGTTTATGAGTGCTCAGAAAACTTTACTTTCGAAAAAGATGGACCGAAGAACTTGCATCAAATTCTGCTTGAAAAACAGAATCAAGTACAGCATCACATTTGAATTGTTGACTGTAACTTTTGGCAAATCTGCTATGAGTAACTCAAGAGTTTACAAGTGGTATAAATGTTTCAAAGAGGGTTGAGAACACACTGAAGATGACCGCTCTGGATGCTCTAGCACACCAATTGCTGACAAATCTGTGGAAGAAGTAAAGATAATGGTCCTGGTAAATCACCAAATCACCATCAGAGGGGTTGCTGATGATGTCAACATATCTTTTGGCTTATGATATGCATATGTCTTCTTTTTTTTTTTTGGGTATGAAACACGTAGCAGCAAAATTTGCTTCAAAATTGTTGTATTTCAACCAAAAATGACGACACATAGACATCACCCAGGACTTGCTGAATGAAGTTGAAAATTATCCAGGATTTCTAGAGAAGGTTATAACAGAAGATGAAACATTGGCACAGGCATGTGAGGTTGAAACCAAGGCCCAGTGGTCCCAATAGGAACTGCCTGAAGAACAAAGACCGTAAAGAAACTTGACAAGCTTGACCACATGTGAAGGTTCTTCTGACTGTTTTCTTTGATTACAGTGGAATAGTGCATCAAGAGTTCCTGTCTTATGATTGTGTGATCAGCAAGGAAAACTACCTGGAAGTTATGTGCTGCTTGCATGAAGCAGTCAGAAGATGATGACCAGAATTGTGGCAAAACCACTTGTAGAAATTTCATCGTGATAATGCTCCTGTTTGTGTGTCCTTTTTTTACAATAAACAAAACCATTATATTGCCTCAGCTGTGTATTCACTGGATATGGCCCTGGCAACTTCTTTATATTCCCAAGCTCGAAAAGAAACTCACTGACATTGTTTTGCTAGCATTGATGAGGTAAAAACGGAATCACTGAAGGAGCTGAACATCATAATGAAAAGCGAGTCCCCAAAGTGCTTCGAAGATTGGCAAAAGCACCGTCACTCCAAAAATTCTCATGCCTCATATTCTTTTTAAGATTAAATTTAGTGTTTTAGTTGCTTACTCTATTGTACAACATGAAATATACGAAAACTGTACCACCACCATATGATACACACTTTGTTAGTAAGTATGCCTTCAGATTAAACCATGCATTGAACAAAACACAAAGAGAAATGGAAAAAATTATAATCTTCTGATCTTATGTTTCCTTCATGTATGATCATCTTGAACTGCTTTTCGGGCTTCTTACGATTACCATCAGAACCACTTAAAGATGGCAAAATTATTGCAAAACCCAGATGATGTTACACAGCAGAATATCCAAGAACAAAACAAAAATTTGTAACTGTACTTTATTATTTTTTTGTTCTGTTGCTTGCTCTACATAATAGAGGAAAAATGAAACATTTATGAACAGCAATACAATAATTTTCCTGTATTAAACTGTTAAAAAGCTATAGTATCCAAATATATTGAATTAACATTGTACAAATTTCTCTTTACAGAGCGCTGGGAGTGATATCGAACCTGCAGTATCAACAGTCATTGTGGGAGTTATGCAAGTAGCAGCAACATTTGTCTCTTCTCTAGTCGTGGACAAGCTAGGGAGGCGAATTCTGTTGCTTGTCTCAGACAGTGTTATGGCGTTGTGCTCATTATTGCTCGGTATATTTTTCCTCTTGCAAGATCAGGGGCAAGCTGACCAGATAGGATGGCTCCCACTCGTTTCCATGTGTCTTTTCATTGTTGTATTTTCACTTGGGTTTGGTCCCATCCCATGGATGATGATGAGTGAGCTTTTTGCCCCAACTATTAAGGGTGTTGCAAGTTCAGTTGCATGTCTGCTGAACTGGTTTCTTGCATTTATTGTCACAAAATTCTTTTCTGATATGAAAGATGCATTTGGTTCTGATGTCACCTTCTTTATCTTTGCTGCCATTTCTACCCTTGGTACGGTCTTTGTTTTCTTCATAGTACCAGAAACCAAGGGAAAGTCTTTGGAAGAAGTGCAGAGAGTACTGGGCGGAGAAGCTACTGAAGACAAAAGACAACAAGTTGAAGAGACAACTGCAGTAGAAAAATTTTAAATTTTTTATTACAAACAATTATTTACCACAGAGCTCACCTTTTTGTACTATAGTAATAGTGTATGGTGAATTAACAACACATGACTACTAGAAAGAAAGTATCTCAGCTTAGCAGCAGTGAAACACAGCTGCAGCAGAACAAGACTGCATGTGTGCGTGTGTATGTGTGCACGCGTCCACCCGCGTGTGATAAAGAAGAGAGAAAAGGATAAGAATTCTTATTCAGAAGCATTATATAGCTAATAGTGCTGAAAGCGTGACACATGAACTCAAATAATTATTGTGTCAAGTCTTACACTACAATTTCTTTTATTTTGAATTTTTAGCTCAAAGACTGCTGAATTCCACTTGTGATAAAGAGTGCTTATTCATTGTCTGTTTAATCATCCTAAGTAATTACTTTTGTAAGAAGTGCTGTTGCAGGCAGCCTTTTATACACTGTTTGTAGACTCTGTTTGAGAGTTAAAAATAATGTGGGAAGATTTTAAAATAATGACTCTGACCATCAGGATATTTATAACTCTATACAGAAAAGCTGTTCGCTAGGGCAAGGAATGTTACTTTCATGAAACTACATTTTTTTGCTTTATAAATTTTCGCTGGAAAAGCAAAGAATTTGACCAATTTGGTAGCAATTAAGGAAGAAGACAACCTTATGTACCAGACGAAATCTAGAGCTGCACTTACTACTTACTTTTCAATTACAGAAAAATATATTTATATATAATTTATTTACTGTTTCAGAGCTGTCATTTTTAAAATGTTGCACTTCTTTAAAGCTACATGTAAAATTCTAAGAATTAGGTAGAAATCAATGTATATATTTATTAGTGCCATTATTTTGTGATAAACAACAATTTTTGTGAAGCTCTTTGTTGAAAGTAACTGTGATGATGTAACGTTTATTGATTAATATTAATTTTGGCAGCAAGAACTTAAGCTTCATGGCCTTCATCCCAATTATTATTTGTGAAAACACAAGAACCTGAAAAATAACACTTTATCTGTGTGGTGGTATTAAATTCTCCTCAAACTGCTCACTATAGTGTGTTCAGTTTCTGGTATGGTGACTGAGCTTATGATATTTTGCAGTATTAACAAATCTGAAAATGCACAATACAGTTTTAAAAAGATTTTAAGTATGCAGTTACTTGTTACTGCAGAAAATGTGATTTTTTCCTATTTATCAAAAAGAGTGATAAACATTTTATCTTGTTTTATACCAAATGCAACTTTGTACATATTATCAGTAAATGTATCTTTTATTTATATTTGAATTGTATGTGTAAATCTATATGTATTAATAAATTAAGACATTATGCTGTTAGTGATTCTTTCATGTCAGAAACATACACAGAGAAGCTAAATGAACCAGCCAACCTTTCCTGAGATGACTATAACCAACAGTTTTGACCATCTAATAATGCAGTAAATTGTCTAGCTGATATAAATGTTTCTCTTGGCATCTACAGAAAATTAAACCCTCCATTAGTAAATATCTGTTTTCTCTACAGACAATTAAATAAAGTGAATTACAATCTGTATTCTGTACAACCTGACCATCTTCGCAGAAAAAGTGAAATAAAAAGTCGGTAGGACAGGAAGTGGCCAGGATGGTGGAAGGAAGACTGGTGGTGATGATGATG
The DNA here is from genome assembly GCF_023864275.1 of Schistocerca cancellata. Taxonomy (NCBI): domain Eukaryota; kingdom Metazoa; phylum Arthropoda; class Insecta; order Orthoptera; family Acrididae; genus Schistocerca; species Schistocerca cancellata. The sequence continues at coordinate 418,206,840 of NC_064628.1, read as the reverse complement.
ATGTAGTGCACAGCTGCAGAACTATCAAAACAAGCTAATTGTCAGTGCAGTCAAAAATGTAGTTTGGACAGAGAGTAGTGTTGCAAAAGAATGGGTGAAGAAATCATCATCATCATCATCATCATCATCATCTTCTTCTTCTTCATCATCTGCTGGTAAAAACCAAGGTTAAAACTGAATGCATCGATGTGACTTCCAGTTTTCTTTGTAGTATGTCACATACAGGAGGCAAGGGCGGAGACAAAGGAGCAGACAGATATTTCTGTTTAATGGGAGGAAAATTTGTTTCCTGTTTAGTTTATTTTTGGTTTCTCCATGTCAGTCTGTAACATGCAGACTCTGGCAGAAAAATTTTATACATCGGTATTTCGTGGTGGTGGTGGTGGTGGTGGTGGTGGTGGTGGTGGGAGATGGGGGCGGTTGGTTGGTTGATTTGGGGAAGAGACCAAACATAGAGGTCATTAGGAATAATTACAGCATTTGCTTGAAGCAATTTAGGGAAATCATGGAAAACATAAATCAGGATGCGTGGACGTGGGTTTGAATCGTCACTCTCCTGAATGTGAGTCCAGCATGCTAACTGCTGCGCCGTGTTGCTCAGTGTAGGAGGGGGGGGGGGGGGGTTATGTAATGTTACATAATAGCATATAATCATTCCTTAACCCTGATGAAAAACCATGTAATTTCTTTTAAAAGTAATAAATCACTGTATTCAAATCAATGTAGTTATTGTGTAGATGGCACCAGTCAGAGGCACTAAATAAGCATATTTTTATTTCTGCTGCACTTAAATTACTCCTTGGCTGCTTCTTTGAAAGAACCAATACAGTTTTTACTTAGGTCTTGTTACAAATGAAGAAAGGATGTATTATTAAAACAGGTTGAGACAACCATCTTGTAATGATGAATTGGTACTTGGATATAGTGATAGATTGTCTGAAAACCAATAAATCTTACTTCATTGGTGAGAAGTCTGAACATTATACTTAGTATTCTAGGTAGTGAACTAACTTTTCACATTATCATCATTTCTGTTCTGCGTTTTCTAGAAGTGGTTTGGATGTTGTTTGTTCAGTTGATCGTAACGCAAAAACAGGATCTGCAGTCTTAAGAGTTATAATCAAAGATACAGATTAAAGCAAACAAATATCATCAGCTGGGCCCATCAAGGGGCTCATGGTTCTTTTGCAAGTTTGTGCATGGTGCCGAAGAGGCCCCGAGCTGTTGCATCCCATTCTTCCTCACTGGGCCGCATTTCTTCCCCCATGGCTCTCCATCCCCATCCTCACTCCTTCCCAATGCCCCCTATCTTGGAGTTCTTAGTTATGTTCACATGTCTATACATCTGGTTTCCTATATTCCTTGCTGGCTTGTTTCTCTTGCCTTTTCTCTTCAATTCTCTCTGGCATTTTTGGTCACCTTTGGAGTTTGACCTATACTTCTAAATTTTTTGTCTTTAGTGTAAGCCTTCTGGGGAAGAACTCCCTCCCTAGTGTCTACAACATAGATTCCTCACCCCACCCCCCTTCCTGCCCCCACCCCTCCACCCCACAATGTGACAAGCACACATAGCCAGTCCGTGTGGTAGGACCATTATGTACTCAACTGGCTGCGCTTCCAGACGATATAAAGATCACACTTCTGATACCTGAGCTGTTGCCTTCTCACCAAGTACACCTAGAAATGATTGCTTGTTATTCTGGAGCATCAGAACTCCCAGCAATGGCTGCCATGCCAGAAGCCTGTGCCTAGGTGGCGCCCACAGGGAGAGTCCCTAATTGGAGTGGGTGGTATCAGGGTGGATGTTTTGTTCAAGAAGCATATCAAGCTCCAAAAATCTGGCTATTCTCCTACAGCCATCTCTTCAAGTGGTAACAGATCATTGACTGATTCTTATGACCCTGCGGCCTTCCCTTCTCTGGCTACATCCCGGAAGGAGGACCAGGCTCACCAGCTCGGAGTGAAACACTTTCTCCACTGCCTGGTCTGTACTAGATGGATGGGGAAACATTCACCACCACAAAGCCACTGTTTTTTGTGGAAAATATTGAAGACAAGTTTGGCAAAGTGGAGTCTCTCAGTAAGATGCAGTCGGGTTCCCTGTTGGTCAAATCTTCTTATGCTGCCCAATCTGCAGCTCATTGTGCTTGTGATCATCTTTGCCATGTCCCAGTGTCTGCTACACCTCACTAATCTCTGAATATGGTTCAGAATGTAATTTTTCGTCCTTCAAACTGATGAGAAACTCTGGGCTAATCTGGAATGATGGAGCATTCATTTTGTTTGGCGTATGCAGAAAGGTCTTAAGGACAAATCCACTGAAACCATCACCTTTCTTCTGTCTTTCAAGTGAGATACCCTCCCAGAGAAGATAAATTTTGTGTTTTATCAGTGTGGCACGTATCTCCCTGATGTATGGTGGACACTCCATGAGGGAACCCATGTTCTGCTACCAGTGTGTGTAAATTGTCACGACCATAACTCTCCATTCTCACCAGATTGCCTCGTTACAAGATAGAAAAGAAAATACAAGACTATAAATCCCTGGATTGTCTGTCTCACATTGAGGCTCATCAAAAACATGACTGACACCACCCTGTTTTGATGACTTCTGATTTTACCTCTGTTACAGCCTTTCCCCCTCCTCCCACCTCCTTACCCGTCCTGTCCCCCTCTCCTCTCCTATCCCATGTGGTTTCCTTCTGGAGCCACTCCCCTTTCCCAGCCAAAGGAGTGCCCCCCTTTATCAGCACCCACCAGTGATAGGACTCCCTCTGGGGACCCCTCCCCCAGAGTCTCTCAGGGTGGAAGCCTGCTATCACAACTCGGCTGTGGGACACGCACCCCAAGGTCGCCCGCTCTCTTTCAGTTCCAGATCACGCAAAAGCCTGCTCTCCCTCTATGCCCTGCCCTCTTGACCTATGAAACAGAATAATAATAATAATAATATTACCAAGCAACAAACCTAGGAACCAACACAACTGGATACAGATCACAAGTATACACAACATTTATTACCAGATACCCGGAATTAAAATTTTTAACAGAACAACAACTAGCTGATCAGATCCGTGTAATAATAAAAAATAACAGGATACCCCAGTCAGAATTAGAAAACATCAAACAACAAGTACAACAAATACTGGAACAAAATAATGTGCAATCAGAAGAAGAAGAAAATACAGTAATGGACTCAAACATCCCAGAGCAAACAAACAAAGACCAACACGCATCAATTAAACAATCAGAGGAAAATGAAATCTTAAGACAGCCACCAGAACAAGCACAAATAGAACACGAAGAGACACACGTGTTAGATATAGAAGAGAAATTTCAGCTGACATATATAGAATACAAAGACACAAATACAGACATTAGACCATTCTTGCATAGACCGCCAAATAACCCACAAGTCGAAACAACAATAAAAACTATCAACACAATCATACACAACAAAATAAATGAAAACACAACTATGGAAGAGTTACAACTACTGGTTTATATAGGAGCACTCACTACACTAAATATACACACTAGGCAGAGATCAGAACCAACCAACACACAGAAGAAACCCACAAAACCAGCATGGCAACACAGGCTACAGATCAGAATAGAAAAACTGAGAAAAGACATCGGACAGCTAACACAATTTATAAGAAATGAAATATCAGACAAAAAACGAAAAAGGTTAGGTAAAATCTCACAAGAAGAAGCAATAGAGCAATTAGATGAAAAAAAGCAGAAATTACAAGCATTGGCCAAACGACTTAGAAGATACAAAAAAAGTGAAAATAGAAGGAAACAAAACCAAACATTCAACACAAACCAAAAGAGATTTTACCAAACAATGGATAACACACACATTAAAATAGACAATCCACCAAACATAACAGACATGGAACACTTCTGGAGCAACATATGGTCAAACCCGGTACAACATAACAGGCATGCACGGTGGATACAAGCAGAAACAGACACATACAAGATGATACCACAAATGCCTGAAGTGATAATTTTGCAACATGAAGTCACCCGAGCAATTAATTCTACACACAATTGGAAAGCCCCTGGAAATGATAAAATAGCAAATTACTGGCTAAAGAAGTTCACCTCAACACATTCACATCTAACTAAATTATTTAACAGTTACATTGCAGACCCATACACATTCCCCGATACACTTGCACATGGAATAACCTATCTGAAACCTAAAGATCAAGCAGACACAGCAAACCCAGCTAAATATTGCCCCATAACATGCCTACCAACAATATACAAAATATTAACTTCAGTCATCACACAGAAATTAATGACACATACAACACAGAACAAAATTATAAATGAAGAACAAAAAGGCTGCTGCAAAGGAGCACGAGGATGTAAAGAGCAACTGATAATAGATACAGAGGTGACATATCAAGCTAAAACTAAATGAAGGTCACTACACTACGCATACATTGATTACCAAAAAGCTTTTGATAGTGTACCCCACTCATGGTTACTACAAATATTGGAAAAATACAAAGTAGATCCTAAATTGAAAGAGTTCCTAAACATAGTAATGAAAAATTGGAAAACCACACTTAATATCCAAACAAATTCAAATAATATCACATCACAGCCAATACAGATTAAGCGTGGAATATACCAAGGAGACTCATTAAGTCCTTTCTGATTCTGCCTTGCTCTGAACCCACTATCCAACATGCTAAATAATACAAATTATGGATACAATATTACTGGAATATACCCACACAAAATCACACATTTGCTATACATGGATGATCTGAAACTACTGGCAGCAACAAATCAACAACTCAACCAATTACTAAAGATAACAAAAGTATTCAGCAATGATATAAATATGGCTTTTGGAACAGACAAATGTAAGAAAAATAGCATAGTCAAGGGAAAACACACTAAACAAGATGATTACATATTGGATAACCACGGCAACTGCATAGAAGCGATGGAAAAAACAGATGCCTATAAATATCTAGGATACAGACAAAAAATAGGAATAGATAATACAAATATTAAAGAAGAACTAAAAGAAAATATAGACAAAGACTAACAAAAATACTGAAAACAGAATTGACAGCAAGAAACAGGACAAAAGCTATAAATACACTCCAGGAAATGGAAAAAAGAACACATTGACACCGGTGTGTCAGACCCACCATACTTGCTCCGGACACTGCGAGAGGGCTGTACAAGCAATGATCACATGCACGGCACAGCGGACACACCAGGAACTGCGGTGTTGGCCGTCGAATGGCGCTAGCTGCGCAGCATTTGTGCACCGCCGCCGTCAGTGTCAGCCAGTTTGCCGTGGCATACGGAGCTCCATCGCAGTCTTTAACACTGGTAGCATGGACATGAACCGTATGTGCAGTTGACGGACTTTGAGCGAGGGCGTATAGTGGGCATGCGGGAGGCCGGATGGACGTACCGCCGAATTGCTCAACACGTGGGGCGTGAGGTCTCCACAGTACATCGATGTTGTCGCCAGTGGTTGGCGGAAGGTGCACGTGCCCGTCGACCTGGGACCGGACCGCAGCAACGCATGGATGCACGCCAAGACCGTAGGATCCTACGCAGTGCCGTAGGGGACCGCACCGCCACTTCCCAGCAAATTAGGGACACTGTTGCTTCTGGGGTATCGGCGAGGACCATTCGCAACCGTCTCCATGAAGCTGGGCTACGGTCCCGCACACCGTTAGGCCGTCTTCCGCTCACGCCCCAACATCGTGCAGCCCGCCTCCAGTGGTGTCGCGACAGGCGTGAATGGAGGGACGAATGGAGACGTGTCGTCTTCAGCGATGAGAGTCGCTTCTGCCTTGGTGCCAATGATGGTCGTATGCGTGTTTGGCGCTGTGCAGGTGAGCGCCACAATCAGGACTGCATACGACCGAGGCACACAGGGCCAACACCCGGCATCATGGTGTGGGGAGCGATCTCCTACACTGGCCGTACACCACTGGTGATCGTCGAGGGGACACTGAATAGTGCACGGTACATCCAAACCGTCATCGAACCCATCGTTCTACCATTCCTAGACCGGCAAGGAACTTGCTGTTCCAACAGGACAATGCACGTCCGCATGTATCCCGTGCCACCCAACGTGCTCTAGAAGGTGTAAGTCAACTACCCTGGCCAGCAAGATCTCCAGATCTGTCCCCCATTGAGCATGTTTGGGACTGGATGAAGCGTCGTCTCACGCGGTCTGCACGTCCAGCACGAACGCTGGTCCAACTGAGGCGCCAGGTGGAAATGGCATGGCAAGCCGTTCCACAGGACTACATCCAGCATCTCCACGATTGTCTTCATGGGAGAATAGCAGCCTGCATTGCTGCGAAAGGTGGATATACACTGTACTAGTGCCGACATTGTGCATGCTCTGTTGCCTGTGTCTATGTGCCTGTGGTTCTGTCAGTGTGATCATGTGATGTATCTGACCCCAGGAATGTGTCAATAAAGTTTCCCCTTCCTGGGACAATGAATTCACGGTGTTCTTATTTCAATTTCCAGGAGTGTATGTATGCTATACCAATATTGACCTACTCATTTGGAGTAGTGAAATGGAGCAACACAGACCTAGAAGCACTCGATACACTTACACGATCACAATGCCACAAATATAGAATACATCACATACATTCAGCAACAGAAAGATTCACATTAAACAGAAAGGAAGGAGAAAGGGGATTTATCGACATAAAAAACCTACATTATGGACAGGTAGACAATTTAAGGGAATTCTTTCTAGAACGAGCAGAAACTAGCAAAATACACAAAGCAATCACTCATATAAATACATCGGCTACAACACTGCAATTTCATAACCACTTCTACAACCCTTTAGATCACATAACATCAATAGATACAGAGAAAGTAAATTGGAAAAAGAAAACACTACATGGCAAGCACCCATATCATCTAACACAGCCACACATCGATCAAGACGCATCCAACACATGGCTAAGAAAAGACAATATATACAGTGAGACGGAAGGATTCATGATTGCAATACAGGATCAAACAATAAACACCAGATATTACAGCAAGCATATTATTAAAGATCCCAATACCACAACAGATAAATGCAGACTTTGCAAACAACAAATAGAAACAGTAGATCACATCACAAGCGGATGTACAATACTAGCAAATACAGAATACCCCAGAAGACATGACAATGTAGCAGAAATAATACATCAACAACTTGCCATACAACATAAACTAATAAAACAACACGTTCCCACATACAAGTATGCACCACAAAATGTACTGGAGAATGATGAATACAAATTATACTGGAACAGAACCATTATAACAGATAAAACAACACCACATAACAAACTGGACATCATACTCACCAATAAAAAGAATAAATTAACACAACTAATCGAAATATCCATACCCAATACAACAAATATACAAAAGAAAACTGGAGAAAAAATTGAAAAATACATCCAACTGGCTGAGGAAGTCAAGGACATGTGGCATCAGGATAAAGTTGACATAATACCAATTATACTATCAACTACAAGAGTCATACCACACAATATCCACCAGTACATCAATGCAATACAGCTACATCCAAACTTATATATACAACTACAGAAATCCGTAATTATTGATACATGTTCAATTACCCGAAAGTTCCTAAATGCAATATAACGTATACCGTACAGTTAAAAGGAAGTCACGCTTTATCAAGGTCCGCGTAACTTTCCATTTTTAACCAGACATAACGTCTGAGAAAAGAAAGAAACAATAATAATAATAAGAAGAAGAAGAAAAAGAAGTCCCAGGACAATCTCATTCTCCCCCTCCCCATCCTAGTGGCCCCAGAAGTGTCATCTCCTCCCTCACAAACTGAGTCCGATATCATATTTATGGATATCACCCCTGCATCATTGGTGACAGATGGTAATCTGGCAGCATGATTGGTTCCAGTATGTTTGCCTCCCATTTGGATACTCACTCTGCAATTATTCGATGGAACTGTAATGGATACTATCACCACCTTCCTGAGTCCCAATCCCTTATTGCCTTTTCCTTGACAGCTCATGTCATTTTCCAGGAATCTCATTTTACTGATGCTCACTCACCAACCCTTCATGGGTTTTGTGCTTTCTGTGGGAAATAGGTCAAACCTTCAAGGGCTTCCGGTGGCATCTGCACTTTGGTCCATTGTTAGTACATGGATCCCACTTCATACCACATTAGTACACTTGGACTCTGCCATCACAATTTATAACCTCTGTCTCCCTCCTGACAGGCCACCTACATCAGCTGCCCTAAGCAATTTCCTGTACTTATTGCTCAACACAATCAGAAAAAAGACCAATTAATGGAATTATTCTGAAAAATGGAAATTTTAGCAGTGACAATGCCTGTGACGCTTAACCAAACAGGTGTTATGTAGGAAAAAGAGGAATCTATGCTGACAGAGTAGGAAATTTCCAAAACCCAAGCTGCATTAGCAAAGGAAATTTCTGAAATGCAAGCCAATGAGTTAAACAAACTTTCAAAAGACAGGATCAGAGTTCTAATGAGTTTACCAAGTCAAGAAAAGCTGAGGATGGCTTACCTGATACTATACTCAAATTAACTGACAAGGTATGAAAGAAAAAAACCACTCGAAAGTTCCTATCTGAAATTGTTCACCAGCTGTGAGAATGAGCTGCTAGTGTCTTATTTCTTGAGCTAGAAAGAGACTTTAAATGAACATTTTGAACTGCAAAGAGCAATTTGCAGGTTAATTTACAATTTGGATAGCTGTGAAGGATGAACAAATTGCCAAGCAAACAGATAGTAAAGTTCAGGCTGTGATTAATCATACCTCAAAGGAATGAGATGGTTTGGCAAAAACAGTGAAAAATAAGCTGTGCAAAATAAAAGAACAAATGGGGAAAGATTTCTCACAACTGAATGAAGCCATTAGTAAATGAATCAACCTAGTAAGTAAAGAATCAGCCAAGGTTAGAGAGGTTGTGAATGACACAGTCAGCAGTACAGGAACTTGAAAAGACGCAAGAGTCTGATCCATTGTTGGACTGGGAGCAGCAGGAGCACTATGAGCTGGCCCCTTAATTGTTGCCAAAGACACAGTAAGCAGTGGGGGCTGCACCAAATTCAGTTTCAGACCTTTTTGCCAGATAACAAGAGTTACATTCCTCTGTATTTATTCAGACATCCTGTGGTGTGTTGCCATTCTTGTGGAATGATGATCAAAAATAGGTTTTGTACTAGATATATACACAAAGATGCTTCACTCTGTGCTACCAGTGCAACAATGTACTATCATATGTATGAAAAGGTTGAAAGATCATTTCTGGCCAAATATTGGTCAAACAGTATTCAAGAATACCTCAGGAAAGAAGTGTTTAATCTGGAAACCTTCAGTTTTTGGCATGAGATTGTGAGACAGTAATTTGAGAAATGTATTAATAATACACAATACTGGAATGAGCCAAAGAGACATCATAACATTTTGTGAACCTTAAAGGCAAAGTTGCCTATTGGTGTACAAGAAAAGTTGATCCCCATACTGAGTTGAACCTGAAGGAATTTATCTAGGTTCTTGACTCAGTTTATCTGGTATGTGAAGGTGCTCAAGCAAGGACAAATCAAACAAAAAGTTGGCTGACAGTTGTTGGCAATAGCAATAGTTGCAGATACAACATGTCAGACAGTTATCATGTGGACTGACATGAGCATCAACTGACAGCTCAGTATGAGCAATGAGGCAGTGGTTGGGGTAACAATCAGAATGAGCAAAAGCAACAAAAAACTAGGTATAACTGTGGTTAGATGTCAAGAAACAGTGACAGCTACTGGCACAATAGCCAGTAGGAAAGGCTAAATAATCAGGACTGGAGAAATCAACCACCAGTACTCACAGCAGTCATCGATGATAACAATTGTTCTCCTAGCACCAGACAAGAAAACTAGATATGACCACATAGAGCCCAAAGATATCGATTGTAGAGTGGAGTAGGGCTGGGAAGGAAATTTAAATATGTTACCTTACAATGGCAGCACAGACATTAGGCAGGAGGTATGCTCATATTAGTAACCATAGTACAGACTAATCAACTGTTTTGCAGTCAAGAATCAATGTGTGAATAGCCAATTTACCTGTTATAATAATGTTAAACACAAACTCAGCTGTAACTGTGGTGGGCACAGATTTATTTAAAAGAATTTGTAAAAGAGCAAAAGTACCAATTTTTACTGTAGAGTAATTGTAGAATCCTGTGAGCTGTTGGCAACCTGCATCCTCAATTATTTGTTGGATGTTTTTGCCTTCTATAGCTCCCTTTAGTACCATGGAAGTCACTCTCTGATGTCTTAACATATGACCTATCATCCTGTCTCTTCTTCTTTTCAGTGTTTTCCATATATATTCATTTCCTTGATGATTCTGTGGAGCACCTCCTCATTCCTTATCTTACCAGTCTATCTCATTTTCAATATTCTTCTGAAACACGACATCTCAAATGCTTCAATTTTCTTCTGTTCCAGTTTTCCCACAGTACATGTTGTGGTCCAGACATACATTCTCAGAAATTTCTTCCTCAAATTTAGGCCTATGTTTGATACTAGTAGACTTATCTTGGCCAGGAATACCATTTTTGCCATTGCTCATCTGCTTTTTATGTTCTTACTCTGTCCATTATGTATTATTTTGCTGCCCAGAGAGCACTATTGCTTGACTTCATCTAACTCATGATCCCCAATTCAGTAAGTTTCTCGCTGTTGTCATTTCTGCTGCTTCTCATGACTTTCATATTTTTTTCAGTTTACTCTCAATTCATATTCTGTACCCATTAGACCGTTCATTCCATTCAACAGATTCCATAATTCTCCTTCACTTTCACTGAGGATAGCAATGTCACCAGCAAATCTTATCATTGACATAATTCACCCTGAATTTTAATCCTGCACTTGAACCTTTTTTTTATTATCATCATTGCTTCTTTGATGATAGACTGAACAATAGGGGTGAAAGACTACATCCCTCTGTCACATCCTTTTTAAGCTAAGCATTTTGTTCTTGATATTCCAGTCTTATTGTTTCCTCTGGGTTCTTCTACATATGATAGGAGTCTGGTACCAGACTCTTACAGTCATCAGAAGAGAATGGGGCAGAATGTGGTGGTGAGAACCTAGTTACACTCAACAGTGCCAAGAAAACATTGACAATAGCACACCTATTAGGCAGTAATACAGGATTGTCTTCCAAAGTGCTGCACCGCAACTGGGCTGGCAGAATATCACTTCTTCAGTGGCTCGTCTCACAGTATTGCCAGCACAGCAAAGTGTTGAGTGGCAGCTGCTACATCATCAGTGCCCGTCTACCACAGAATCTGGCAGTCTCCAGCTCTGCATATCAGTCTCCTAAGTGCTCCCATAATGACGAAACTTTGCAATCAGGAGTCTCACCCCAATATTGGCTGACTCACAGGGCTTGGATCTCAGCCCTCATTTAGAAAACAGGAGCCAGCACCATTGGTGTCTGCCACAAGAACAGGATGAGAAGCAGCAGCATCCACACACACAAAATCAGATGATGGACAGTGTCATGCAGGTCAAGCTTCCAGCAGACCTGCAGGGTGATGGTGGCCACTGTATCCCAGTAGTGTGGCCTCAAAAGTTGGCAGTGGAGCTGACAGCAGCAGCACCCTTCCAGACGGACTTATGGTTCCATAGATGACTGATGACAGGAGGTTGACCTGCACAGCCTCCCCTACCACTGGATGGCTGCAACAGACACAAGGGGCACTGGGCAGTCAGCAATCAGCACTAATCGATCAAAAATTTTTTGAGAAGAGTGGGGTTTTTATGTTGGCACTTTCCATGCACTTTGAGGTGGTGGGAATGGATATGGAATCAGGTGTCATTTTTGCTCACTGTCAGTTTTCCTAGTTACCTTTCAGAGGCTCTTTTCTGCTGCCTCAGCACCTGCATACTTAAGTTGGATTGTACCTAGCCTTCCTTACAAAATCCTGCTTTGCCACAAGTATGATGGTATCTCTGAGCTTCCATGATATCATTATGCTTCACCAGCAGGCCTGGGCACTTGCTCATCCCCCCTTTGGGGGTCTGTGTTTGCCGCAACTCACTCAGCATTTCCCTTCAAGTGGAAGTCTACTGGTCATTGACATAGGCATTTCACATTCTAGGAGCTGCCAAGGTAGAGCTTGGATGAATTTTTAGTGTTCATTGGGGATACTATCCTTGGATGCAACATCTCCCACTTCCTTTGGAAAATTTGTCTTCAGTTTTCAGTTTAGAGTACCCTTAATAAACTTTACCAGTAGTTACACATTATACAACTTAAGTTATTCTACCATTACCCTCATACAGCTAGTTTACATGAGTCTCAATGGTTGATGTAGCAAAACGATAACATAGGTCTTTGCAGATGTTATTTCTTATACACTAACATGGTTATTGATATACTTATAGTTCATCTATTAGTCTACACATAATTCCCTCACTATGTCTGAGTTTGTTGAATCCTGCCTAGTTGTTGAAGATGGGGTATCTAGGAAACCTGCTTTTTAGGGACTGATGACCTTAGCAGTTAAGTCCCAAAAGATTTCACACATTTTTTTTGAAACCTGCTTTCTCGGATAGCTTTACAACAATTCAAGCAAATTGTATTAATGAGTTTTATTACAAAAATAAATGACAATACTTAACTTTGAAAAATAATGATGTGTTGCGAGCAAACAGCAACATACAAAATAAACAAGTTTCTTCAGTCTAACAATTCCACGATTGAGTTACATAGAATGTACAAACAAGTAATGAGTTTTGATGCTTCTTTTCAGGTTGCTAGTCTTGATGCTTTTTGTGGACTGGACTGCGATCAGTTGGGCGAGGCACTTATGCCCTCTTCACATAGAGGACGCTGCTGTCACATTGTTGTCCTCAAGAGGGGTCGATCAGCGTGAAATTGGCCGACATCTTGACACAGCCCAATTCACTCAATCATTGCCAACTAGTGTGCCAACACTGACTTTATGCTGTAACATTCCTTCCTCCCAAAGCAACAGACTATCATTGTGTAGGGAGTGTGACAACGGGTGGAGAGGCAGGAGTGTGAATGCTGTGATGGACTGGAAGCTGTGGCTGCAGGGGACATCAAGCTTCCAGTCATACCCTGCCATCTGGCCTGCGCTCTGGTGTAAGCGTCCTGCAGTAAATGACCAGAAGGGTACGCATCCTCCTTCTGAGGCCCATAACATGATGTAGAAGGCCTCGGCTGCTGCAGTGTGGTAGGACGAGCAGAGGCGGAGGAGGCAAAGGGTCCATCTCCATGGGGTCATCCTGCAGTGTTGTGATGACACCCTCTGGTGGCTGCTGTGGCTGCACTGTCCTGGGGATCCATGAATCTGGGAGAAGAGATACAAAAGGATCACTGTACACATGACAGTGGTGAATTTGGATGTGATGTTGATGCTACATTCCATTGTGGTCTGAAATGAGATACATGCATGCGCCAAGTTGACAAAGGACCTCGTGTCACACCCACCATCCACTGCCACTATAAACCCTGTAAAACTCAATATCATGCAACATGAAGCGATTCTTGCAGCCTTTCATTGGAGCCGTATGCTGAGGAGGGTGGAGTCGGTGGAGCCGTGTCTGATGTCAGTGGCTATGAACCAATTCTGCTGGTAATGGTCCATTTCATGGACGCAAACAATAGGTGTTGAGAAACAGTTGCAATGATTGATCCCTGGTGTGTCTGGTGTGAAGTTTTGTCATCTGCTGCTTGAATGTTCTGACAAAACGTTCTGCTTTGCCGATTGACTGTGGATGGAATGGTGCACTAGTTAGATGCTATATGCCACTGCATGTTTCAAATTCATTTGATGTGAACTGTCATTTTGAACAAGAATCACAGCGTACTGTATAGCGAGGCTATGCCGACATGCAAAGAATCTGTGAACTACAGAGTTCTTTATGCTCTGCAGTGAGTGAGGCCAAAATGTTCAAATCTGAACCAGCTTCCATGGCCTGTGCAATTTTCTATGGTTCAGAGGAAAGGATTGAAGCAATTGAGAATTGTGAACATCGATGTTACAACAAGACGCAGGAGAAATGTCAAAATCTGTGTCAGGGCCAATCAGAAGATGTGAAAGGGCATCCCTATTACCATGTTGAGCTGTTGGATGATAAATAATCTCATACTGGTATTGAGACAACAACAAAGCCCATCTTTGCAACTTTTGGGCAGTTCATACAGGAACTGGCTTCATCAGATGAAACAAGGACTGCAATCACTTGTGATCCATTACTAAGTAGAATTTTCTGCCATACAAATAATGGTGGAATTTGGCAACACCATACACTATAGCCAATGCCTCTTTCTCTATATGTGATTAGTTAGATTGAGTTTTGGACAACACTTTTGATATGAAAGCAATAGACCTGTCTTTATCACCAAATCTGTGCAAAAGCACTGCACCAATTTCATAAGAGGAGGAGTCAATTTGGATCACAACTGGTTTGTCAGGATCAAAATGATCACTGAGCAATGCATCTTTAAGTTTTTGGAAAGCTTCTTGGCACTCATTTGTCCAAACAAAAGGAACATTCTGGCAATGCAAGTGATGCAATGGAGCTGTGATTTGTGCAGCATTCAGCACGAACTGAATATAATAGTTCATTTTCTCTAAGACTGACTGCAATGTGGTGACATTGCAAGAAACTGGCAGGTCACATACAGCTAACAAATGCGACTGAAGAGGATGTACACCTTGACTGTTTATGCCGTGACCAAAATATTGCAACTCAGGTTAAATAAAATCACAGTTGTTCAGTCTACGCTTTAGTCCCACATCAGATAACACACAAAACAAAGCATGCAAATTTGTCAATGTGTTCTTCAGGTGCATGTCCAAATAGTCTGAACAGTTTGGTACTTAAGCAGTCAGCTGTTTCAAATACTGCTAGAAAATGGTGGGTGTGGAAGCACTGCCAGAAAGCAAACGCAAATATTTAAACAAGCCCAAATGAGTGTTCACAACACACACTTTTTGAGATTCTTCATCTAGTAGTATTTGAAGATATGCATCAGGCAAATCAATTTTTGAAAAATAATGACCAGTGTCTAATCTTCTACGAGATTCTCTGGGCACAGCAATTGATAAGTATCAATCACAGTTTGTGGGTTAACTGTAGACTTAAAGTCAATACAGAGGTGAACATGACTTCAAAGTTTGGGAAGCAAAACCAGTGGACTTGCCCATTGATTAGCTTGTATGGGTGCAATAGCTCCGCTATCTTGCAGTTCTTTAAGTTCAGCAGCGACTTTGTCCTTTAATGCAATTGGAACAGTTACGGCGCAGAAAAATTTCAGCTGAGAATTGTCTTTCATAGTAATATGTCCAACAAAATTGTTAGCCTTACCTAAACCTTCAGAAAAAAGGTCACGGAATTCTTTCAGCAAGCTAGCTACACTGTCTTTTGCACTAAATGCAGTCACTGACAACATATTGTCCTGAATTTTAAAGCCAAATAAATCAGATGGATTATGTCAAAATATGTTCTCATGCTCGCATATTGCAACACAGTGAAACTCACGGTTTCCTTATGCAAGCGATACATGGCAGGCAAAGTACATTTTCTGAGAATGGGAATGTCTTGTCCATTATAAGCCATCAGATGCATGCTAATTTTAGACAGGCTTGGGGAGCCTAACAGTTCATATGTGTAATGATTCAGCAATGTAATAGAGGCACCCATGTCCAACTGAAATTTCACACATTTTCCACTAACATGCAAATGAACAAAACGTTTGTTGGACTGGCGTAGCACTGAAGAAACCATTTGATTGCTAGTTTTTCTAACTGCAGCAGTCTTTGAATACACTGCATTGATTACATGGGCATTGAGCCTAGATTTTTGTGAGTGGGCAGAATACTGAAGTTTGTTCCATTGCAAACATACGGATTTTACATGACCTTTCTTACCACGAGCGTAACACTGTGCTTGTCTGGATGGGAAGTCTTGGCATTTGTGCCATGAATAGAACCAAAGGCATGACTTAATTCTGTTTGCCTGCATAGGGAACTGTTTACGCAGTGTGGCATGTGCATGCTGTTGCTGCCAACTGGGCCGGTCGTAAGCAAGGGTTGACTCGACCCGACAAATTGGTGGCCGCTCAGATTCATTGACTGACACGATACCTGACTCATACTGATCTAGTATTTGCACTACATGTTGAAATGATGGATCTGACTGTTTCAAAATCTGTTCTCTAAGCCTGACATCAGTTACATTGTACATGATCACATCACGCAACATAACATATGAATATAAGTTTGCATTTCCTTGTCATACCCTGCAAATATGTTACCCACTCACAATAAGTTTGTTCTGATGTATTTTTGCAATTAAAGAATTTATACCTAGCTGTCACCACATTCACTTGTTGGTCATAATAGTTAGTTAGTGAATCTACAACCCAATCATAGAAAAGTTCACTCAGAGTGGTGTTAAGGAACAATTTCTGAATGAGGTGAAACACCACACTTCCTACTGTTGACAAAAAGTAGTGTAGTTTCATAGTACCTGGTATGTTGTGAGCAATGAGGTGTGCTGAAAACTGTTGCAGCTTCTCAAACCACTCCTTAGGTTTTTTGTTAAAGTGGCGAGATAGCGGTATAGCATTCAGAGCTAAAGTAGTTGTATTTTGCACATATTGGTCGCTTGAGTTATCAGGAGCTGCTGTACTGTGTTTAGCAGCAAAGCAATGTACTTGGTCTGGAACTGAAACATCTGTATTAACTGCATTGCATTTATCGCTTGCAGCTGAGGCGCCTGAGCAGGGGGTGGGAGAGGTGGGTTGCTCATTTTGGACTATGCAAATGCAATAAACAGACAAGGCAAACAATAAAAATAAGCACACAAGCAAGGAAAACACTGATTAGCAAAAACACTATAAGAGGCAATATTACAGCAAGTAAACATACCCCTGCAACGAAGAAGGGGAGGAGAAAAAAAAAAGTAGAATTAAGGCACCAACAACCACAAAAGAAAATCCATGGCCACCAGGCACTGGGTTCCTCTTATAACTCATCATCAGATGTTGAATCCTGCCTTATCATTAAAGATGGAGTGTCTAGGCAACCTGCTTCCTCGGATCGCTAGACGATTCAACCAAATCATATTAATAAGTTTTACAACAAAAAATAAATGACAATACTTGTCTTTGAGAAATACAGATGTGTCATGAGCACAGGGCGACATATGAAACAAACAAGATTCTTCAGTATAGCAATTCCAAGATTGAGCTACATAGAATGTACAAGCAAGTAAGGAGCTTTGACGCTTCTATTCAGGTCCCTAGCCTTGATGCTTTTCTTTGACTGGGCCATGACCAGTTGGGGACGGTGCTTATGTCCTCTTTGGATAGAGGCCACTGCTGTCAAGTTGTTGTCCTGGAGAGGGGTCAATTAGCATGCAATTGGCCGATGTTTTGTCACAGTCCACTCTGCTCTATCATTCCCGACAGATGTGCCGACACTTCACTTTACACCGTAACAGAGCTTTATTTACAAACCAATCAATGCTATCTGATGCACAGATAAATCTGAGTGGTGCACTGATTTTTGTTTAAAAGAGAAGTAGATTACACAAAGTACAATCAAAACCACTACAGCGCTGTTAGATATCATGCTTATGGTTGTGATACTATGTCGTCATCTATCACAGTATTCATGTAGGTGTCAGAACATTTGCTTAGATGTCATTCTCCCTTTTTGCATTGCTACTAGTTCATCTATTGAGCATAGAAGTCTGGATTTAGGGTAGTATTTTGGGAGGTTAAGTTTTAAGTAGTGTAATAAAACATGGCAAAAATGTTTATGTGAAGTTTGGGATGTGTGTTATAGTTTAACACAAGGAAAATACTGTCCAGTCACTATCTGATTATTTTATACCACCTTTTGCAACACATTACCAGCGTTCAAATAACTCTCCATCAATTTTATACATATTTTGTGTAATCCTAGGTGCTGCTTTTTGATGCTGCCATACGCTCATTCTGGTGTTACTGCATCATTACATAGATGTTATGAAATAGTCAAAATAAGTTTTAGTAGTTCTTCTCTCCAAAGGTTTTTATTTTGCATGCTAGATGTTCAGCAGCAAATGTGTTTTACATTGTAGAACTCACATCTTCCAGTTATAAAACAGTTTATATTGTGACAGAGTCTGACTACATGCTGTTGATGCAAACTTTGGCCTAACACTGAAGTATGGTGGTGTACAAATCGCCTCTGTTTATATGGTTCTAACAGTTACTATCATTGTTACATAATGAACTTCGCATCAGAACAATCAGTTTTTTTTCATAGATCATGGCAAATATACAGACTGAATAACATCGGGAATAGGTTAAAACCCTGAGGTTAAAACCCTGTCTCACTCCCTTCCCAACCACTGCTTCCCTTTCATGCCCCTCAACTCTTATAACTGCCATCTGGTTTCTGTACAATTTGTAAATAGCCTTTTGCTCCCTGTATTTGACCCTTGCCACCTTCATAATTTGAAAGAGAGTATTCCAGTCAAAATTGTCAAAAGCTTTTTCTAAGTCTACAAAAGCTAGAAACATAGGTTTGCGTTTCCTTAATCTAGCTTCTAAGACAAGTCATAGGATCAGTATTGCCTCATGTGTTCCAACATTTCTACAGAATCCAAACTGATCATCCTTGAGGTCGGATTCTACCAGTTTTTCCATTCATCTGTAAAGAATTCATGTTAGTATTTTGCAGCCATGACTTATTAAACTGATAGTTTGGTAATTTTCACATCTGTCAACACCTGCTTTCTTTGGGATTTGAATTATTACATTCTTCTTGAAGTCTGAGGGTATTTCACCTGTCTTGTACATCTTGCTCACCAGATGGTAGAGTTTTGTCAGGGCTGGGTCTCCCAAGGCTGTCAGTAGTTCTAATGGAATGTTGTCCTGGGGCCTTGTTTCCACTTAGATCTTTAAGTGCTCTGTCAAACTCTTCAAGCAGTATCCTATCTCCCATTTCATTTACATCTACATGCTCTTCCATTTCCATAATATTGTCCTCACTTACATTGCCCTTCTATAGACCCTTTATATACTCCTTCCTCCTTTCTGCTTTTCCTTCTTTGCTTAGAACTGGGTTTCCATCTGAGCTCTTGATATTCATATAAGTGGTTCTCTTTTCTCAAAAGGTCGCTTTAATTTTCCTGTAGGCAGTACCTATCTTACCCCTCGTGATATATGCCTCTACAGCCTTACATTTGTGCTCTAGCCATCCCTGCTTAGCCATTTTGCACTTACCGTCTATATCATTTTTGAGACGTTTGTATTCCTTTTTGCCTGCTTCATTTACTGCATTTTTATGTTTTCTCCTTTCATCAATTAAATTCAATATTTCTTCTGTTACCCAAGGATTTCTACCAACCCTCATCTTTTTACCTACTTGGTCCTCTGCTGCCTTCACTACTTCATCCCTCAGAGCTACCCATTCTTCTTCTACTGTACTTCTTTCCCCCATTCCTGTCAATTGTTCCATTATGATCTCCCTGAAACTCTGCACAACCTCTGGTTCTTTCAGTTTATCCAGGTCCCATCTCCTTAAGTTCTCTCCTTTTTGCAGTTTTTTCAGTTTTAATCCATAGTTCATAACCAATAGATTGTGATTAGAGTCCACATCTGCCCATAGAAATGTCTTACAATTTAAAACCTGGTTCCTAAATCTCTGTCTTGCCATTATATAATCTATCTGAAACCTTCTAGTATCTCCAGACCTCTTCCATGTATACAACCTTCTTTTATGATTCTTGAACTAAGTGTTAGCTGTGATTAAGTTATGCTCGGTGCAAAATTCTACCAGGTGGCTTCCTCTTTCATTCCTTACCCCCATTCCATATTCACCTACTACGTTTCCTTCTCTTCCTTTTCCTACTATCGAATTCCAGTCATCCATGACTATTAAATTTTCGTCTCCCTTCACTATCTCAATAATTTCTTTTATCTCATCATGCATTTCATCAATATCTTCATCATCTGCGGAGCTAGTTGGCATATAAACTTGTACTATTGTGGTAGGCATGGGATTCATGTCTATTTTGTCCATAATAATGCATTCACTATGCTGTTTGTAGTAGCTTACCTGCACTCCTATCTTTTTATTCATTATTAAACCTACTCCTGCATTACACCTATTTGATTTTGTATTTATAACCCTGTATCCATCCACATCCGAGGTATCTCTCAGGATGATCAACTTAGCTATCTCAAAGAACTTGAGAGTAAGTTCGACTTACTTCAAACACAAGAGAATACATAAGAGAACATGGTGTTCACCAGATGGCAGAACCACCAACCAGATACATCACATCTTAGTGGACCAGCACTATAGCCATAGAGTCATGGACGTCAGGTTGTATAGAGAAGTTGACTGTGTGTCAGACCACTTCCTCATTGTGTACAAGCTTAAACTCATGTTCACCTATGTCCATAAGAAGAAGACGACACTAGAACCTGCTTTGAATGTTGAGAAACTATGCGAAAATGTGATTAAAGAGCAATATTCTATAGAAATCAAAAACCGTTTTGAGGTCCTAGAGACCCTTGAACCAAGAGAGAACGTGGAGGAAAGGTGGAAAGAAATAACGTCCATGGTACTAAGTGTAGTGGAGGATATATTGGGAAGAAAGAAGATAATAAAGAAGAGGAAATGGTTCAATGAGACATGCCAGAAGGCTACAGAAAAGAGGAGGAAGATAAGACAGAAGTGGCTAGCTGATAGGGAGAATGAGCAGAAAAGGGAACATTTTATCAACATCAGAAGAGAGACAAAGTGAATCCTAAGAGCAGAAAAGAGAATATATCTAACCAGTTTGCTAGAACAAGTTGAGGCAGAGAGCCAAAACAAAAACCCAAGGCAATTCTTCCAATACATAAAAAATTGGAAACGTGGATTTCAGAGTCCAACTTTTTTCATTAGAGATAAGAATGGCAACTTGATAAATGACAAGGAAAGAATTTTAGAAAGATGGAAAGAATATTTCTCAGAACTGTTGAATCGCCCAGACCAAGATGAGATATTACCTGCAAACACTATGGAGGAAAGGAAAGATGAAGAAGAATGGGAAGTTAGTGAAGATGTGAAAATCACAATCAAAGGACTCAGAAACAACAAAGCCCCAGGGGAGGACGGAATAACATCAGAATTAATCAAGGAGGGAGGTGAGAGCTTACACTTAGAGATATATAAACTGATCCAGTTGATATGGGAGAAGGAGACACTGCCAGATGAATGGAAATTGACTATCATATGCCCAATATACAAGAGGGGAAGCAAAATGGAATGCGGTAACTACAG
Source organism: Schistocerca cancellata (assembly GCF_023864275.1). Classification (NCBI taxonomy): domain Eukaryota; kingdom Metazoa; phylum Arthropoda; class Insecta; order Orthoptera; family Acrididae; genus Schistocerca; species Schistocerca cancellata. The sequence goes on along the minus strand of NC_064628.1, from coordinate 418,185,439 downwards.
AGGAATCAGCTTGTTGAATGTAACATATAAGGTGCTGTCATCATTATCCTCAGAAAATTGCAACCATTCATAGAGAACAACATACAGGAGTACCAAGTTGGCTTTCGACCAAACCAATCAACAATAGATCACATTTTCACACTAAGACAATTGTTTGAAAAACATTGGGAGTATGATAAATATAGCTGCAGCCTGTTTGTTGATTTTCAATGTCCATATGACAGCACCCACAGGAATAGCCTATACAATACAATGCAATGCGGGACTTCAGAATCCCTAAGAAGCTAGTGAGAATGGTTCAAGTTTGTATGGAAGGGTCAAAGGCAGCAGTACGTTTCCGAGGAGCCACATCAGAAACATTCGAGATTGAGACAGCCCTCAGACAAGGGGATGCTCTCTCTTGTGTTCTGTTCAATGTCATGTTAGAGAAAGTAATAAAAGACTGTAGGCAACAGGAGTGGGCTGGAGTAGAGATGGACAGTAACTTCAATTGTCTCGCATATACAGATGACATAGTACTATTAAGTGAATCAAAGCACGAATTGAAAGAAATGTACCAGCAAATGGACAATTATGCACAGAAGGTAGAGCTCAAAGTGAATTGAGACAAAACAGAGTTCATGCACTTAGGAAGAAGACAAGAGCAGATAAAATTTCTTGAGATAGATGGCAAGAGGTTCAAGAGAGTAGACCAGTTCAAATACTTGGGATCGTGGTTTACCATGGACAACAACATAAAAATGGACAACAAGGAAAGAATAGCAATGGGAACAAAATGCATGCATACCCTCAGAGAGACGCTTGGCTCTAAATTGGTCTCAGTCAACCCGAAGATGAAAATTCACAACACAGTGATATGCCCAGCAGTAATGTATGATTCAGAAACATGGAGCATGACTAAGCGAGAAAGGGAAAAACTATTAATATTTGAAAGAAGAGTAATGAGGAAGATATGGGGACCAGTTTTAGATAATGAAGAATGGAGGAGGAGGAGAAACGAGGAAATCTATCTTCTGATGCTACAACCAACTATCCTACAGAAGATAAAGAGCAAAAGAATACAATAGGTTGGCCATGTAGCCCATATGCCAGATGGAAGACAGGCAAAGATGGCACTAGCGGGGAAACCAAAAACCAAACGCCCTATTGAACGACCAAGGCAGCGCTGGATGGACGACCTGATGAAGGACCTAGCAACCCTGTGAACTGAAGACATCTGGTGGAACTGGGCACAAAACAGTAAGGAATGGAAGCAGTTTGTGGAAGCAGCATGTGGTCTGCAGGGCCTGTGATCACTGAATATCTATCTATTTATATATTTATAACCCTGTAGTCACCTGACCAGAAGTATTGTTCCTCCTGCCACCAAACTTCACTAATTCCCACTGTATATAACTTTAATGTATCCATTTCTCTTTTAAAATTTTCTAACCTACCTGTCTGATTAAGTGACCTGACATTCCACACTCCGATCCGTAGAATGCCAGTTTTGTTTCTCCTGGTAACAATGCCCTCCTGAGTAGTCCCTGCCTGCAGATCCGAATGGGGGACTATTTTACCTCCGGAATATTTTACCCAATCAACCATATAGTAAAGCTGCATGTCCTCGGGAAAAATTATGGCTGTAGTTTCCCCTTGCTTTCAGCCATTCACAGTACCAGCACAGTAAGGCCATTTTTGTTAATGTTACAAGGTCAGATCAGTCAATATCCACACTGTTACCCTGCAGCTACTGAAAAGGCTGCTGCCCCTCTTCAGGAACCACACGTTTGTCTGGCCTCTCAACAGATACCCCTCCGTTGTGATTGCACCTATGGTATGGCTATCTGTATCGCTGGGGCATGCACGCCTCCCCACCAATGGCAAGGTCCATGGTTCCTGGAAGGGGGGGGGGGGGTTGGAGATATATCTACTACCATAAAGAAATTTTACAAGGTACATATGATTTTTTTCATTATAATAGGAAAAAAATGCAAGTGTATAAAATTTCACAGTTATATCATTGTTGTGATCTTTTGATGCACTCCACTGAATGTTCTATGAGATTTCTTATCACTATGTTCAATGTTCATATATTGCTACCTAAGAAATTGTGTCTTACCTCTAAAAGAAAATTGTTAATGTGAGTTGGTTTCTCACAAGTCTCTGTTTAGTTGGGTGTCAAGATATGGATATAGTATCACATAAATTATTTATTAAATATGCAGTCACAAGTAAATTGTGGTCATACTTTCATTTTTCCAGACAAGAACTTGCCTCAACCAGAATGACAGACATTTGATGCTGTATCAAACTCATTTCAAAGTAGAAATTTCAGTGGACCAAAAAAATGTATCATCATCCAAATTTAGTTTTCAGAATGATCACATCTAGATCAGTGTCCTGAGATAAGTGTGAATGTGCATCACTAAACAAAATTAATTGTTTCTCAGAGTAACCCATCAGATGTCGCAACTACTTTGCTTCTTACCTTCATGAGTTTTCCAAGTGGAGTAAACAGTATTTCAGAATAAAGTGTTATGTTTTTATTATACTCCATTTCACATCATTTTATTCCATCTCCTTCTTCAGTGCATTTCAAACCTGTATCAGCACAAAAATAATTTTTAATTAATCTAATCACAGTGTAACTTCCAATTCAGAAGTATGGTGAACTGTACAATGTAAGGAGTTATTTTGTGTATATAATACAGTGTGACAAAGCAATATTCAAGTTGATAGCATAAAATCTAACCTACTATACCAGACAAAATTTAGATTTCTGTCCATGAATGACATATCAGAATCAAGAGTTATCCTACACTAAATCATAGAAAAGCACTAATTTAAAGTATATTCAAGAACATGCAAAGGAAAATTCCCTCCAGTCTGTTAATTGAGACTGAAGTAGTGCACAGAATGATGCAGAAGTCATCCACTCATAGAAAATGTGATTGCAACAAGAGTTAACCTACAATGCACCTCTGATATATATATGACCGACCTGAAAAATCCAAACCACCAGGAATAAGTATGCATGTATGCGAATCAATACGATGTGGAACTTCAAGTTCCAGACAAACATCACCTACTACCAAATGACAAACAGAAGTTAGAATTAGGAGCACAAAGGCTGTGCACAAAGGGTTAATGCCTCCCTTTGACATTCACTTCCTTTGGTTTTTCCCAGGAATAACTGGATCCCACATGCTTCTACCTCAGGCTGTATCATCCTACTTGGGCAGATTGTAACACTTCCCCTCTGACATCTCTATAGGTCTTCCAGTGATATTAGAACATAACGATCTCTTTACTCTGAAATTATTACTACATTTTGGTCTATATCTGTACACATTTCAGTATGTGACCTGAAAGAAAGAAACCTTTATTACTACCTCCCCCTTCCTTCAGAAGGTGAGATTACCCAGACAAAACTATAATGCAATGCACAAAAACAACATTGTACTGATCCCTTGATAATGAAGGACAAAATACTTTAAAACATACTATAAACAGAACAAAATAAAACAGGATGACTTCCTAAAAAGCTACTCAAGAACACATGAAGTGCAATATATTCCCTCAGGTAGAAATTCCTTGTGGAAAATGCCTTGACTATCAAAAAAGGTGATGAGCATTGTTTTGATGCATGAGTTTTCAACTCTGACCTTTCTCCAACAAGGTGATGTCGGAGAACGCCATTCCATGCTTTGCCGTTTCTTTTCAGGATCATACTGGAGACACCAAGTTTCATCCTCAGTGACGATAAGGTTCAATAAATTGGGTGTCGCATCCACAGTTTCGACAAAATCCTGTGAAGCCTCTAAATGTGACTACTTCAGATTGTCATTCAAGTGATGTGGCACAAGACAACACATTTTCCTCTTTCCTAAATCCTGGGTAAGGATTTGTCGCATGGAGTCATGGTTCACCTGCAGTTCATCTGCTATCATGCACACAGTTAATTGACAGTCATTCATGATTAATATCTTCACTTTCTCAATGATTTCGTTACTGTTGGCAGTCGCCGGTTGTCCACTATGGGGATTGTCATAAACACTTTCTCTGCCTCCTCGAAAATGGGCAAACCACTCGTACACATGCTACACGGACAGTGCTTGATCCCCATAAACATGTGCCAGCATTGCATGCATTTCGTTTGGTTTCTTGTCAAGATTAAAACAAAATTTTAAATTCATCCTTTGCTCATTCATTATCCTGTTCTCAGTTCAGAACCAGTGCACTAAACAAGCACTTTGTCCAAAAGGTCTAACAAGGAACACACGATGCTCAACTGAACTACAGTGGGGGTAGGTTTTCAACACCGTCCCCTATGCAGGTGCAGTGTTGTGAGTCACCAGTTTCGCCCGATCGACCGTTATGACTTTATTCACCGAACTTTATTGTCAGAGGTTGTATTACGGCTGAATTTTAAATATTGCAAAATTCTGTATAAGTTAGCTTTAGTCTTTCTGCATTCAAAGCTATAGGCAGTCATGAGGTCCTCTAGAGGGAATATTGTAAGTTTTTCTCTGACAACTATGGCATATTTGTTTCAAGGGAAACTAAAAGTTTCCATTGGCTCTTTTTACGTGTTGACATTTTCATAACTGTAATGTAAAATGATAAAAATTGTTTTATTGATTTCATTTCTTAAACTTTTGAAACATCATACAGTACATAACATTAATTGAAAGTTAGATTAAGTGTCTCACAAATGAGTTAAGTTATTTTGTGTCCATTCAAGAGAAAAACTTAAGAGTATGCATTTAGCTGAACATCAGTGTAGAGATTTTCTAAAAGAATTCTCAGCAAATTAGTATAAAAATTAAAAATAACTTCCAATTTACCTGAATTCTGTATAGTTCAGGTTGCACAGGTTATGATGGACTAGGCTGATTCATTCCATCTATGTTAGTGAGATTACATTGGTGACATTTTTGTGTTACTTAAAAATACTGTAATTTTTAGATTTACTGAACTTGGTAGAAGCACTGATGGTTATCCATGGAGATAAGTAATGTCATATTGAAGAAATCTGTCAATACCAACACCACTTGCTAGAAGAAATGTGCTTGTGTTTAGAGACCACACATGGGTGTGTCAGGGAACCAAGTTTATTGATATTTATTTAAGAGTAAGCAGATATTTGTCAGTATCTTTATTGTCTTTAGTAATACTGTTTCATATGTACAAACTGAATTCTTGTGTGATTTGGTGGCAGTGTGAACTGTTGTCTAGTAAGGATATGATTGAAATCATATTGCTTTTAAGTGAAAAAAGTAACTATTTTCATGTTCTGCAGTAATGGAGTGAATCATTTATGAACAAAGTATATTTAAAATGTTATAATTTTTTGATAATTTTCTTCATCACAGTAATGCATTACTTTACAGTGCAGCCTGTGCATAGTGCTGAGGCAACAAGAGCAGTGTTCACAAAGTTTAGGAGCCCTGCCTGTCATCTAGGTCCAGGTGTTCTGATGGGCTCTCAAACTCATCAGGCTGGGAAACCACAAAAATGATACCAGACTGCAATGTTGACACATCTTCATAATGAAGTGTAACAAGTCAATGATGAAAGTTAAAAGTTGGTTAAAATTTGTTTGTCTCCATTTGTAACCATCTAAAGATCTGTTGAAAACTTCGTATAACTCCTCTCCTGCGTAAGGGGAAATGATGGTGTGGGTGGCTACCTTTTTGAAGGGACTCAGAAGTATTTTATTACAAATATTGAATCTGAAAACTTTTCTTTCTTTCTCATTGAGAACTGTTGCCTGTTGCAAGACCACTCCTATGGCTTGTGCTCTGAAATGGCTGATGCCATGGGCCAAGCATAGTTCTCATAGTTGGAGAATGCTGACAAGAGATGCCTTGTGAATGTTACCTACGTCCCTTGGCCAATGAAAGTGTGTGAGAATGATCATGTGAGTTACCCATGTATGGGAGCAGAGTGTTGTTTCCAGACTTCTGGCTCTCACTGTGACTATATCCCTACCTAGCACCATCCATTCTCCCAGCATTCTCCTATTCCACTTAGCTGCAGTGGTCTCTTCAACTGATTGGCACCTTCCCTTGGTGTCAAAGATTCAATAATATTGCTAAACTGACTGTCTACTAATATTAACTAGATGCTAGTACATAGAATATGGTAACAGATTAATGGCTAATTACAAATATACACTTTTGTAATTCATAAAGGAAAATGTATTATTTAAGTACTCCTAATTAATTTCTCTGCCATAATTTATTTTTAATTAATATTTCCATATAATCAATAAAATTGACCTTACCATTTCCCACATTACATAACTGTACATTCCAATTTGTATCTGTAAACAAGAATTTCTATATCTTTAAATGCAAACATTTTAGGTTCGACTACACCATGGCTGTTACTGATATCACATGAAACAACAAGTTTACTATTACTAGTCACTGTTTAATTTGTTTCCACAATGTGTTTCAAAGGTTTAACTCACCATCATCAGGTGGATTTCTTTGTATTAATGTGACGTATGTTGTGTTGTGACTTTGGGGCAACCTATGGCACTGCCTAGTGGAGAAACAAAACACTATTTCAGAACATGGATCTGTGGAGGTCTTTGACTGAAAACTGATGGTGACTGTGAACGTGCAATTACAAGAACTAAAATAGAACCCCCCCCCCCCCCCCCCCAGTTGTCACAGGTTCCTTCCCACACTTTGAAAAACAAAGATGGTGTCTAGAAACTGATAGGTGCAAGTAACATATATAGGAAAAGCAGGGACACTATTTCAAAGTACAAAAAAACATATAGCAAAAACAAAACCATTATTTTGCAGTAAGTATTGTGGAGATCTCTGGCTGAGTAGATGAACAGATATGTTACATTAAATATATCAAGTGGAGCAAAATTCTTTCCTGATCATGTAGATTAAACTTTATACTCATTTCTGTGATCAGAGGACAGGTTAAAAACATTAAGCATATTAATTGTGTTGCCAACTGTAGTCAATTTATACATAAATAACCATTTAGGTTGGGATTCAGAGACAGGGAATGAAAGGAGTGACAAAAGTAGAGCAAAGATTTGGTTGTGCCAGAGCTGTGGGTTGCTAGGCTTACATCTGTTACATTTTATAACTAAGTAAATGTTGAGGTAATACACTGATTATGCTTTAAAATAATATGCAGACAGATAAACTGTTTATATAATTGAATGTTAAATCACTCCCCCCCCCCCTCCTCTCCCTCTCTTTCTCACCTCCTCCCCCCCCCCCCACCTCTCTCTCTCTAACAACCAATCATCCCTTTTTCAGTGGGAATACTGCACACCTTACCTGATCTCTTAACAGGAATCAAGGGCGTCGAGTAATAAGGGGTTCATAGGTTCATGGGTAGGTGACGCTACACTAGTAATGTATAACAGGCTGCGAATTTTGGTCGGAAGGTAAGCATGCTCAATTGTCTGAGGCAGTTAAGGCAAACACATTAAGTGTGAAATTCAGGTTTGATTCCTGGTCCAGCACAAATTTTCACCTTTTTACCATTGATTCACTTCAGTACCCAAATGAAGTTAATATCATTATAAAATCTTTGAAGAAATCATATTGTTTGCAAGATTTTATTTTCTGTTTGTTTTTTGTGCCACCATTGACAGTTTCAGATTGTGAACTATGGAGCTATTACAGTCATTTGCAATGGCTGTTTGTTTTATTATTTCAATTACTTTTTTACATTTATCTCCAGAGAATGGTAATTGGGCACATCTGTTGGTCATATGCTGGAAAGCTGCCATTTTAAGGGCTCTGGAGTGACAAGAGGAATTGTGGGTAGCAGTTTGTGTCATGGTTGCTTTCCAGTAAATTTCAAATTAGTGTCCAGTATTCACTATTCTAATTTCAGGTCCAGAAAGTTTATGTTGTCACCTACTTGGTGCTGAACTGTGAACTTTATATTTTCATGGGATCTGCTGAACAATTTATTTAACTCATTGATATCATCTTTTGTGCCAATGGCCTTGCAGCAGTGGTAACAATGGTTCTCATCAGATCACCAAAGTTACATGCTGTCTGGCTGTGCTAGCACTTGGCTGGGTGACCATGCGGTCTGCTGAGTGCTGTTGGCAAGTGGGGTGCACTTACAATTAGCCCTTGTGAGGTATAATCAGGAGCTACTTGATTCAGAAGTAGCAGCTCTTGTCTCATAACCTGACAAAATGCCTGGGAGGGCAGTGTGCTGACCACATGCCCCTCCATATCTGCATCCAGTGATGCCTGTGGGCTGGGATGACACAGTCAGTACCACTGGGCCTTCATGGTCTGTTCGGGCGGACTTTAGTTTAGAGTTATATCAGCTTTTGTGCCACTGATTAGAATGATGGTATCATCTGCATCTGTAGTAGTAGATAGTGCTTCTGAGCATGTGGTGGTTGAAATCCAGATTGTTGTCTTCTTAGCCGTTTATAAATATTTCAGCTAACAGTCCAAAAAGTTCTGATCCCATTGTTAGGTCATGTACTTGTATGCAAAGTTTCTTGTTGAATTTGAAATAGTTGGGTAAGAATGTGAATTCTAATATGTCTGTTAGTTCAGTAATGCAAGTTGAAGGGATTTTTCTGTGTTTTTGTAGGTTGGCATTAATTATGTGTAGTGTGAGATCTATTGGTACAGAGGAATACAGATTTTGTATGTCAAGTGAGGCAAATGTGGCTCTGTCAGGAACTTCTATGTTTTTGACATGTTGCATAAATTCTGTTGTGTTTCTAAGTGTTCTATTACTATTAAATGTGTATATTCCTTTAAGAATTTTTATGAGCTTTTTCTAAGTTTGAATGTTGGACTGTTCCTACAATTCACTGTAGGCCTTATTGGAGTTCTGTTCTTGTGTATCTTTGGTTGTGACCAAAGGCAAGGTGCTTGTGGTCTCATAGTTACAGTGTTTCTTGCTTCTTGAATGGTGAGTAGAAAGTTTATGTTATTTAAGATGAATTTATTTAATGCCTTTTTGTATTCACAATAACTGATTGAAGCAGAAGAAATTAATTAAAATTTGTGCTGTGGCCGGGACTCAAACCCCGGGCTTCTTGCTTGCTAGGCAGAAATGCTAACCATTACACCATCAGAGCACTATAGTTAACAGTGCTGCATGAATTACCCAAGTTGAGTGCCCTCCCCAACACAAACTTCAAATCATATCTTCTGCTTATTTTCCCTTACAATGTCACTATTGCCAGGGCTCTCTGGCATTGGAATAGCACCCCAGTGCTGGATGTAATGAGAAAGTCTGGTACCATAAGTGATCTTCTAGATCTTATAATTACATTTTTCCCTGAGACATTCAAGTCTCTTCTTTATCTACGATAACGATTGTACTTTTGTATTCTGTTTGTTGGATTTTTATGTATTTCTGTTATGTCACTGACCTGAAAGAAGTCATTCCAAATTATCAAGGAAACAATGGAAAATGCATGAAAACTATGGGGGGGGGGGGGGGTGAACTGAAGGAATTCTATGAGTAAAAACATATGTACAATAAACTGCTGTATAATGCAGAAAAACTGTTGGGAAAGTTGTTTCATCATCTAGAATATGAATCCACCACTCAAAAAGTCACAAAGTACATAGACTTCAGTGTGCAGAAAATGAAAGCCACACAGAAGAAAAAACTACCTAATCTTATTAAACAACAGTTATCTCCCAAATTAAACCAAAAAAGCTGAAAGGAACATATTTTACACACCTTTGCTCAGCAACACCAACATAATATTTACAGCACAGGATTTAAACCAAATCAGCCAAGAGAAGCTCATCACTATCACATAGTTTTCAACCATCTGCCTTGAGAGGCAAAATGACAGAATAGCAAACTGCCAGAAAATCAACAAAACTATTGAGAAGGAGATCACAAAACAAGTTCCAGGAGACAAGAAAAGAGAGAAAGTCCTCACACATAACATAAAGACAAAACTGAATACAAATAATGCAATAACAATAAGAGCTGACCTTTTTCTGTGCTGCAAACCTACACTTTGGCTATCTCTTACCTCCTCTGACTTTCCGTCCAATGGTCCTTTTGGTGGAGAACCTGACTGTACTTGGTTCACGATTTTAATCTTGATTCCCAGTTTCACAACTGGCACTATACGCCCCTGAATGTCATCATGACTGGGTCACAGGGACTCCATGCAACAGCTTACTGGCCAGGTAGCTGTTGCTGTGGCTGGGTGGCACCTGTGGGGAGAGCCCGCATTCAGAGTGGGTGGCACCATGGCAGATAGTTTGTACATCAAGCAACTTAAACTTTCTTTTGATGGTGGTTGTATAGCCCCAGCAGCCTCTTTACATGTAAAGGCCTTGTGTGATGCAACTAAGTATGATCCCAACATGTTCCCTTCCATGACCACTCCATGGGAGGAATGCAAGACTAGACAAGGAGCAAAATCCCCCCCCCCCCCCCCACCTCCCCCCCAATACCTGATCTGTACCAGGACTGACGAAGACATCTTTTTGGCACAAAGCCTTTATTTTTTTGTTGATCACAGTGAGGACAAATATGGGGAAGTTGCAGCCATCTCTAAGACGAAGAGTGGTTCCCTCCTGATTAAATATCATCTCCTGCCCAGTCACAGGTGCTTGCTCTCTTGTGAAAAGTTGGGTGACATACCCATGACTGTCACTCTTCGTAAGAGTCTGAATGTGGTACAGGGTGTCATCTTTCACTGTGATTTTCTTTTGCAATCTGATGATGAGCTGCCAGCCATCTTAGAGTGTTAGGGTGTGCACTTCATCCATTGTGTCAATAGGGAACTAATGGAAAACAGAGTTGCTACCGGGGCCTTGGCTTTTGAGGGTGATACATTGCCTGAGAAGGTCAAGGTGATGGTCTACCATTGAGATGTGAAACCCTATGTTCCTCCTCGTATGGGATGCTTCAGATGTATGAAGTCCAGACATATGTCTTCCTGTTGCACTGCTACCCCTGTCTGCAGGGATTGTGGATATTCTCTGCATGTGAATGTTCCTTGCACCCCTCTCCCCATCTGCATAAACTGTGGTGAGCTCCACTCTCCCTGCTCACCACATTGCTTGATTTTTAAGTGTGAGAAGAAAATGCAGAAGTATAAGTCTGGACAAGCTCACATATCAAGAGGCCAGATAAAAGTATGAGCATCTTAATCCCATACAGAGGACACAATCCTACCCCATGACCACAATGTCATCACCTTCTCTGTCAATGGTGCTTTCCCTTGTTGCACCTGTTACAGTCAGCCCTCGGTGCCACCCACTAATTCCTAACCCCAGGCTGTTGAGGGCCCTTCTGGTGCTTCCAATGCACCCACTTCAGGAGCATTGGCTCCCCACTTGCCAGGGACATTGGTCCCTATCCCCCAGCTGGAGACACTTCATCCTGCTAGAGTTTCTCTAGGCATGAATAGGCCCTTAGCTCCATGCTGGTCCATAGCCAGATGCCAGCTGGCACCTGAATGAACCAGGGCTTCAGGCCATTGGACTTATCGATCTTCCTCTGTCCCTGAAACCAATTCAGGGTCACCTCCCCAGTCCTCTTCTTCTAAGGAGGAGGAGGACAGGGAGGATAAAAAGAAGTCCTCTAAAATGAAGGAAACTCCAGTGGCCCCCATGCTGCAGGACTCTGCACCTACTCCTTTAGTGTCCAAGGTGGAGATCCCAGTGGCCACTGAGACACCAGATCTCCCCAGGCAATGTGCTGCAGGACCTATTTCAGTGGATCCACTGACATCTCAGCTGGTGACAGCACATGACCCTGGTTCATAACCCCCCCCCCCCCCCCCCCCTAGTATAAAACTCCAGTGATATTATAATGGATTTTTCCACCACCTGACTGTGCTATGACAGCTTTTAAGCACTTACTCTGCATTCTGTATTGCCATCCAGGAAACATGGTTTCCAGAAATTTTGACCCCTGTCCTTCATGGCTACTGAGGCTATTTTAAGAATAATACTGACTATGAGAGGGTATCGGTTGGAGTTTATACATATTTGCTGGACTCTATATCAGTGGTCTTGTGCCTCTTCCTACATTACTGGAGGCTGTGGCTGTTTGAGTAAGTGCACATAAGGGTTTTACCATCTCTGATGTTTATCTCCCTCCTGATGATGTGTCCCAAGATGTACTGTCAGCACTACTCTCTCAGATCCCCCATTTTTCCTAGTCTTAGGCAACTTCAAAGCCCATAAACTTTTGTGGAGTGGTGCAACGATCACCGGCTGTGATAAAGACATCAAAATTTTACTGGTACGGTTCAAACTTTGCCTCTTGAACTCTGGTGCCCCCACACACTTCAGGGTGGCACACATAACTTATTCAGCCCTTGATCTCTCCTTTTGCAGCCCTGGTCTTCTACATCCATCGAATGGTGATTCCTTGACAACCTGTATGGTAGTGACCAGGTCCCAATCTTCCTTTACCTCGCTCAGTGTTACTCCCCTGGATGCCCACCCAGATGGGTTCTCCGTAATGCTGATTGGGATTGGTCCACCTTTGCTTTCATCCTTAGCTCCCCATCGCTGAGTCAGCATCGATGCAGCTGTTCAGCATACAATGGCAGCCATTCTTTAGGCAGCCAACCACATCATCACCTCTTTCTTGGGATCCCCCCACTGGAAGATGGTACCCTGGTGGACCCAAGAGATCACTGCAGCCATTAGAGATCATCAGCAGGCTCTCCAATGCCAAAAGCGGCAGCCTTCACTGAAGCATCTCACTGCCTTTAAACGTTCCGTGCCCATGTCCACCAGCTCATTAAACAATGAAAGCAAGAATCCTGGGAATGGTATGTTTCCATCATTTGATAGCATACCTCTCCATCACAGTTATGGGCAAAGATCAGATGACTCTACACTTCCAGTCCCCTGCCGTGTACGAAATATTTCCTTAGATGATGCCATTTACACTGATCCAGACGCTGTCACTGTGTATTTTGTTGAGCACTATGCTTGTGCAATCTGCGTCTGAGAACTACCATCCTGCCTTTCAGCTGATAAAACAGTGGGTGGAGCGAATGCACTTATCTTTTACTACCCACCACTTGGAGCCATCTAATCCTCCATTCAGTAAATGGGAATTCTCCAGTGCCCTAGCCCATTGCCCTGGTATGGCCCCAGGGTCAGAAAGCATCCACAACCAAATGCTGAATCATCTCTCACTGGATTGTCAGCATCCTTACCCTCTTTAATTGGTTCTGGAATGAGGGTGCATTTCCATCTCAGCAGCAAGAAGTGTGATTGTTCCGGTACTGAAACCAACTAAGAAACCCCCTAGAGATGGACAGTTATCACCCAATCAGTCTTACTGAAGTCCTCTGTAAGTTGCTCAACAGCATGGTGAGATACTGGTTGTGTTGGCTCCTTGAATCTTGGGGCCTTTGGCTGCATCTCATGGTGGTTTTGACAAAGGCCACTCCCTTTCTGATAATTTGGTTCACCTGGAGTACATCATCTAGATGGCCTTTGCACATTGTAACTTCATTGGTGTCTTTTTCAATCTACAGATGGCTTATGACACAGTGTCTTCACTTCCTTACTATGATACATATGTGGAGACCCCATAGTCCTCTCCCAATTTTTGTCAAGAACTTCTTGTCACACCATACATTCTAGGTACAAGAGGGTGCTTCACTCAGTGCCCCACGTATCCAGGAGAAAGTGGTCCTGCAGGGCTCTGTACTGAGTGACCCCTTCTTTCTGGTTGCTGTCTATGGTCTAGAGGCAGCTGTGGAGTCCTCGGTATCACCCTCCTTATATGCCAAAGATTTTACTTTTATTATTACTCCTCTAGTAAGGGCATTGCTGAGTGTCATCTAAAGGGCACCACGTGGGAGGTTTGCCTTTACAAATGTCTGCTTGTGTCTGTGTATATGAGGATGGATATGTGTGTGTGTGCGAGTGTATACCTGTCCTTTTTTCCCCCTAAGGTAAG